>NC_090812.1:84824831-85130665 GCF_000390325.3 Nicotiana tomentosiformis | reverse complement strand
CAACTGATCAGTGGTTGCACAATAGGTGCCATACCCGGCCAACTATAGCGCGGCTCAGTAGAGTAAAATAGATACATATATATGATGCATGCTGGACTCATTGGAATCACATTTTGAACCTTTCGGAGTGACGTAAGGTCGGTATCCTTCGTACACGTTATTAGGATTAACTCTTCATCAAGAAACTTATAAGAATCAGGAATTACCAACAACATTGATAATATAAGAATAAGAGAAGTAACATCAATACCAATCGTTTCATAAGAAGGGCAGCAATGTAAGTATTGCTAGCTTCTAAGAGTAGAGTATCTTTGGGAGCTCGTTCATTACATTATGTACAATCGGAGTCGTGCAAAAGAATGAAGGGGATAGCCTCACATACCTTGTATATACTGCCCAACCTCAAGCTATGCAAATATCACGACTCCTTAGTCTACAATAAGACAAATGACACTATCATTATCGTTTAAGCGTCGTAACTATTATGTATCGACCACAACCTATTTTACGATGAAACGGACAGCACCTCCCCTATTTATATGACTTCCCACAAGTCAATACAATCACCAAACAGCCCAAACAACATCATTAATAATCATATTGAGCCTCCAAAACAATCCACCAACCAACAACATTACTACCAAGCCTTTCGATATATATTTCACAAGTTCTAGCTTCAACGACTTAGCTGCAACTTGGATAATCTTAAATATATATAGAGTAAGAGGTTCCTTACCTTTAAACAGAAAGAACAACTCCAATTTGACCTTAATTTTCCACGAAATATCCCTTCAATTCTGCCACAAGAACAAGGAAGCGAAACTAGCAATTAATTCGGGTTTTTCGGCACTAGAATTACTTTAGAAGACTTGAAATCACCTAGGGTTGATATTAAAAACTTGAAGGTGTATTTACAGGACATAAAACACTTAAAAAAACCTCCCACACGAGCTGGAACAACACAAAAATCAGCAACAACAAGAAGAACAAGAAACTTACTAGCGCCACGGGATTCCCGATATTTGATTTGTGTTGTTTGCCCTTTGTTTGGGTCTTGGATCATGAGAGAACCTTGAGAGACTGTTTTTAGGGTTATAAGGTCTGAATATACTGAAAAATAATGACTTAAAACGGGGTTGAGGTATCTTATATATGTCCATATGTCTTAAACCGCCTTTGTGGGCCCCATAGAGAGCAGCTTGGCGCACTCTCGCAAAAATGCGAATATCTCTCTATTCCGAGATCGTATCGACGAACGGTTTAATGCGTTGGAAACTAGACTCATAGATCTTCAATTTTATAGGTAGATCACCCCATAATTCCAAGCACATTGGGAGAAAAATGTAGTAACATTTGACCTAAAGTTTAAGTAAAATTATAAACCTAAGTTGCGACAACTTTTATCGACTTTTGTTTCATAACTCGCTTGACTTCAAGACTTATGATGCGGATATTATATGATTCAAATACATTAAAACAAGACCTCTTGGGACAGTTAATCACCTCTAGTGTTACCCGAAAATACGGGTTACAACATCCTTGATTCGTTTAACTTCTAATATTTGTTAACCACTCTTATACACCCTTGTATCGTTTAAGACCAATAGGATTAACTTCTTATCATCTCAAAGATAATATCTTCTTGGATTTACATCGACTAACTTACGACGTGATCTATGGTATGCGAATTTGGGTTGTAACACTTGGGATCCAAATCCCTCATGTCAATATCCTTTTTGGAGTGTAACACCACTTCGCACATTTCTGGGATTTTTATAACATTCATAGTGCTAGGGTCTTCTCATTGTGGGTTCAATCAACTCTCCTTTCATAACTTCTTGTCTCCCGTGAGAGACCTACATATTTATCATTACTCTCCAGGCCATGCCTTTCATATATCACGTGCCTATGTAACATGTTTACATCTTAGAATCATATACATGGTTCCCACACTATTCACATGTACTAGTTAAGCTTAGGTCTCATTTATCACGTTAATGCCTCTTTGGAGGTGGGTAATCACTTCTAGCACTCTTCCCATATAAAGTATGCTCATGGTACGATATACTTGTCTTATATGGTCATACTATTCATTCAACATGGTACATGTGCCATCTGTTTAATATTCAAGCCTTTACCCTTTCGTCATATCACATGACCACATTACTTGGAATAAACCAAAAGAGCATTTAAACTTACATTGAACCTCAACGCACGAGTTGGAGGAAGAACAATTTCACAACCAGTTTCATCGCACGATTCAGAATATCAAAGAAGGGTATTATTCCTAAATGCCCATGTAGCATCCTAATTATAGATGTGGTCGACAACACGCCGATAATAAGGACTCTACTAGACACGGCTCCGAGACATCCTAGGACACTTTAAAACCTTAGGCTCTGATACCAAGTTTGTCACTCCCCAAAACCGAGGAGCGCGACCGGTGCTCAACCGAGAGAACCCGGCCGAGCAGTCCTGTTAGATTTGCTTCTACCCAAACTCATCCATGAATAAAGAGGAGATGTACTCCATTCATCAATACTGAAAAGATTTCATTAATAACTTTCATTACATTCTCATTGGCAGCTTCATTTATAAATTTTAAAATATTATGAGTTTATAGAATTAATGAAAAACATAATTTCCAAGTACCAATATTACTAGTTCAATTCCCAACATCAACCATAACCCACAATTTGTCTACAGAGCCTCTAAGTACAATAGAAGAATAATATGAAAATGCCGGCAATAAGGCCCCGACTATACCTCAAAACACGGTACATGAGAAACAAAAGATACATGACCCCGAAATGAAGTGGGGCTCACCAAATCAGCTGAAAAGAGTGTACTACTATCACTGATCAATGTCTCCGGCTGTGGAACCACCTGCATCCATTTAAAGATGCAGCGCACCCGGCAAAAGGGACGTTAGTACCGTTGAATAGCACTAGTATGTATAACTAAACACCCTCTCAATAGAATGACAAATAATACAAACAAGATTATCATAATATCAATGAAAGCCTTAATCAACATCAAACCTCAATTTAGGATCAAGACAGTGTTCAAATTAATTTCCATATCTCACATTGGGAGATTTTTAGTATCGATATACCATTGTCCACAATACCATTATTTACAAAACCGGTACCACCGTACTCTTAGCACGGAGTCCGATCACGACCCGATCGGCTAGGCTATCTCATTAGAGACATCAACCACAATTTCTCTCAATATCAACACCACCGTCTTTAACACGAAGTCCGATCACAACCCAATCGGCTAGGCTATCCATTAGGGACATCGACCACAATCACAATTTCAATTACAATTTCCAGCATAATCACCACTATGTGTGTGGCGTGGTGTCCGATCACGACCCGATCGGCTAGGCTATCTTATTCGAGACATCAACCTTTTTGTATCAATCATCGCATTTCATATTACTTTCATATCTTTTCATTTCATTGGCACTAATGGCCATAATTATATGATCATTCTTGGCATGTTGGCCATGTCTAGTATTTCAAGCTCACCTTTTCAATTTCAACTATCATCATCAACAACAACAACAAATACAATTCAAATCAAGGTGTGTAGTATACATGTGAGCAATTTAGAGTCTAAGGCACATAGAGATATTTCACAAAATTTGGCATAATAGCCCTCATTTGAACTTGACTTAAAGTCGAAACATTATTAATGCACAATCCATATTTTAACACATCCTCAATTGGTAAAATAACATGAATAAATCATCTGGGATGCTAGTTAAACATATATCTTTCAACCCAATCTTACTCGGAATAGCCAGTTTCATAATGAATCACTGGGGACTTACATAATTTACATAAATATCGTGGGATTTAATTCTAAGAGAAGAGTTTAGCCAACATACCTCACTTGAGCTTCCTTACACTCTAAATGTTCCAGAATTCTTAGCAACTTCAATCTATTTTAGAAATATAACAAATTTCACCAAAATTAGGAAGATGATCATGGTTCTAGCTCACTTGAGCATTTTATCAAACACTAGGTGTGCATAAGGTTTCAAGGTCCTCTTTATGAAGGATTCCATCATCCCACAACCCAATCTTTATCATTTTTAGCTCAACAATCTTCCTACACCCTTTGATAACACATGTATGTAAAATAAACAACCCTCATGCCCAAAAATTATCTTGCTAATTCCTATACAAAATTCAAAATTGAGGGTTAGGGTGTAGAATCTTACCTGTAGGATGAAGACCTAGTGAGTTTCCCTCCTTAATCTTCCAAAACTTGAGCAAGAATTGAAGAACAATTATTGAAGAACACCTTCTCACTCTAGGGCACTCTCTCTCACTCTAAAGTGTCAGATTATTGCTCAAAAATAGCCCAAAGAGTGTATTTAATGAAATAGGGTCGGGTTTTAAAAACCCAAAAATGGAGATCCGGAACGGTTCGTCGAACCGCATATTGGTCGCATAATTGTTGACAAAAATGATCAAAATTCTGTCTGTGTATGCGGTCACTATGCGGTCCGCATAACTATTATGAGGTCGCATAATGCACCGCATAATAGTTATGTGGTTGCATAGTCGACCGCCTAGCTACTTCTAGAATGGCCCTCTCCTGCTCACTTCTGCGGCCATTATGTGGCCCGTAGAGTGATTATGCGCTCGCATAATGGACCACATAAATGCACTTTTCCGCCAAAAACTTTCCTTTACTTTTCTGTGCATTGTTCAACCTAAAAAGTCCAAGCCATTTCTATAATCCTCAGCACGTAAGCCTAGTCCGGCACCATAAAATATTATTTTCTTTGCAAATTTTACCGGGCTTTACACTTAAGTACTTCAAAATTTTTCGGGGTGTTACACCCACCACCCTGAACTACGTTCCTGGGACGGCCTCTAGCTAGCTGGTCTCTACCTCTAACGGCTTGACCTCCACCTCTAACAGTCTGGCCTCTACCTCTAGCTGCCTGACCCCTGCCTCTGGCTGGCTGAGCAGGTGGTGCCGAAACCATGGCACGAGAACCCTGATGCTGTGAGCTGCCCGATGTTCGAGGGGAAAATCTAGCAATGTGCCTCGGATAATCTAGCAATGTGCCTCGGATCACCACAAGTATAACATGACCTCGGCTGTTATGACTGTTGACCCTGAAACTGACCCTGTCGACCTAAGTAACCACCCTGATAACTCTGGAGTGGAGGTGCACTAATAGGAGCTGGTGGTGCGCTGTAGGCTAACTGGTCGGAATAAGGCATATGAGAACCACGACCACCCGAGGCACCGTGGGATGCCTGGAGTGCTGAATGAAATGGCCTGGGGCATAAGTACCCCGTCCTCCAGATGAGGCTCCACTGAATCCACTGGAGTGACGAGGCCTCTTGTCAGACCCCTGACCACTCCCTTGAGCTAAAACTATCTCGACTCGTCTGGCAACATTGGCAGCCGCCTGAAAAGAAATCTCACTCCCAGTCTCCTTAGCCATCTGCAATCTGATAGGCTGAGCAAGTCCATCAATAAACCTCCTCACCCTCTCTCTCTCTCTCTCTCTCTCTCTCTCTCTCTCTCTCTCTCTCTCTCTCTCTCTCTCTCTCTCCTCTCTCGATAGGAAGCAGAATAATAGCATGACGGGCCAAATCCACAAAACGGGTCTCATACTGAGTAACAGTCATACTGCCCTACTGGAGACACTCGAACTGACGGCGATGCTCCTCGCTCAATGTGATAGGCAGAAACTTCTCTAGGAAGAGCTGAGAGAACTGGTTCCAAGTAAGAGTAGGTGACCCCGCTGGTCTGGTCAACAAATAATCTCTCCACCATTTCTTGGCGGAACCAGTCATCTGAAATGCAGCAAAATCGACCCCATTGGTCTCCACTATACCCATGTTCCGTAGCACCTCATGACAGATGTCAAGTTACTCCTGGGATCCTCTGAAGGAGCACCACTGTAGTGAACCAGGAAGAGCTTGGTAAACCTGTCCAACATCCATAAATCCTCAAAAGACATAGCTGACCTGTCACGGGTCTGTGTCGCAACAACCGGCTGAACTATTTCGACTGGATGAGTGGCTGGAGTCTGATATTGGGAGCCATCTACTCCGGAGTGTGAGTAGCAGGAGTCTGGGCTCCTCCTCCAGTTTGAGAGACGGTTGGTGCCATGGGAAATGCGCTAGTCTGGGCCACACTCTCCATAAGGTCCACCAAACAGACCAAAGCGTCCTGAAGCACTGGGGTGCCAATGAACCCCTCCGAAACCTGAGCTGGTCTGACAGGCACAGCCTGGGCTGGAACCTCCTCATCAAACTCTACCAGAGGCTCTACCGTTGGTGCCGCTGCTCGGGCTCTGGGCTGAGCCCTGCCCCTGCCTCGGCCTCTGGCACGGCCTCAGCCTCGACCTCTGCCCCTCGTAGGAGCTGTCACTAGAGGCTCTGGTTGCTGCTCGGCTGAAGATGCAGTACGTGTTCTCGCCATCTGCGAGAGAATAAGAGTAGAAGAGTTCAATCAGTATTGAGAAAACAACATCGCACGACAGAGAAGAATAGAAGTGAAATTTGTTCCTAAACTTCATAACCTCTGGAAGATAAGCACAGACATCTCCGTACCGATCCTCCAGACTCTACTAAGCTTGCTCGTGAATCGTGAGACCTAGGCAACCTAGTGCTCTGATGCCAACGTGTCACGACCCAAAATTTCCACCGTCGGGACCGTGATAGCGCCTAACATTTCACGTGCTAGGCAAGCCAACGTTAGAGAATCATTAAACCAATCCTTATTCCATTAAGTAAATAACAACAATTAGCTAAGATGGAATATAGTGACTGCAGAATAATATAAAAACTGCATTGATTTCTACCACCCAGATCTGGAGTCACAATTCACGAGCATTCTGGAATTCACTACAAGTAATAGTAAGAAAGAAATACAAATGTCTGAATTAAAGAAACAGTAGAACATAAAAGATAGACGGGGACTTCAAGGTCTGTGAATGCCGACAGATCTACCTTGAGTCTCCAGATAGCAGTCCAGTAGCAAAATATCGATCAACCTGAGCCGGTACCAAAATCTGCACAGAAAATGCAGAGTGTAGTATCAGTACAACCGACCCCATGTACTGGTAAGTGTCGAGCCTAATCTCGACGAAGTAGTGATGAGTCTAAGGCAAGGCACCTACAAATCAAACTGTATAATTTAATAGTGTATATATAAATAACAGTAATAAAGAGCTAGATAGGAAATATCGGGAGGGGAAAATATGTTGGGGGAAATGCGAGATAAGGAACTACAGCAGAATGATGACTGGAACAACCAATATACTATGAATCAACAGAAACAACGAATGCAGTAAAGGAAAAATGTACGGCATCAACCTTCGTGCTTTTACTCTCAATCTCACCATAAAAACAATAGAAACGGCACGACATCACCCTTCGTGCATTAACTCTCATATCATGGCATGGCACTACCCTTCGTGCATTAACACTCACAATATGGCACGACATCACCCTTCATGCTTTTACACTCACAATATGGCACGGCATCACCCTTCGTGCATTAACTCTCACATCATGGCACGACATCACCCTTCGTGCATTAACACTCTCCCTTACCATAATGCAATGAATAAATAACAACAGGGAAATAGAATAACAAGTACAAGTTTTACTTCAACATTTGAGTCCACAATATCAATTTCAACTTCGAAATAATTACTCAATTATCACCAGAAGATCCGTAAACATGATAAGAACGATTAATTTAACAACATTAGACTAAACCTGTAGCAATTAGGCATGGGAAAGAGATAATATAAGAAAAAGGGGAGAAACACGAAAAAAAATAGGTAAATTGGCGGCGCATAAGTACTCGTCACCTCACATATACGCCGCTCACATGAATTTCACATAGCAAATAATCTGAGGTTCCTAATTCCCTCAACTCAAGGTTAACCACGACACTTACCTCGTTCCGAAGGCCACTCAATACTCAATCATAGCTTTTCCTCTAGAATTCACCTCCAAACCACTCGTATCTATTCAAAAAATGACTCAATAATATCAAATATTGCTACGAAATCAATTACATTGCATAAATTTAGATTTCCCAAATTTTCCTCCAAAAAAAATCGAAATTCGACTCCGGGCCCGCTTGGTCAAAACCTGAGGTCCGGACCAAAAATCCAATTACCCATTCACCCCCGAGCCCGGATATATAATTGGTTTTGGAATCCGACCTCAAATTGAGGTCTAAATCCTCAAATTTCCGAAATTCCTAGTTTCTATCCAAACCCCTAATTCTACCATGAGAACTCTAGATTTTAGGTTAAAAATTCATGAAATGTAATGGGTAATTGAAAGAAAATAGTTTAGAATCACTTACCAACACTTTGGGGAAGAAAATATCTCTTAAAAATCGCCTCTAGACTGTTTGGTTTTGAGAAAATGAGTTAATGGCCAATCCCTTTTTTGGATTCTGTTAAGTGATGGGCGACAGTGTTCATCGCGATCGAGTGAACACTATCGCGTTCGCAAAGAGAAGCCTCCTAAGGACTTACGCGATCGCGGGAGGCTTTATGCGTTCGCGAAGGCTTAGCGCGCCTTGCCTTCGCGTTCGCGAGACAAGGCTCGCGTTCGCATAGAGTTTCCCAGGTCCCCTGCCCAACCTAGCTAAAGCTACGTGATGATAGGCTATAATTACGTATTTAGTCGCTTATTACACTCTAATTTACTGCACTTTAATTGAGTTTGAGCTTTAATCGCTAGTATTTTGCACTAATTGTGTGTTTTATGCCTTGTAGGAGTGATTCCGAGCTATGTAGATGTTATAGAATGAATTCAAGTAATTTGGAGCTTTGAAGTCTTAGTAAAAGCCCAAGAAATTAAGCCGAGATCATGTTTGGGGATCAACGGATGATAGTTAAGAACGAACGAAGAATTGAGTAGGTATATTCTGCATTGTCTAGTAAAATACACATAACTTTTTGCTCCACACTCCATGTGAGCTCCACAATATATGGTTGGAAATCTAATTCAAAGGGCTACAACTTTCATCTTTTACGTTTTTCCAAATTCCAAACAGAATAGGGTAAAAAATGCGGTCGAATACGCGGCCACGGATCTGGCTGCGGATGTGAGGCAGAACACTGGGTAAAATCCGCAGCCAAATCTGCGGTTGAATCCGCGACCGCGGACGTCCTGACCTGGAAAAGTGTCCTTTTTCGCGTAGGAGAAGGTATAATTATTTGGGCCCGACTCTACTTGGTATATATACATGGAAAAACGTTATTTTGAGGACCTTGGACATACTTTTGACATATTTTTGACACAATTTAGACCTAAGGAAGCAAGAACACACTAGGAGCAAGGCGGAGAATTCTTCTACAAGTTTCTCACTTCCTTCTTCTTGTTTCTATTATTGGTTATGAATTCTAGTATTGTAGTTATGCATACTATTATGAATAGCTAATTTGTTATCTAGGGTTTTGATGGAACCTTTTGTAGGATGAATTCTTGTTATGTTTTAATATAATTTAGCCTTTGAATTTATCTATTTGTTCAACTACGTGTTTATTTCAGTTGATTGAATGGCCATCGATTGACTGTGCCTATTTATTATATGTTGCTTGAGAAAGGATACATATTTAGGTGGTTGTTGAACAATGTCACTCCTAACGTATGTGAGAAATCAATACAACGGGTTTAAAGGTAGGTTTAGAAATAACAAAGCCTTGACGTGGTCATAGTGAGCGGTTCGATGAAGCCAACAAGCATAGTTCGAGAGAATATGTCTAGTAAATTGTTGTAGTTGCTCGAGAGAGAATTACAGCACCTAAAGTGCTCACGATCAGTAGAGAATACATCGGCGAAATTATTGGGAACATAGCTGGAAGGATTCCGACAATTAGGAAAATCATAACTCTAGACCTCCTTAATTTAGTCTCCAACCCTTTGTCTCGTTAGTTGATAATTTTACCGCTTTCTAGTATTTGCTAGTTAATTCGTTAGAAATATAAATCTCAATCTTTATAATTTAGAAAATTATTCAAACTTATTTTCTTAGTGATATTAAAAAGCTATAGCTAAGCCTTAGTTCTCTGTGGGATTCGACTCCGGACTTTTAGACCGGATTATGTTTGCAGCGACCGCTTATCCTTTTTAGGACTAGAGTTGGGCGTGATCACTACGCGTTCGCGTTCGACGGGTGGCGTTCGCGTAGAGCAACTCCCGCCAATGCTCCGTGTTCGTGACCATGGTCTCGCGTTCGCGTAGAGTAAAATCCTCCCCAACCCAGTTTCCCCTTTGCGATCGCGAGAGTGACTACGTGATCGCGAAGCACAACATAGCAGACACCAGATACAGCAAAAATACCAGATTTTCTAAGTCCAAAACATCCCGTAACCTATCTGAAACTCACTCGAGCCCTCGGGTCTCCAAACCAAACATGCACACAAGTCTAAAAATATCATACGAACTTGCTCGCGCGATCAAATCGCCAAAATAACACCTAGAACTACGAATTTAGCACCAAATCAAATGAAATTTTCAAGAATACTTTAATATTTCCATCTTCACCATCGGATGTCCGAATCACGTCAAATCAACTCCATTTCTCGCCAAATTTCACAGACAAGTCTTAGATATTATAATGAACTTGAATCGGGCTCCGGAACCAAAATACGGACCCGGTACTAACAATGCCAAACATCAATCAATTCTTAAAAATAATTAATTTTCAGACTTTTAAATTTCATCAAAAATTCATAACTCGAGTTAGGGACCTCCAAATTCAATTCCGGGCATACGCCCAGGTCCCATAATTCGATACGGACCCACCGGGACCGTCAAAACACGGATCCAGGCCCGTTTACCAAAAATATTGACTGAAGTCAAATAAAATCAACTTTTAAGGCAAAAATTCTTATTTTCATCAATTTCAACATAAAAATTTTCCGGGAGACATGCCCGAACTGCGCACGCAAATCAAGGAGGGTAAAAAATGAAATTTTTAAGGCTTAAGAGCGCATAATCAAGTTCTAAACATAAGATGACCTTTTGGGTGATCACAAAAACATGCAACTTTTCTTTAGAAATATTTTTTTAGAACTTATTTCTCTGAAAAACCAAAATCCAAAGACCAGTTATGTGAATTACCCTATGTCAAGAAGTTTTACAAATTTAAGTAGAATTTTACTGTTATCTAATCTCTAAGGAAGAAATGTCCTTAGAAGATTCTATTTTCAGCGGCATTGCATCTTATCATCCTTCAAAAGCAATTATACTTTGATGGACTGAAGGAATTGGGTCACAAGTTCCACTAAAACATGCTCGTTTGATATTTCGTTTTGGTTATCCTTTATGAATTGCTGTATCATTTGAAATTGCAGCATCCTCTCAGTAGCTTAACTCAACTGAGCAGCAGGCATACCAGAAGCTATGCGGCTGTGTCTCAGGAAAGAAAACTTGTGACCATTGCTGTCAACTGCAATTTATTATGCTGAATTGGAGAAAATCAGTCATTAATCAAGCTTGTACTCAAATGACTATGCCCTGCAAATATAGCTTATGTAAAATTTTACACCAAATCGTATGCTTTTCCTCAAAGACAATGAAGATAATCTTGCAATAGAGCAAACCTCATGGATGAAATACATAATTATGTAAATAAGAAATGTGAACTGATTTGAGAAGGATACATCTGAAGGTAAACCACCTTGTAATTGAAGCAAGCATGACGCCTCAACTAAAGAACACTAAATAAATTTGAACACATCAAGTAGCTGAAACGATTCCACACACTTGTCTACCGAGATTTCAACATTTTGTTGAGGCACACAGCAAGATGATAGCAATCTACAAGCTCTTTCAGTCATCCTCTTCTACTCCAACTTGAGAACATGGCATGCCACTGTCAGAACTGGGTAGGAAACGTGTTATCATTGCAGTTTCGTTGCCTTTGTTCTATTTTCTGAAAAACCTGCAAACTAGTCAGTATCAATGTCAGAATACCTTTTATACATTAACATGACCAAGAGATGCACCTGTTCCTGGCCTAGAAAGCCATAACAGCATCCCGGCAGAAACAGTGAGAATAAAAAATCAAAATAAAAAGGTATAGTACACCAACAAGTACACAAGCACTTGTGTAACTAAAGGACAGGTATAGTGCCCCAACAAGTACCCAGGCACTTGTGTAATACATGACATCCGAATATTAAAATTGTGTACTATGAACCAAGTAACTCAACTATGATAATATGGCAAAGACTGCAATTTACACGAGAACAAAATACAACCTTGACGCCTAATACATGTTGGTGAAGGAAGAAAAACAAAATGACTTTATTTCATAAAGGAAACAGGCGACAGCGTACACCTAGAATCACATGGAGAAGATGATCCATGCAGGCGAAACCAACTAGTTGGAATCGAGGGTTAATTGTTGTTATTACTCATTACCCTGGTATTAGGTTCAGTGCTAGACTTTTATATTCATGTAGGAATAAGTGTGAAACACAGAGGAACTCTAATTTTATAGAACACCTAATTCGCCTTAAAAGGCAAATTAATCAGTGTCAGAATTAAATGGACTGAATAGAGCTACATGGATAATTCCCTGATATAGATGTTTAATTTAATAGCCAACCTCAACCAGTTGGGACTAAGGCATAGGTGGCTTCATACTGGGTTAATAAATATAACTATAGTTGGTTTACCGTTCACAAATATTCTACCTAAATTTCAACAAAGTCTAACTCGATATTCTTTTTATAGAGTTAATTAATGGTTAGAAAATACAATTAATTCTACAAGTGCTAATAACCCTCCAGAGTCCAGGATATTCTCAAATGACACATCATACCAAATATTCTGAAATGATACTTCTTCTAATATGAAGGTGGTCTTGAACCCAACTTGCATGACCTCGACTATTCCACCGGATGCCTATATCCTCTTCAAAAGTACATGAATCTGGTAATTTTGTCCACTGAAACTTCCTAGATAGATGGAAAAAAAATACCCAATTTCTTTGCCTCCACAAGATGCGAAGTCTCTTATGATTTTTATTCCAACTTCATTCATCATTAGATCACACCACCCTTTGTGTGCATATTCTGAAATGACACTCTGAAGTGTCTTTGACACTTGTACAGTTAATAATATCATTCAGATTATTAATTAACTTCCACAACTTCATGTTCAGTAGAAAACAGATTATGAAATTTCCAAACATTGTTTGTCCAACAGAGATTTTTACCTAACCTAGTCTATGTGAGCTTCACAATGTTTGTCCCATACCTGGATAAAAGAAGGTCGGTTCGACTGATGGCTAGGATAAAGATAGTCATAATATTATGAAACTTCTAAACATTGAATTTGTCGGAAAGTGCTCACTTAGACATGTTCCTTGCATAGCCATGTAGGACAACCATCAATGTGGTACATAAAACTTTTGCCAAAAGGGAAGAAACTAGTACAGAAAAGATGAGAATCCAAAAAAACTCTGAATCTGAAATACATGTTTTTTGGTGTAAATGGAGCATGTAAAGGAAGCTGAATCCATTCGAGACATGTTACAGTCCGTACAGGATTAGATGGGATATACTTTTGCTGACTGTAATTTTTTGCTACACCGGTACAGTTTTACAGGACACACTTAGTGCTGTTTTATTTATAAAATTATCTTTGCCAATTCAATTTCTTAAGGATAGAACAAGGAAAGATTTTTATTGTCAAAGCAAAGGTTACTTCAGAAAGAAAAAGGAAAATACCTAAATTATGTGTCCATTCAAAAAGCTAATGAGCTCCAGGCGCATCTCTCATGCTAAAATTCAGACTATTTCGCATTGTTCGTCTTCCAATACATGGATTTCCTTTTTGCATCATAGCAACAAATTCTCCATAATCAATGCGCCCATCCTGAAAGGGAAGTCCACCGGGAAAACCAAATAAATAGTTAAAATAGCAAGAATTATAGATGCCAAAGGAATCATTTCATCCATTTAAAACACAGATCTTAAAACGTAATTTGCCTGCATCTGCCCTATACTAAGGTTTCGGAAGACTGATCAAAGTACAACAAAGATTTATTTGATTTGAAGAAAGTCAGAAAAGTTTCTGTGTTCTAACAACACTTTTTTCATTTTTATTATGCTATCACTGCTTTGTCTTGCTTTTTCCCCTCTTTTTGACAATTATCTATGCTTTGTCTTCTTATCCTACACAGACCTATTTGGACTAGAAGTGACACCAAAAAGTGAGTAGCTGGCCTAAGTGCAGTCCGACCAAACAGAACAACAGAGTATTCTTCAACAACAATTTCTGAAACATCTCAATGCATCTGAGCAATTATAAATAAATCAGTACAGCTGCAAGCTATAAAGAAATTTAGTCAAGTTTTAGTATCCTGAAACATAATTGTTATCTCCTAATATGCGTTCACTTTTTTAATAAGTTCCTAAAATACTCCAACTTTATCTTCAACAATAACTGACATACATTATCCTGATCAACTTCTCTGATAATATCCTCAAAGAAGACATCTGTAATGTTATGATCTGCACACGCTTGCTGGAGCTCATCAACTGTAATATAACCACTTGCATCCTTGTCAAAATACTGAAATGCTGCCATGAGATGTTCTTCACGGTCCAATTTGTTAAGGTGAATAGTTGCTGCTATGAATTCTCCATAGTCTATAGTTCCACTGTTGTCCACATCAGCCTGAAAACAGTAATATTATAGCTACATCAATGGCATTAAGGAGTTAGATAAGCACTTCTGTATGAACCTCATAGACAAACATGTTTAGAGAGCCAGTACAGAGATAATCACGGGCCTAATTAAAGACAAGACCCGAACCATTAACAGTAAGGTGGTTGTGATGAAGCATATACCCACCCACCCCCCCACCCAAAAAAAAAGAGAAGACTGGGCAGCTTTCCAGTGAAGCTTCAGCAGCTACATTGAGTTTTAAGTGCTCCTCCATGAATGCTCGTAATTAATTAAACAAAGTAAAGATCCCAATCCGACTCTAGTCTTTGCACATTGAGGAACAAGCAGATTTTTACCACCAGTTCATGATCTTGTGTCATTGTGCATTTTTATGCTTCTGCCCACCTTTGGGTACAGCCACATCATCAATTGGACAAAGATGCACAAAACAAATATAATTAGTTTGCAGTAAAAGTTTTCTTACCGCATCCATAAGTTCCCGTATCTCTATATCCTTAAGAGTAGAGCCATATTTTCTCAAACCAGCTTTTAGTTCATCAAATGTAATTGCACCACTGTTATCAGTATCCATGGCCTTAAACATCTCCTTTAGACCGGCAATCTCCTCCTCCGACAAGCTTTCAGCGATCACCTGAAAGCAGAATAAGTATGAAAACTTAAATGCATTGCATTATTCAGGTACATGTCTCCCAGAGGAAAGAATCAAAAGTTTCTGGCGTAACTTCTACAATGAGGTTGATCAGACACTGAAGAACCATAATGTACAGAAAAACGACCAGATTTGTGTGCATACCCGCAAAGCCATCTTTTTTAACTTGTTCATTGCAGAAAAATGTTTAAGGCGAGAAAGTACTGCAGGATCAAGTGCTCTATCAGGAGCAACGCCATTTTCACAAATCCAAGGATGACCTGCAGAGAAAACCATAATACGAGATCAGCAGTTGGTTTACATGAATGACTCTTAGATATAAGGTGAGCATACATAATACTTCATGAGCAGTTAACCGCTCTGAAGGCCGCATGCATAACATCTTCCGGATGAGATCTTTTGCACTCTCAGATATTAAGGGCCAAGGGTCCGACTCAAAATCAATGTGCCCTTTCAGAACTGCATCAAATATCCCCTGTTGTGTTTCTGAAGAATTAAGATGGTAAGTGTACAAGGACAAAAACCAGAAAATTGACAGCTATGCTGTATAGGATTGTAACATGCATACCGGCCCAAAATGGTGGAACACCACTAAGCAGAATGTAGAGTATGACCCCTGCTGTCCAAACATCTGCTTCAGGACCATAATGCTTCAAAAGCACCTCAGGAGCAACATAATATGGACTCCCGACCACATCCGTGAAAATCTGGCCTGGAGGAGCAACCAACAAAACTCGTCAAACCAACATTACAATATTAAAAGATATACTCCTGTGGCACCAAATGAATGTCAAAAGGCAAGTAATTATTGGAAGAGAACAAGGTAGCTAAGATGTGGAGATTGACCTGGCTTAAAGAAGACAGAGAGTCCAAAGTCAATGGCCTTGAGAGAGAAATCATCATCCTTGTTAACCAACAAGAAATTCTCAGGTTTGAGATCTCTATGCATAACTCCAAGGGAATGGCAAGCCTCCACAACACCTACAATGATTTTAGTCAATTCGGCAGCATTTTTCTCGGTGTAGTGACCTCTTTGAATGATGCGATCAAACAATTCACCGCCACTACAAAGCTCCATGACAATATGAACATACAAAGGATCCTCATAAGCACCCTTGATAGAAACGATGTTCTTGTGACCTGCCAAATGGTGCATTATCTGAATTTCCCTCCTCACATCTTCAACGTCCTCCTTCGAGATGAGTTTTCTCTTGGCAATAGATTTACAGGCGTACTCGATCCCCGATGACAACTCGGTGCATAAGTAAGTGGTGCCAAACTGGCCTTGTCCTAGTTTACGACCCAGGGTATAGAGATCGCGAATGTTAGGGGTCTTATGACCCAGCACGTAATAGGACTGGTTGGCGCCTGTGCGATTCATCTCTTTTCTGAGAGGTAAATTATTAGGAGGAGGTTGTGGTTGTGACTGTTCTTTTTGGGGGGTGGGGGTGGGGGTGGGAGAGGGAGAATCAGAATCCAGATTGGTGCGCTTGGAATGGTCTTGGGGGGACTGAGCAAAAGTTTTGCCTCCGAAAGATCCACGGCATGTATTGCCCATCAAACAATCACAATCCCCAGCCCTCAGCTCAACAAAGCTTTCCTCATCCAATCCTCCTTGTTTCCTTTTTCGCATCCAAAACTTACAAAAACAATGATTGATAGATCTAACACAAGTAGCAGGCGGAGGAAGACGGTCAAATTCTATCGCTACTGCTGATGACCAAGAAGAGGAAGAAGAAGAGGAAGATGATATAGAGAGGTCAACTCCAGAACATTGTACCGATCTACTCTCCTACTATTTTCTATTTTATTTAGGTAAAACAAAATCTACTTGTAATAGAGTGTCTTTTTATTACTACTACTCCCTTGGGAAAAAACTTCAGCTCTTGTTTCTTTTTAAAGCAAGGTGAGCCGTAAATAGTGGAAAATGAAAACGCAGAGCAGGAATGACTGTGTGTGAAATAGGAACTTTGCACTATCATCTCTCACTTTGTTGGTTTTGTAACTTTCATTCATCCTTGTGCTATCACAAAACATTTATATCAAATTATATTAATTTATTATTAATTAACTATTGAGTTATAGAACATGAAGAAAAAAATATGTTATGCATAAAAAATTTCCAAACTAATTGTAGGATCTTCTAGGATATGAGCACATTATATTAAATTAATCATGATGATAATACCATTACAGATAACATTTGTATTTGTATTAGTAATTGCAAAGGTGTTTGAACTGCTCCATCAAGCATACTTTATTCTTAATAAATAATGTGTTATCTTTATTGATATTGTAACTTTGTGTGGGACAAGAGAGAGCGCGTTCTTAACAATTGAGTGGGATACCACTTCCAGCTCTAGCGTCTGACTATTCAACGCATCACATTGATGACATTTGGGCCGTTTGGATTGACTTAAAAAAAAATAGCTTTAAGTTAAGTCTTAAAATCACTTTATAAGTGCTGGAACTTATTTTATAAATAAGCAGTTACAGATAAAAGTGCTGAAACTTAAAATAAGTTGATGAAGTGTTTGGTAAACAAGTGCTGGTAAACTCTTTTTCTTGTTAAAATGACTAAAATATCCTTAAAGTTGTTAACATTATAAAGAAGATGATGACTATAATATTATATTTTCTGTTCATAACTTCAAATTCAGGGGTAACACGTAAATTCATTGAATGATTTGATTTTAGAATATAGTTACACCAATTTAAAAAAAAGGAAGGATTCAACAACCAAAAAAATTAAATGTTATGGAACCAAAAAAAGAAGCCAAAAGAATAATATTTACAAAATATCGGAATGTATCAAACATTATTTAAAAAATTATTCTTTTATTCACGTTAAGAACTTCAAGAAATTGACAAATATTGGAGAATGGAAGAAAAAAAATAGTATATTGTAGGGTTTTAACTTAGGGGTAATTTCGGAATTAAGAAAAATTATAAGGGATAAGAATGTAATATCGTTGGTCAAAGCAATATGACTTTTAAGCCAATTTAGAAAAAGTTGAATTTTCCAACTGATTTGTTTTGGCTTTTTTAAAGCAAATTTTAACTTTTTTAAGCCCATTTTTTGGTTGTCAAACACTTCCACAAATTAAAAATTGCTTAAAAGCTGATTTAAGCCCATCCAAACAGGCTCATTGAAAAACCACTCAACTCTTTCAAACATTTCTACGCTTCAACCTAAACTATTACTCCACTGGACACTGGCTTTCGCAATTGGCTCCAGTCCAGCCACCCTTACGTGCATTAACACTACTATTAGCACCACTTGTACCCACTTCCAAATTTCTTCATCTTTTTTCCTTCAAAAATACCCTTACATTTTTTGCCATTGATTTTGGCGGCTTGTTTTTAAAACTCGTGAAATATGATTATTTTTTGAAAATAAAAATTGAAAAAAATTTCAAAGTTTCCAAAAACTAGCTAGATTTTGAATGAAATTTTTTCTTCCACTCACAAAACTTCAATATTTTTTCAAATAAAATGCATGTTCAAACACAACTTCAAACTTCCAAAAATTATTTTTCAATATAAATTCAAAAACTCATATTTCTAATTTTAACCAAATCTATATCCAAAAGCTAGCTTAAATCCATCACAACCCTCTGCGCCTGCTACTCACAAAATATAATAGATTACCACCACAAGTCAACAAGATATACAGGAGAGATGCAGTCACCCAGGACAATTCATGTCCACTTTTCTCATTTGTTTGTCAGCAGCTAATAGTAAAAAGAACTCGGCATGACAAGTGGGATCCATAGTGACACGTCCAAGTAGTTAAAAAAAAATTAATGTGGGGTTTGTGGGGTTTGTGGGGGGGGGGGGGGGGGTTCCTTTGTTGGATCCAAGTGCAAATAATATCTTCTGAACAAACAGAAAGCGTCAATTTTCATGCTACCACTAAGTAATTTTATTTCGTAATACATCTTCAATATACTCTTTAAATCTCCTTGAGAAGGAGGTGAAATGAAAGAAATGAAATCTTAAACACATTTGTATGTTATATACAAGATGTGACAGTTGCAGAGTCATCCTTTTCTATTTTCTCTTGTAAGCAATATTGCTTCATTCACAAGTTGCAACCAGACGGGGATCAGATTGCCTGAGGAATGGAAATGAGATTCGTGAAGATGAACTGCATACAAGTAATTTATCAAACAAGGAGAACAAACTGAGAAACACGCCGAGGAAAGTAACTGAGGGCACAGTTATGAATGACTGAAATTGATATTTTTTCTACCAGACTTAAGGGAGCTGTTGTTTATTGTAAGAGTAAGTTGGGATCCTTCTGATGTCGAGTAAGCCCCCCACTTGTCGGCCTACAGGTTAGAGACAATATAATTTTTAGCACAACAGAGAATCAAACGTGTTTTATAGGCACCAAGCATCCAGCACTATAATTCTAAACACAGCCTCAACAATTTTATGCTGGATTGCCTGCTATTCTTTTGTATTCATGAAATTTCTCTGCACAAAGCTATCAATTGTCACATCAAGAAACTCGGGTTAATTTCACTGATTGGTCATTGAACTATTTTTCAATTTCACTAAAATCATTTAACTATTTTTTGTCACTTAAAAGGAACTAAACTTTATCATTGTCACTTAAAAGTCATTTTGCCTCAAACCCCTACCATAAAAATGACATGGCATTAAATTTTATGATAAAAATCCAAAAATAAATGTCACATAAGCTAATATGGGTCATACCCATTTTAGATCCATTTATCCTTTAAGGTGATTTGACCCATAATCCAAATGGGTTTCGATAAAAAAAAAATATTTAGTTCCACGTTAGTTTAAAATGATTATCTTATACTACAAAGTTTTGCCTTTTCTATTACATAATGCACATTTATAATTATTCTATACTAAAATAATCTATGCTAGAAAATTCTTATTTTGTTTGTATGCCCCATCTGAGTCATTTTATAACTCTACTGAAGCTAAAATACTTTAGTATTTTAAAATGACTCGGATGGGGCATACAAACAAAATAAGAATTTTCTAGCATAGATTATTTTAGTATAGAATAATTATGAATGACTCGGATGGGGCATACAAACAAAATAAGAATTTTCTAGCACATTAGTTTGGATACAATAGTATTTTAGCTTCAGCAGAGTTATAAAATGACTAGGATGGGGCATACTAACAAAATAAGAATTTTCTAGCATAGATTATTTTAGTATAGAATAATTATGAATGTGCGTTATGTAACAGAAAAGGTAAAACTTTGTAGTATAGGATAATTATTTTAAACTAATGTGGAACTTAATATTTTTTTTTTTTATCGAAACCCATTTGGATTATGGGTCAAATCACATGGATAAATTGATCTAAAATGAGTATGACCCATAGTAGCTTATGTGGCATTTATTTTTGGATTTTTATTATAAAATTTAATGTCATGTCATATTTATGGTAAGGGTTTGAGGCAAAATGACTTTTAAGTGGCAATGATAAAGTTTAGTTACTTTTAAGTGACAAAAAATAATTGACTTTAGTGAAATTGAAAGATAGTTCAATGACCATCATTGAAATTAACCACAAGAAACTCTTATACCAAAGTTTATACAGTTGATTTCATGTTTTAGAAATTTTAAGCATCTGTGATGCTTGACAAAAATGTTCAGCAATAAAATCCGGAGCTATTACGAATCTTCATATCATAGTTTCTTTATGATTTTTTGAAGTCCAAAAGCACAAGGCGACAATAACGAAGGAAAAGCTTCCTTCCCCAGTTCTGGCCATAGTATTTGAATAGCAAATGTCTCATCACCCTTACTTGACAAATGGACAAGTTCACAAATCAAGGCACAGAATAATCGAGCATTTGGAAAGAAAATTATACAAGAACAAGTACATAGAAGAAAGAGAATGATATACTTACAGTCCAGTAAACAGTTTAATTGTGTCGTAGAGAAACCATTGCAGAGTCACAACAGGCCCTACAATTGCAATTCGAACAGGAAGACTTCTAGTAAACAAATTAACAAGCCCAATCTTCTTTATGGCCTGAAAGCATCATATTAAAAAATTTCCAACTAATTAGATTTTTTCAAATATACTTGAATACCATGAGAGTGTTTGATAGAAATTTTACCTGTCTTATTGTGTCAGCCTTTTTGTTGTAAAGAAATGAGACAATATTGTCAGCAGGATTAGATATTACAGTGCCAACAGATCCAGCAACATAGCCTGATAAGCATGTTACGCCAAGTTGCTGGGCTCTTGAGCAATCTTCCTTCCTTCTCTGTATGACCTTCCGGTACATCAGATCTACCGAGTGCTCAAATGTCGAAAACATGATCATGGAAACTGCAAACAGGAAAAGAAGCATAAAGTCAAGTCATAATTACAAACTCCAAAAGCAGAAAGCCAAATATTGGTAACTACAGCTGGTAATGTGATAATTGTATTATAAAGGGAATCTATATGCAGCAAGATTTCAAAGGCAAATATGATTTAATAAGCACTTTCTAGAAATTGTAAAATAGCCACTAAATTCAGTACCAAGTGCAGACTTGTAAGTAGCCGACAATAAAAAAAAGCCAGACAGTAAATGAAGAACTGAAGCAACAAAAAAGATCCTATGCAGCAGCCACAAAATGCAAAATGCCACTTTTCAATAGTAAAAACAGATAAATTGAAGAGCAAGACAAATCTACAGGATACACAAAACCCACACCGATTACTCCATTCCATCCCCACCCAAGGGACACTGATATGAGTAAACTTTACCAGGGAAGTCCCAAAACAACCGAATGACAATATGAAGGAAACTATAGGGGAGATGGGAGGGCTAATAGAAAAAGCTAAATTAAGTAAAGATTTTACATGGAAGGTTACGCCCCCAAAGTGGAAAGAGTCCCTTGAAAAAGCTACAGTGAAGCAAAAACAAACTTCAGTATCAATGTGCAAGGTGGGCAGCAATAGAATAAACACTGCATACTTCTTGGACTTTACCCTGAAAGGCCTTCATTCGCGTACAGCTTGCGAAACCCATCAGTTAATCCCCTGGCAAAATGAGGCTGAGTCTGGACCTGAATTTTGACAGCTTCAAAGGGACAAAGTGCCACATCAGCAAATACTTGAGCTGATGCACTGCTGAGGAAGAATATAACACTCCTTTGTTGATCAACCAACAAGTCAGTATAGAACCTTTTAAAGTATTCATAAAGACCAAATTTACATCCTCCTTGGACTCCATATCCAAATAGTTTGCCCGACCAACCTCTCCAAAGAGCAGAACGGCCTTGCTCTCTCCATAGAGTAATAAATCCTGATGAAATGCCTCGATATTTGAGAGGGTTCACCTAAAGCAAATAAAGGTGTTATGAGAACATACCAGAACAGGGAAGTTACTTCTTTTCTTTCTCCCTTTAATTTTAGTTTGTCGGTCATGAGGGGTGCCGTAAGGAGTTTTTCAGATTTTGAAAAGAGGAAGGTGTGTCTTCTAGTGCAAAAATTAGTAAAGAACTCACGAGGTTCTTCAGCTGGAAATCAAGACAAGGATCGTATGAACAGAACAAGCACAAGCACATATCCAGCACCAGGAGATTCTAGTTATCAAAACAGATATTAAAAACAAAGTAAACATCTAAACATTAGAC
The DNA here is from genome assembly GCF_000390325.3 of Nicotiana tomentosiformis. Classification (NCBI taxonomy): domain Eukaryota; kingdom Viridiplantae; phylum Streptophyta; class Magnoliopsida; order Solanales; family Solanaceae; genus Nicotiana; species Nicotiana tomentosiformis. The sequence continues at coordinate 85,107,662 of NC_090812.1, read as the reverse complement.
AGAAGAACAAAAACATGACATCAGAAAGAATATTAGAGTTGGAGTTTGTTTCTTAACATGTAGGAGGCCTTTATTAATGAAAGTTTGCAAAATAGGTAAGCAGACACTCCTTCAGAAGAAGTTTTCTTTAATTCTCACTTCAAAAGTTTTATTCCTTTCTCTTTACCAGGTTATGTAATAAGTTGTAAAGAAATTTCTTTTATATTCTTTCTTTTTTGGGCCTATTAACTTTCAGAAGATGAGCCTATTGAGAAAAATCCACAGAAAAGCGGTGTTGTAGTTTTGGAAATTAGATTGCAACTTTTCAACCTCTATGGAGTCTGGACAAGGAAAGCTTCTCAATGTACAATTATTAGGCACCAGAATGGCGCATGCACCTAAATTTTCTGCCAACTGCATAGCACTTTGTAGTGACTTCAATCAAATGAGGAAGTCACTAACAGCCATTTATTTTAAGTGAGGTTCAAAGTACTTTCAGGGCTCAGTTGTTTTCACAAGACATCCTGACTGAAAACAAATATTATGCACTTAAGCCTTAAGCTAGATGGTCAAAGGCTCAAGGAATAATTAAGCTCTACATAGGCAAAAGGAGACAGGGAAAAAAGGAAATTTTAAGGGCTTTTATGTGGCTGGTAAATGAGGGGAGGAATATAAGGTTTTTGTAATTGCCTCAAGTTTAAAGTCATGGGAGATACAATGGCTGGGCCTCTGACACAAATGGAAATACATGAAATGGGTAAATGAGTGAGCTAAAATACGCCTATCCATATCTATATATCTATATCTACATATCTATATAAAGCTCGGAATGTGAAAGGTGATGTGACACCTCCTATGCCCAGCAATTATATTTATCTATTCTCTCCTATTTTTGACAGTTTTTCAGTTTTATTCTTTTTTCCTATTTTTTTACATTTATGTGCTTTAAAAAAAAAAAACTAAACAGTAGCTCCTTTTATTTTTTTCTCAACTAACAGTCGCTTATTTACTTCTCTTAATAAATTGTAACCGAAACATTCTCTCGCTTATCACGGTTGTCGTATTTACTGGGAAAAAACGCCTCCATCTCTTCTCCTTTTTTTTCTTCTGTCTTTGATTCTCACTTCCCTCAAGTTTTCCTCCTTCTAAAGTGATTATCCAATTGCTAATATTTTTCCCTTTACCTATTGATGACTATTGCTGAAATGTTGAGTTAATCAACCCATATTATTATTTTTCAATGTAGTAATTCAAGCACTCTGTTTCCAAACTACTATTATCATTAGGAACTGCAGGTAAAATATGCTTGCCTGTGATTATGTAGTTTAATTTTTTATTGTGGCTCCTGTATAACTTTTAATTTTGTCCTTCCTTTTCTCTTAGTAAGGAGATCCAAAAGGCATTCCTTTGACTCAACCTGTCTCCCATTAAAGTTCTTTTGATCAAACCATGAAATTTTAGCAAATTAGGAGACAGACATAAGGTATTACTTTCCTTATTGATTGCCCATTATCTCGATTAGTTCTTAATGTGTTCCTTTATTATTCAACACTGTTGCTGGACTTTTGAGGTTTTTGTTCTCCTTCCCGTGTTTCTACAATTTTGTTTTTCACGTTGACACTACTGCCATTATTTTGATAGGGATTTTAGATGTTTCAATTTTTCATCAGTTTCCAACTTGATCAAAGGGCCGTCAGAGTCTACTACGGTTTAAGTGATAACATATTTTTGATTTCCTTATCTGTTGGTATATGTATATGTTGCTGCCTGCATTTCTTTGTCAGTATTAGAATATTTAAGCCTGCCAATCGGTCAAATTTGTGAATGGATTTTTGCTGAGATCTCTATACAAAGTTTCTTGCTCTTCAGTTATCCTAGTTATGATTTTATGTTTTGATTTGGACAATATCTGGCTTCTATCTTTGGCTATGATTCTGCATTTTTTGGATTTCCCCTGGCATCACTCCAGTATTTTCTTTTTCTCTTTGGTTTCTTATTCTTTGTATTTATAGGAACAACAAAGGAGCTAATCAAGGAAAAGAAAATGTGTTTTTTATTTTGTGATTTTGCAGAAGAACGAGAATTATGCATAAGTGATTGGAGGAGGAAGACTGGGGATTTGACTGGTGAGGAGAGGAGAGTAAGGTAAACGGGAGGGAAGAGCTTTCTCGCCTTTTTGTTTTTAACGAAATTTTGCTAAAGAGAAAAGACATGCTGAATAGGGGGAGAGAAATAGAAACAGGTAAGAAGAAGAGAATTAAGGAAAAGTACAACTGATCACTCTGTTTGCCCAAAAAATACCGGATAAACTAGAAATTACTACTATATTTCAGTTTTCTTCAAAATTTCTGTGTTTGCCCTTGCTGGTTGTGGTTTCTATTCTATGAACATGCTTTTTCCCACAGTTTCAATGTGATTTTTCATATTAATTTTGAATCTAATGTTATGTTCTTTGATTGTGCGGTGGTGAAATTATAGGTAAAGAAGAGTAATCATTCTGGTTACTCCATAGAACAGGAAAATATCTGCCTAAGGAAAAAGGTGAAGAAGTTTAAGAGACATCAGAGTGATAGGAAAATATCTGCCTAAGGTATTGTTCTGTCTTTTTAGCAATCATATTCTTACTTAAACTCCGTTTGAATCTTTTTGTTCCGTGATCTTAAAATCTCATGAAATAAAGGTATTATTCTGTAATTATGAACAATTCAATTTTACTTAAAGTTTGATATGGATCTTTTTGTTCAGTAATAATAAAATTTGCATTTCATATGTGTAAAATTAGGATAAAAATTGGTTTACCTTATTTGTTATATATAACTATTTGCTACATTCTTTTGTGTATGGAAAGGGAAAAAAGTAAACTAGAGAACAGGTCTTGCAACACAATTGGCTTCTCCGTCAATAAGCTTTCTGATACTTTACCTGCTTAAATCTCTTTTATTAAAGGTACCTACTTACTCTTTTACATATTTTGTTTGATGAAATTTTTTTAATAGAGTGAAGTAGATAATGCAAATACAAAAGTGAGATGGGAAAGCTTATAGGTATATTTAGTTGTTGATTATCATTTTTCTATGTTTGGAAAGAATAAAGATGGAATTAACACGCCTATCATCTTGGAAAGAAGGGGGGGGGGGGGGCAGTAAAGGCAAAATTACTTGTATTCTTCGGAAGAACTTTCACAAGACTGGAGTCTTTAAGTTTTTTGTGCCCTTCTATTATTTTTGACACTTCCTTCAGTACATTATTAAGAAATTTTTTTATGGGAAACTGCTTTTTTAGCTTCCTGGATGTTCACTTGATCTGTATCATCGTTTGAGCTACTTGTGGGAATTAGCTGAGACTATCGACTGCGGTAGGTCCAGAATTTAGACATGGCGAGTTTTGAATATTGCAGTCTGCCAAACTCAAAGGTGATCAACAGGTCTGATGACTGTGCAACATACAATAACAGTAGAAGTGGATGGAAATATAACAAAAATGACAGTACAGCTCAATAGTATATAACATAATCACTGAAAAAGAATGGAATCTTTTCTTTGGCCTATTTCTAGGTAAAGTTTCAATATCTTGAGATACTTTTGCTAGCTTCTACTATCGATACTTCGATAGTGAGCCCACTTCCTTAAAAGGGTGACAAACTGCTGCCATGACGACTGCTGTGGGGATTGTCTATTCAAGGCTAAAGAATCTTACTGCTATTCCGTATATTTTTAGCTCCTAAGCAGTTTTTTCACGGGTCACTAAAATTGGTTTCTGTCCATTAGAAACAAACTAACAGAATAGCTGCAGGGTTTGGATTTACAAAACTATGAAGCTGGTTTAGAGCAAAATAGTTCCTCTAGATCTTTGAGACAAGCAAAAGTCTCTTAACATGGTGAGCAATACCAAGGTGAAAGTCGTCATCAAAAGGTAAATTGGGCAGCCAAGAGCAAGACCCTCATCGGGTGAAATGTTGAAGGATCCATAATCCTTTTTGATGTTGTCAATTATTATGAGAATGATCTTGCTTAATATGGTTTGCCATCATACCTATTTTTTAAAACATTTTTATTGATTTGCCTCGTGCAAGAAGATAGTACTTGATATATCATGACTAACCTATGTTCACTCTTGATTGGTGATTGAGAGTATCAGCTATGGCATTATTAGTTGTCATTTTAGTCACTGCTTTATACAGTTCCTGATTGATGATTGGGACTTGAGAATATAAATTGTTTAATTAAGAAATAAAAAAGTCAATAAAAAACAACAAACATGAAATAACAATGGAAAAGAGATAGGTAACAGAAACGTAATTTAATGGATAGACATTGTGCCTTGCGTTTCCACTTATTTCTTTTGATTTGTATTGTTTTAGTTTTAAATTTTCTTACATCTCTTTTCATCTTCATGCTATTTTCGTTACATCTTCGTGTTTAAAGTTACACATACACAAGCACCCATTTTTCATTAAGTGTTTTCAAAGTTATATTTTCTCTCTTTTTCCTTTAATACCGTATTTTGGAAATTCAATGATAATTGATACCCCAAATACAAAAGTAGAGAAAAAGAATGAACATGAAGGATAATGCAAAGATGTTATAGAAATACAAAACTAAACCTTGTGTTGATTTTTTATTTGTTTATGACTCTTATTACTTTATAAAGTATGAGAAAATAATGAAGCAGGTGAGAAATAGAAGAAAAGTCGAACCTGCATGTTAACCTTCAAGACATCGAGAGGGGTAATGGCGAGATGAGTAACGCCAGCGCTGAGCATTCCTCCAGCCGTACAGAGTCCGTAATACCCAGCTGAGAACTCCTCGCACCATCTTTCTCCTTCTACTCTTTCCAATTGTGATTTCTTCAGCATTTTCTTCTTTTTTTTAACTTTACTCTACCAACCCTGACCTAGTCGATTGCCTCTTAAGTAATGGTGGTGATGCTGAAATAAAACCAGTAATGTAATTGAATGAAAACTTGGAACTTTGGAGGCCAAGAGCTTTGGAGCTTTCTCTTGCTCCAAACATGTCCACGTCTTCTACGGCAAAGATCCAAATTTGCCCTCCATTAATAGTTTGGGTCAAAGATACCCTTGCCGTTATGCCCTTTTACACAATTTGGGACATGATTTGAATCTAATTAGTCTCTAATTAATCGAATTAGCAACAGAAAAAGCCACCTGTCCAAATTTTAACCAAAACCCCTGTAACGCCCCCCCCCCCCCCCCCCCCCCCCCAATCACACACAGTAATATTTTGTCAGGCCCTTTCCCCGTAATCCGAGCTCACCGTCGCCGGCAACTTCATCTCCATGCTCGACTGATGAATACAGTATTCTCCCATATAAAATCACCCGTCATCAGAATTAGTTTTCAAAAATTTACACTGAGAAAACGAGAAATATTTACGCTTCAAGAAGTCAACTTTCCACATACTAGCTTTCCAAGCAATCAAATTTTTCCCCATAAATCGGACCCAAAAATTTACAAAAAAAGACACCATCAAACTTAAAACATTTCGTGCTTCCTCAGAAAGAGCTTTTCAAATTCCTTAGGTGAAACAACTGGGCTTAGGACGCCGGTTGTGGTGTTTCTCTTTTCCATTTTTGATGGTTGACGGACATAGAGATTTTTCCGGTGAGGCTTTTTACTTTTGAAAGTGCTGTGATGGTTACAATTTGAAGAAATTTTCAGGAATGATGGATTATGGGTGCAAGGAAGGGATCCGTCGGGTGTATATTTCATAAATCAAATTTCTTTGATGGGTGGGTCGAGGATTTCCTATGAAATTGTTTGAAAATCCACCGTCTAATTGGAATGGGGAGTAAATTACACAATTTTCGTTGTTGTTGTTTGAGTATAATTTAAGAAGAGTGATTACACTTTTCAATTCTCGTAGACTAAAAATTGGTAGATGACTTTCAAATACTTTTTTTTCTCTCTTCTAAATATTATACTATTATTCTTTTTTTTTTAAAGGAAACTCTTGCTGATTGCTCTTCCAGTTCGTGTAGATTCTTTCCTTCTCCTTAGCACCGGGTACTATTGTTTTCCTCCTCCTCTTTTTTATTTTTATTGCATACGTAATTGTAGTACATTAGTACTTGACTTGAACTAGTCTATGTTAAGGGTGAGCACCGAAATATAAATTTTTTGAACTTTTGGTTTTGATTTCGGATTACCCGTTTAATTTTTAAAAGTTTTAAATTTTGAATTGGATGTTTGATTTGGTAATTTAAACTTTTTGGATATCCGAAAATCTAATTTTTTTTATATATTATATTTAGTCTATTATCCAAATGCAAATAGTAATAAGTCTAATATCTACCAATTATATATTATCTCATATATTTAGTACTAATTATTAAGTTACTATCAGAATACTTTCTATTTGGACATGATTTTACTATTACTAATTCTTATTGGCCTTATTAATATATTTGTTTGCATTTCCTTGATGATAATTTCAGTACTTGAATATTTATTTGGATGATTGCAGTGAAAATAAGAAACTTTTTATGCAATTTAACATGAATACTTCATTTGGATATTTATTTTTGTAAGAATAAGAAACATCTTAACTAATATGCTCAAAACCAAAAATTTGAAATATCCAACTCAATTAACCCGAAACCGAACTATGAAAAATCTTATCCAATCGAGCTTATTTGGATTAGATTTGAATGTCATTTCTTCAATCCGAAGAGTCGCCAATTCATTACATGTTAGATAAATATTTTAGCAAATAAATATTATGTCAGTATATGTAACGACCCGTCCGGTTATTTTGAGCTCTAGCGCGTCATTCAGCGGTTTGAAACCTTGAGTAGCTTCACTTCAGGTATTATGACTTGTACGTGTGGTCGGAATTGAATTTCGAGAAGTTCAGAGTTGATTTGGAAAGGAAATTTTTATTTCAGAAATTTTAAGTTGGAAAAATTGACTAAGGTTTGACTTTTGAGCAAAAAACCTCGGAATCGGGATTTGAAGGTTCTAATTGGATCGAATGATGATTTCGGACTTGGGCGTATGTTCGGGTTGAGTATCGGACCACCCTGGAGCATTCTGGCGCCTATTATAAAAGTTGGCATTTTGAAAGTTTAAGAAATTCTTATGTTTGATTTGAAATGAATTTTTTGCGTTATCGATGTCCGTTTGGAGTTCTGGGCCTTGGAATATGTTCGTATCGTGATTTGTGACTAGCATGTAAAGTTTGGCGTCATTCCGAGATGTTTGAGTGTAATTCAGACACGTTCGGCGAAGTTTGAAGGTTGGAAAGTTGAAAGAATTCGAGGTTTCGACTAAGTCCGTATCGTGTTGTGGGATGTGTTGGTATATTTGGACGGGGTCCCTGGGGCCTCGGGTGCGAATCAGATTGGAAACGGATCGAGTTTGGACTTGAAAGAACTGCTGAAGCTTAAGGCTTCTAGTGCGATCGCACTTGCGAGGTTATGGCCGCAAGTGCGAGACCGCAGAAGCGGCCCATGGGTCGTAGAAGCGGTAGGGAGCGAGGCTAGATGGGACTCGCAGATGCGGGCGGAGAAGCGCATAAGCGGATTTGCTAGGGAAAGGCTGGGACAGCAGGTGCGGTCGAGTTTCCACATAAGCGGAACCGCACCTGCAGATGAGGCGTCGCAGAAGCGGCCAGCGACCTGGCATGGGTCCTCGCAGGTACGAGATTGAAGCTACAGAAGCGACATTTTGGACCGCAGAAGCGGGATATTCTGGGTAGTGTGTGTTTTTAAAATGGGGGTTTGGCCCATTTTCACTTCATTTCGTCCATGGGAGCCGATTTTGGAGCAATTTTGGAGTATCATTTTCATCATCTATTATTAGGTAAGTGATTTCTTCATATTGTGAGTTAAATACATGGTTTATATATGGACTTAAGCATGAGAATTTGTAGAAATTGGGATTTTGGTAGATAACCTAGAAATTTGTATTTTTAGATTTTGACCATGAAATTGGACATGGAATCTGTAATAAATTATATATTTGATTTCGTGGTGTTATGGGTAAAATTTATATTCGAAAATTTTCGAAATCCGGGCACGTGGAACCGATAGTTGATTTTATTGATTTTCGAGCGGAGTTGAGAATTTTTATAAATTGTTAAATGGTAAGCATTGGAGTATATTTTGATTGAATTATACGTGGTTTGACTAGTTTAGAGACGTTTGGCTTTGAGTTGAAGTGTTAGAGAGGCGTTGGAACCGGTTATGAAACTTCGAAGTGAGGTAAGTCTCTTGTCTAACCTTGTGAGGAGGAAACTATCCCCTAGGTGATATTTATTGTTATGTGCAACTAGTTGTGGGTGCTACGTACGCACGAGGTGACGAGAGTCTGTACGTAGCTAAAGCATGTTTATGTCCGGGTAGACTTAGGACTTTATCATGTAATAATTGAATTATTTGAACTCATTCTGCTGGCTTAATTAATTAAAGTTTTAACTAAATTTGATTTAGAAATAAATATATGTATAATAGGTCGAGCCTTAATACTTTGAGTTGTGGGTGAGTTATTTGAGAAACGGTAAAGATTATATTCATTTTGTGCTCATGTACTGTATTGTAAACACGTATCTCGTAATTTGGTAAGTTCCTTCCTTTCTTGTGGAGCGGGCCGAATGCATCGGCAGTATAATAGATGCATCTATGGTTCGTGTCGCTCGACCCTCGGCAGTGTACACATTATTCTAGATCAGGTCGAACGACCTTGGCAGAATCGTGCGTTATATCGGTACTAGTCCGAATATTCACGGGATAATCTTTCCACTGATGCCCCGCATTTTATATGGTATTCCTTATTTATTTGATATTGGCACTTGGCATTTTCTGAGCTGTTAAGGTAGAATACAAGATCGAAAAATTTATACTTTAAAAGAAATATTTGGAAGATTATATAATTTACAGATTGACCACTATCGATGTGCACTTCATATTTGTTATGAATTACTATATTATTTTATTGGACCTCTAGTAAGTGTCGATGTCGACCCTTCGTCACTATTCCTCCGGGGTTAGGCTAGATACTTACCGGATACGCATTGATTTACATACTAATGTTGCACTTCTGCACTAAATATGCAGGATCTGACAGGTTCATTAGGTGATCATTTTGGCGTGTGGGCACACCTGTTGAGGAGACTTTATGTGAGCTGCATTCCAAGCTACGCATCGCAATCCACTGAGTCTCCACCGTATTATTTACTTTATCATGTCTTATTTATATTCTGGACAGATGTTGTATTATTATTATACTCCTTAGAAAGTGCTCATGCACTTGTGACACCGGATCTTGGGGTTATACTAGTTGATGTTTATGATTTCGTACATCATTAACGCCTTTCAATTCTTTTATAAACTACATATGTTGTACATTCCTGTGGATTTAGGAGTGATTTCGAAACTATGATTTTGAAAGTAATCATATTATTAAAAACTATGATTTCAAAAGTAATAAAATGAGTAATTAAATGAATAAATCATTGTTGGCTTGTCTGACGGCGGCGTTAGGCGTCATCACGACCTATAGTGGATTTTGGATCGTGACTTTGCAATCTAATAGATGGAATAACTCAACATATATAGAATGCCAGAGCAATTAACACTACAACATTTTAGGATGTGATGACCCAAAAGGTCATCTTATGTTTTAGAACTCGAATCTGCACTCTTAAGCCTTAAAAATCTCATTTTTACCCTCATCAATTTGCGTGCGCAGTACAAACATATTTTCGGAAAGCTTTTATGTTGAAAATTGATGAAAATAAGAATTTATGCTTTAAAAGTTGATTTTAGTTGACTTCGGTCAATATTTTTGATAAACCAGCTCGGATCCATATTTTGACGGTTTCGGTGGGTCCGTATCGAATTATGGGACCTGGGCATATGCCCAGAATCGAATTCGGAGGTCCCTAGCTCAAGTTATGAATTTTTGATGAAAATTAAAAGTCTGAAAATTAATTATTTTTAAGAATTGATTGATGTTTGGCATTGTTAGTGTCGGGTCCGTATTCTGGTTTTGGATCCTGGTGCATGTTCATTTTGATATTTAAGACTTGTATGTGAAATTTGGTGAGAAACGGAGTTGATTTGACGCGATTCGGACGTCCAGTTGAGAAGATATGAATTTTAAAGTATTCTTGAGAATTTTATTCGATTTGGTGCTAAATTCGTAGTTCTAGGTGTTATTTTGGCGATTTGATCGCCCGAGCAAGTTCATATTATATTTTTAGACTTGTATGCATGTTTGATTTGGAGCCCCGAGGGCTCGGGTGAGTTTCGGATAGGCCACGGAATGTTTTGGACTTGGAAAAAATCTGATTTTCTGCAGATTCTGGTGTCTGGCATATCCTTCTTCGCATTCGCGAAGGTCCTCTCGCGAACGCGTAGAGTAAACTGGTGAGGCTGAGACTTCTTCTTCGCGAACGCGAAGGCCTGGTCGCGAACGCGAAGTGATGGGGGATTTACCCTTCGCGAACGCGAACGCGAAGCACTTGGGGACCTGGGGGAGGGTTGGTCGTTCGTTCATCGCGAACGCGAGCAATGTCTCGCTAACGCTAAGGCCAGGGGGGAGTAACCATTGCGAACACGAGAAGGGTCTCGCAAACGCGAAGGCTTGGCAACCAGTACCCTTCACGAATGCGACAGTGGCCTCGCGAACGCGATGCACACTGTCGCCCAGTGCATAAAACAGAATCAAACACGGGTTTAAGCCATTTCTTCAATATTTTTCAAGAACCAAACGGGTAGAGGCGATTTTCAAGAGTCGTTTTCTTCCCCCAAAATGTTGGTGAGTGATTCTAGACCATTTTCTTTCAATTACCCATTACATTTATTGAATTATCAACCTAAAATCTAGAGTTTTCATGGTAGAATTAGGGGTTAGGATAGAAACTAGGAATTTCAGAAATTTGGGGATTTAGACCTCAATTTGAGGTCGTATTCCAAAACCAATTATATATTCGGGCTCATGAGTAAATGGATAAATGAATTTTGGTCCGAACCTCGAGTTTTGACCAAGCGGGCCCGGGGTCGATTTTTTCAACTTTTTGGAGGATTTGAAAACTTTAATTTATGCAATATAATTGATTTCTTTAATAATATTTTATATTATTGAGTCATTTTTGAATAGATACTAGTGGTTTGGAGGTAAATTCCAAAAAAAAGTTGTGATTGAGAATTAAGTAGCCTTCGGAGCGAGGTAAGTGTTGTGTCTAACCCTGACTTGAGAGAATTAGGAACCTTAGATTTCTCGCTAAGTGAAATTCATGTAAGCGGCGTATATGTGAGGTGACGAGTACTTATGCGCTGCCAATTTACCTATTTTCCATGTTTCTCTGTTTTTCTTATATTGTCTCTTTCCTATGCCTAATTGCTACGTGTTATACTAGTGTTGTTCAATTTATCGTTCTTATCATGTTTACGGATTTTCTGGTGATAATTGAGTTTTTTTTCAAAGTTGAGATTGATATTATGGAACCAAATGTTGAAGTAAGGTTTGTACTTGTTATTCTATCTCTCTGTTGTTATTTATGCATTGCATTTATGGTAAGGGGGAGTGTTAATGCACGAAAGGTGATGTCGTGCCATATTGTGAGTGTTAATGCACGAAGGGTGATGCCGTGCTATATTGCGAGTGTTAATGCACGAAGGGTGATGCCGTGCCATATTGTGAGTGTTAACGCACGAAGGGTGATGTCGTGCCATATTGTGAGTGTTAATGCACGAAGGGTGATGTCGTGTCGTTTCTATTGATTTTATGGTGAGATTGAGAGTAAAAGCACGAAGGGTGATGTCGTGCATTTTTTCTTTACTGTATTCACTATTCCTGTTGATTCATGGTATGTTGACTTCTCCTATTATCATTCTGTTGTATTTCTTTATCTCGTATTCCCCTCAACATGTCCCCCTCCCGACATTTCCTGTATAGTTCTTCATTTATGTTATTTGTATATACACTGTTAAATTATACAGGTTGATTTGTAGGTGCCTTGCCTTAGCCTCATCACTACTTTGTCGAGGTTAGGCTCGACACTTATCAGTACATGGGGTCGGTTGTACTGATGCTGCACTCTGCACTTTCTGTGCAGATTTTGGTACCGGCTCAGGTTGATCGAGATTTTGCTATTGGTCCGTTGTCCGGAGATTCAAGGTAGATTTGTCGGCGTTCACAGACCTTGAAATATCCGTCTATCCTTTATGTCCTACTATTTCCTTTCATTCAGAGTTGTATTTCTTTTAGACTATTACATGTCGTAAATTCTAGAATGCTCGTGAATTGTGACTCCAGATCCGGGTGGTAGTAATTAATACAGTTTTATGATATTCCGCACTTATTATATTTTATCTTAGTTAATTATTGTTAATTACTGAATGAAAATAAAGAATTGGTTTAATGATTCTCTAACGTTATGTTAGACGCCATCATGGTCCCGTCGGTGAAAAATTTAGAGTCGTGACATAGGCCTTTGACTACCCCGAAAAAGTATGATATAAACTAGCAAAAGGTGTGGCCTTTGGTCAAAGGCCACACTTTTCGACTTTAGGCAACGCTTTTCTGTGGGTGGCCAAAAGAAGCGTAACCGTTGATCTAAGGGCATGCTTTTCAAATGTTGCCTTACAAGCCACGCTTAAAAGCGTGGCCTATTAGGTAATAAAGACAACGCTTGTTACACCCCATAAGGCAACGCTTTTATACACTACAATTACACACAAAAAGCGTGGCATTTGTTACCTTATAGGCCACACTTGTTAACCGTGGCTTCTAAAGGAACCCCTAGAAAACGTGATCTTTGCTTATATACATGGTAGACGTACACACATATAGCCACACTTTTAAAGCGTGGCAATTTTGACTAGGCTATACAATTTATTTTTTATTTTTTAAAAAAATTACATTTTACATATAACATGTAATTACAATGATTTCAAGCATATGCATTATTATCATATATTTTGATGATATAAAGAACTAAATTAGTTAATAAATACCAAAAACAATAGTTCAAATGAATACACGTACTAATAAAACAATGTGTCAAAATGCCCATTAACAATAAACTTTTCAAAAGTGAGTATATTCATATAGTATCATGAATATTAGACATCTTAATTATCCAAAAATTATTTGCATTCACATTAAGATCAAATTGACTTTCTGACACCATTTCCAATTGCATCACCCGCTTTCTCCTACACATAAAAAGAAATTAATAATTAGATAGAAATAAACTTTAATCGTTCGTTTAGAAGAACAAAGACTAGAATAACATATAGTAGTACCATGTTTTGCATATTTTTTAGTCATATATAAATAAAAATTGACTAATGAGTACAATAAACAAAATATAGTAGTCCCATTTCACTCACCTAAACACTCACCCCATGACTCCCACTCCCTCACGTCACTAGCATACACCCTCACATATTTTCTCACCTCAATCTCATGTCACCCCCGAGACCAACTCCTTTGCACATTATCAGGTAACCACCAAATTTTTCTTTATAAAAGAGATAAAAAGCTAACAGAGAGGATAATTTGGGGGAAAAAACCTTAAGAGTTAGAGGATAGAATAGCTGCAGCTTTGGCTCAACACAAAGAAGACAAATTTATCTTCTTCCTCTTTGATTCTCCCCAACAAAAAAACAGCATAAAATAGTTGCAAATACAACTCCAAACAACCACCAAAATTACTGCTCAACTCTAGCCAAAAATCATGCTAAAACGCAACCTAAACAATCATGAAAACTGGCCACAAAATCCAGCGAAGCACCTCCAAACTTCAGCTCTAAATCAGCCCCAAAATAACCCCAATATACTAGTGAAAAGCAGCCACAAAAACTACCCTTTAACACCCCAAAAACCAGCTGAAAAACTCCATCTAAAACACGAAAATATCCCTATTTTTTCACACAAAAATAACAGCTCCAAAAGTTGAGTTCGTCGGCGTCGGAAAACAACCCCCTTTTTAACATATATGTAGACCCCATATCTTTCTATAACCGATGAATGATCCATAAAACTTGAGATTAATTAAAGATTTGATCAATTTAATGAACTTAATATCTATTATAACAGTTTGCAAGACAAGTTGGAGTCTAAATACCTTTTCAATTTAATGATCCTCAATTTTTGCTAAATTAGAATCAAATTCATGATGTATCCTCAACATCAAACTCATCTTCCGATTCAATTTCAACTTCTTGAGCACAAAATCTTTCTGGAGGCACATAAATTATGGTTGCAGGTACGTCACTCCTTATTAAGACAACTTCACCCTCATCATTCGGTATAGATGGGCTCATCGGATGTTCATACGACCCATTTTCATAACAGTAGGGAGCATCAGATTTAAATTGGTCACTTATGTTAAACAAGTCTCTCGGGACAGTGTTCATAACATAATGTTTGTCTTGATCATGTGGATCTTGTACATAAAAATATTGGTGTGCTTGTGATGCTAGCAAGAAGGGCTCTTCTTGGTAGCATTTCTTGTTGAAGTAGACATAAGTAAGACCATAAGTATCTTCTTCAGCCTCATACCAGTCACACTTAAACAACACAACCTTAAAATGTCCAAAATAATCTAACTCAATGATATCAATTATTCTACCATAATAAGTCAAATTTGCATCAATCGGATTTTTATCCTTGGAGCTTGCAAAACTTGTAGTTAATGCAACTAATGTAACACCACTATTTTGTGTTGTACGCCTTGCATCATGCTGCCTCGTATGGAATCTATATCCATTAATAAGATACCCAGAATATCTTTTAGCAATTGAATTTGGTCCTCTAGACAATTGTTTTATAAAATCAGGCACATCCGCACGCATAATACGGCTTTCGAACCATTGGAAAAAGTTTTGACTATGACTCTTGGCCATGCTCCATTTAGATCTTCGCTCATGGCTATTAACTTCAAGCTCATGCTCTCTACCCAATAAGTATTGTTATTTGTTAGCAATATATATATATATATGTAATGATTTAAAATTATCCATATAAAAAAGAAAATACTACAAATGAGTTAAATTACCTAACATATTCTTGAATTTCATCACAATTGTTCAATATGTATCTATGTGCTTGACTTAGTGACTTGTCGTCTAGATCATTTGGGTCACCATTTTTTCCTCCTAAAGGACAGCCTTTGTTAGGAAACAAACTACGGGTTTGCTCATCAGTTGAACAACAATCATCATTGTTTCGCGGCCTTCTATTAAATCTGGTATGTACACCCCTATGTAAGTATCTAGAGTCAACCAAGTATGCCTCAGCAATAGATCCTTCTGGGTGATTTTTGTTGCGAACATACGACTTGTACCTACACATAAATCTTTCAGGAGGATACATCCATCTCTTTGAGGTCATAACGAGCACTTTCAAGATCCTTTATCTTGCCCGAAATTTTCAGAAGTGTTCCAATTATATTGTCAACTATGTTCTTCTCAATATGCATTACATCAAAGTTGTGGCGAAGCGAGTTATGTTGCCAATAAGGTAATTAAAAAAAATTGACCTTTTTTTTTTCCATGGGCCAGAATTTGATTTCTTTTGCATCTTCCCAAATACATTTTCAACATTTTGTAACATATTGAACACATCTGTCCCCTTTAACAATTCTGGAGGAGGCCTAAATTCTGTTTTTTCATTGAAAGACCTTTTGTTGGATCTCCATGGATGATCCATGGGCAGGAAAACATGATGATCCATGTAACATATTTTCCGACTATGTTTTAGATAGCAAGAATTAGTGCCATAATTACAACAAGGACAAGCCAACTTTCCTTTTGTACTCCACCTAGATAACTTAGCATATGCAGGAAAGTCACTAATTATCCACATAAGAGCTGCTCGCATTTGAAAGGTTTGATTTCTTGAAGCATCATACGTGTCAACTCCTGACTCCCACAATACCTTCAACGCTTCTATTAATGGTTGCAAATAAATGTCAATATCATTTCCAGGAGATCGCGGCCCAGATACAAGCAACGAAAGCATGCAATATTCTTGTTTCATGCACATCTAAGGAGGTAAATTATAAACCATTAAGACAACTGGCCATGTGCTATGAGAAATGCTCATGGTCCAAAATGGATTGAATCCATCACTTGCCAAGCCAAGTCTCAGATTGCGAGAATCTTTTGCAAAATCTGGATGAAGGCTATAAAAGTCTTTCCATACTTGGCCGTCGGTAGGATGCCTTAACTTTCCATCTTTAGACTGCTCCTTGTTATGCCACCTCAATTTATCTGTCGTCTTTGAGCACATAAATAGCCATTTGATTCTAGAAATTAACGGAAAGTGTCTCAAAGTTTTAGAAGCAACACGATGAGCTTTTTTGGGAGGCTCAAAATTGCTATCTACTTCAGGATATTCAATATATCGAGAAGCTCCACAAACATGGAAATATTCATCACTTTTATGATCATTCCAAAATAGCATGCAGTCATTGGGACATGCATTAATTTTCTTATAATCCAGACCTAGATTCTTTACAAAAGACTTGGCATTGTTGCATGATAAAGGAATGTTCAATTCGGTCATCGCCTCTTTCAATAACTCTAAGAGGGAAGTAAAGAACTCATTGCTCCATCCATGTAGACACTTCAACAAATATAGACGGATCGTGAATGATAATTTAGAGAATCCTTTACAACCAGGATATAATTCTTGGCTTGCCTCATTAACTAAATTATAAAAAAAATTGGCATCTTCATTTTGGCATTCATAAACTCCTTGTGCAACATCTCTAAATTGATCATTCAACAACCCATCAATGTCATCATACCAATTATCTTCATCCATATCATCATCAACATCTATTGGAATTTTTCATTCCCCATGATTAATCCATCTTGTATAACCTTTAACAAAACTGTAGCATATTAAATGATCATATACTACATTCATTTGACACCAAGGGATGTTACAATACTTTGCACACGGGCATTGAATATCTTCGCCCTGAGGATCTCCATCAGAATAAGCAAAATTCAAAAAATGTTGAACACCATCAATATACTCTTTGCTATACCTTGGTAAATCCATCCAAGCCTCGGAAGGATCATTTGAAAACCTAAAATCAATGGTGATATTAGATTTCAAAATATAGATTTATTTAAGTATTAAATATACTTAACAAATATACCCTAAAAATTACGAGTAATTTTTTAAAATCAATTCTTGTATAGTAATAGGCTAATAGCATAATAAAAAACAAAGAGAATAAAAATCTCTTACCTAGTCATGACACTTATCTTAGGCCAAACCCAACTTCAAGTTCACCATAGGTAATCTAGCAGAGGCTTTAAAAATTATCAAAAGCTATACATATAAAAATTATCAAGTTATCTACACATGAACACATAGCTCCACTCTATTGAAATATTCAAGATAATATTAGCAGAAAAATCATATGGTTGGATAGAAACATATCAGGTATTACTTAACTAACCTTGTAAAGTGTATTTCTCTGCTTTGCGCTCTTAAATAAAATTTGCCAATGTGTGTCTCTTCTTGAAGAGGATGAAATTGCAGAACCAGCAACCTAAATTTAAGATGAAAAAAAAAAATATCACTGAACATTGATCAAAGAATCAAGATGACAACTTAGCAAAAACAATAATTGACAAAAATATTTTAAAACTTATAAAATAAAGAAAAATAGATAAAATTAGCCAAGTTAACTAAAGCTTGCATTCTAGAATCTATAATAACTAATAGGGTCTAGTCCCCTCACGAAATTTGCTACAGAGACTAAGCAACAAAATGGGACAATAATGATCTTTTCAACAGTTTCTTTCAAACAGATAGTAAAAGTTGTAAAGTTATTAAACGGAAAGCAAAAATTTCATAGAAAACTTACAAATTTTTAGCAGTTGTAACCCTAAGCAAACGAACTTCCCAATTGAAACTGACGGCCACCAAACCCAATTAAGGAGGGTTTTGACTTTTGAGAAGAGCAATTAAAAGAAATTAAGTATTTCCATCAGCAATTTGCACAAAAACTACCCTAATCTGCTTAACTAGATGACTAGAGCCTGTTTTAGGGAAGAAGTACGGGAGTTTTCATGTAATTTGGGTAAAACTTAACTTAGTGGGATATTTTGGGGCATAATTATTTTTTGGGGACAGAAAAGATTTAGGAGGGAAAAGGATTTAGGGGAAAAGTTTTAGCGGGAATTTTTAGGGAATTACTAGAGCACACTTATATGGGGTAGCTTTTACAAAGTTAAATTACCTCGCCCAGTAAACGTCGTATTACATTTGAGTAAGCGTAGCCAATTATTTTATTATTTGACAACACTTGAAAAGTGTAGTGTTTACTGTTAAAAGGCACGCTTCATAAGTGTCGCCTAAAATCCGTAACCAAAAGTGCTTGACAAAGGCCACCCCTTATAAAGCGTTCTATAAAAGTGTGGTCTTAGGTCAAATTTGTTGTAGTGTAGATAAACTTGAATAAGTTTTTTTATTGTGAGAAATTATTTTATGAGGAAGTCTTGTTGAAAATAATTTCACATTTTGCTGCTTTCGTTTTCTATTCATTAGTATAAATATTTATTTAAAAACTCATATCTATCTTTTTTTAAAAATTGAAAAGGTTTATTTAATTTTTGACAATTATTTTTTTTGTAAATCATAAAATATTAATTCGTGTAATTACACTTATGCAATTAAATATGCCACTAAAAATTATATTGTGAATACGTTTAGACAAAAAACATATCAATGAAATTACTATGTTATGTAATTACAAGGCTATGTAATTACACAACCTAATAATTATACAATTTCTTCCAAACAGACTCTAAATTGACATGCTCCTCTTAGGGGTAGAAAGGGGAAACTGAAAAAGGGTGGTGTATTTTTTTGCCACGTGTTGGACGGGAGGGGGCTGGTTAATAAAGGCTGGTTTAAAAGTTACCATGTAGGGACACCTGGCACATCCAGATTTTAATCAGTGCTTAAGCTAGATTTAGAAAACATAATTATGCAAGATTTAGAAAAAAATTGCATAACCCTAGCAGCAATTATCAAGTAACAAAATATGGTAACAAAAATTTAAGGGTAAATTTGAACTTTTACCCTCAATTCTATACCGCACGATTGCTGTCGCTCTAAACTCTTAAGTATATGGGTGTGTGGAATATGGCGAGCAAATCGGCACCTCTAAAAAAACTAGGCCAATTCAGCTTAAAATTGTCAAATTTTCAAATCTCTCCGTTTAGATTTTAGCGTAAGGAAACTTAAAACATGCTTCATGCATTTTAATTTATGTGACAGTATTTGACTGATCATAAAAAAGATTTAAAAAATCTTTCCCGTCCAACTTTAACTTTAAACATACATATTTGAAGTTAGATTTTGACAAACAAAGTTCAAAAGCATAGGTATTAAAGCAGCTGAGCTAGCAAATTTGAACTTCAACTGTAACTTAAATAGGAATCCTAAAATCGGCTAACCGTGCTTGATAAATGCTTATATTGACAGAACGTAGATAGGCTGAAGTGCACATAGCTCTTTTTGAGGTCTCTGTCTATATTTTGTCCTTGTTTTAAAAAAGTTTTACTATATATATATATATGCTACATAATCGAAAAAAACTTCTGAATAACTTTAGACCATCAGATCTAAAGTTTGGTCAGACATATTTTAATTTACAGTTCTTCTACGTTGGGTCTAAAGTTCCCGGTAACTTGTATGAGCTGGTCATACACTAATTATACGTAGTTCAATTTTTTGATCATTGGTCAAAAAGTTCCCAACTCGTATGAAACATTTCGGACGACTTAGGCCAAAATAATTTTTATCGGTAATTCAATTTAAAGACCATGGTCTAAAAGTTTCGGTGAACTTGTATAAAACTTTTCGGGTTACTTTAAACCATAGTCTAAACTTGGTTATATATAGTTTTTTTATATAGTTGGTTCAATTTCTAGATATTGTCTAAAAGTTAAATGTAAACTTGTGTGGAACTTTTTTTCTTTCAAAATTAGATATTACGTTGGATAGGAATAGCTTTTTGTAGAGAATAAGAATATTTCACGAAACAACTTAAAGTTTATTGTTTAATGCAGATTCTGGTTCAACACATCAAAGCAATTTTTCACATGATTGAAATCACACATTAGTGCTGTACTTGTGTCTGTAGCAAAGGAGCAAGATTATTTGATTCTTTCTCCGATGTCTAATGTTGCTTTCTGCCATAAAATATCATATCAAGGGAAGAGAAGATGGAGGAGAAGGAAGAAGAAGAAAACTGAGAAGAGATTAAGCTAGATTTAGGGTGTGTTTGGTGTAGGCATATAAATTTTATTAAAATTAAATTCATAAAATAATTTGGATTATATTTTAAATTCAAGATATATTGGTCCAAATAAATATTGTATGAGCTAATATAATTGAATTAATTATATAAGTCCAACATATATGGATTAAATAAATAAGTCTTAATCTATTGGGCTAGCCCATTTAATTGGGCTACAAGTGATGAGCCCACTTCAATAAGCCCAAGATGTCATCTTCCTAGAGGCCCAGTTTGGTGCCACATGTCAAATGATGTGGCGCGCCAAGTCAAACGGAAGAGCCAATAGGATTATGCCACGTGTCAAAATGACAAGGCATGCCAAGTCACATTAAAAGGCCAACGAAACAACGCCACGTGTGCAAGTGACATGTTCTGGCCAATCAAATGCGGCCATGTCACACTCCAATTTGATTGGTCGGAAAGAGTTTGTTCTTATCACAACTCCTCCCTTCCACAACTATAAATAGGGGTCTTCATAACCCAGAAAAGACACTAGAAGTTATAACAAGAAGCAAGAGAGAGCTCGTGGATCAAACGCCGCAAATTTCTCTACAAGCTTCAAGCAATCAAGTTCAAGTTCAAGAAATCAAGTTCAAGCTCAAGAACGAAGAACAAATCAAGATTCAAGGAGTACGAGTTCAAATCAAAGTTCGTGCTAGTTGAATTCAAGATCATCGTTCGTGGAAACAAATATAGATTCAACATCAAGCTCAAAGGACCTTGAATTAACTTACTATTGGAAAGAAGAATCAGGGGATTCATAGAGGTTGTATATCCAAATTATTTGAAATCAAATACTACGATTGTTGCGATATTTTTCAGTCTCGATTATTTTCTTGACGCAAATTTATTGTCTACAAATTTTGGTACGCCCAGTGGGACAATCTCTACATCTCATCTCAACTTTTCAATCATCAAAGTTCAAGAACATTAAAATGACTTCAAAGAAAATCAACTCCAGTTCAACTTCCGCCAAGGTTGCTAATTCTAGGTTCTATGCTGACGTGGAAAACATCATCGATGTTACTTTTGGAAGCTTTGGACCAGTTACGAGGAGCAAAGCAAGCTCGTTAGGACAACAAGCACCCCATGTGCCGTCCGCATCAACCCCCATTTTCGGATCTTCATCCTCAAAAGGAGCAAGATCTTCCACAAACGCACCCGAAGGAGGAAGCGATGTTGCTGAAAAGATCAAGAAAACTCTTGCTCTGCTTGACCTCTCCGGATCCAAGCACTCTGTTGTGAAGGAAAATGATGATGCTTCAAGTGATGGATCCTCCCCACTTACACCACATAGCGTGAGCTAATCAATGATCAATCTGTGTGAAAATCCATGCTACTCTCCATCGTCCATGACAATCATGCAAGCCATGGTGACAAACACTTCATCTGTGGAGGAGCAGTTGGCAAACTTGACGGAAGCAATCACAGGCTTGACCAAGTGCATGCAAAATCAAGATGCTAGAATCGACAAGCTAACAGATAGGGTGGGAATCTCGATGGAAGAAGAATCCACCCATGCACCTGGCAAACTCCCAGAAGTTCAAGAGATTGATCCTCCCCAACGACAAGTTGCATCCACTAAGGAAATTTCAGTCTCTTCGGAAGGGATGATTCCAATCAATCAACTAAAGGAGTTCATTGAAGGACTATAAAAAACAAATATGAAGTTGCTTCCAAGTCCTCCTTTACCTACGCAAAGCCGTACACTTCAAAGATTGATATGTTGAAGATGCATGCTGGCTATCAACCTCCAAAATTTTAACAGTTCGATGGCAAAGGCAATCCAAAGCAACATGTGGCGCACTTCGTTGAGACATGCAACAACGCCGAGACTTATGGAGATTATCTTGCCAAACAGTTTGTCCGCTCGCTAAAAGGAAATACTTTTGATTGGTATACAGACCTCGATGCGGGATCTATTGATAGCTGGGATCAACTAGAGCAAGAGTTCCTCAATTGCTTTTATAGCACAAGGCGCACTTTGAGCATGGTGGAACTCACAAATACTCGTCAACGGAAGGGTGAACCAGTTATCGACTTTATCAATCGTTGGAGGAACGCAAGCCTTAACTGTAAAGACATGCTTAGAGAAGCTTCTGGCATAGAGATGTGCATCCAAGGCATGCATTGGAGATTGCGCTACATCTTGTAAGGTACCAAGCCTAGCACATTTGAATAACTTGCAACTCGTGCCCATGACATGGAATTGAGCATGGCCTCCGCTGGAAATGAAAGGTTGCTCATCTATGAACCTCACAAAGGGAATGACAAGCAAGAAGTGAGAAAATGGAGCAAGTTTGTACCAATATCTGAAAATAAAGAAGCTATGAATGTCAACACATCACCTGTGAAGTTCACGACGAAGGTGAGCAAGAAGCAGAGTATGAAATCCACTTCGTTTCAAGATAAGCCAAGTGGAAAGTTGACTCTAAAGGAAATGCAAGAGAAAGAGTCCCTATTCCTGGATTCTGATATACCAGCCATTTTCGAAGAACTCCTCGAGTTAAATCTCATTGAGCTTCCGGAGATGAAGCGGCCAAATAAAGCTGGGAAAACTGATGACCCAAATTACTGCAAATATCATCGACTTATGAGCCACCCTCTAGAGAAGTGCTTTTTCTTCAAGGACAAAGTTATGAACTTGGCTCGTGAAAAGAAGATCGTTCTTGAAGATAAGAAAGCAAGCGCAAACCAAGTCTCTATCACATTTGGCTCATTCAGTCCGGATGAATTATATGATTTTAAAGAAAGTAAAGATGGAGAATTACTGGAGAACAATAAAGTTGAAGTCAATCAACCTGATGACGATGAAGGTTGGACGTTGGTAACTCGTCATAGGCGCCACAAAAGGAGCCCACTAAAAGAATCAATAGAACAACCAACAAGAAAAATGATGGTAAAAAGACGAAGAAAACAGAATCCAGTTAGGCATTTGGTTAAAGCAAAAGTGGAGGTGTACCACCCTCAAAAGCCACGACATGCAGTGACCTTGGAGGATTATTTGCCATGTTGGTTTCGCATGAAGATTTCCCGTGATAGTATTGAGGCCTCTTGTTGCAATGATGAGAAAGGGCAAGAAAAGAGTGATGACCTACCATTGGAACCATCTCCAGAAAAGCTCATCGAGTCTATCCATCAAGAAGTTAACACGTGCGATGAAAAAGTTACGTTCATAAATAAGGAATTTCTACTAGGTGACACTCTTAATAACCGCATGTTGTACCTAGTTGGCTATATGCGTGATGAAAGGGTAAATCGAATTTTGGTTGATGGAGGATCCTCAGTGAACATCTTGCCAATTCGCACTGTGAAAGAACTTGGTATTCCCATGAACGAACTCTCAGAAAGTCGTGTGATAATCCACGGATTCAACCAAGAGGGGCAAAGAGCCATAGGTGCGATCAGGTTGGGAATCACCATTGAAGATATGCAATCAAGTGCATGGCTGCATGTGATCTATGCAAAGACTTCATACAACGTCTTACTCGGAAGGCCTTGGATACATGAGAATAAAGTGGTTCCATCTACCTACCATCAATGTTTGAAGTACTACAAGGGTGAAGTCGAGAAGAAGATAGTTGTTGATGATGAGCCATTCACCGAGGCTGAGTCACACTTCGCCGATGCAAAGTTTTACTTGAAGAACCGCATTGTGAAGGAGCTAAAAGCTGATGCTGGCATGAAAAGCAAGAATGACGAGCCCACAACTAAAAGACCTGAGGTGATTGCTGGTAGAGCCAAAACTGTTACTAATGAGGTACAACCCAACGCGAATAAATCTCATAGAGGGGATATTGCATCTTATGGCAAGAAAGTAAGTCCTGCACTCCAATATGTCCCTAAAAGAAATAAAGATGAAGGCAAATCATCTAATCTCCAAACTAACATGCTAAAGGAGTTAACTCTTTTGGTAAAACAAATTGAGGCAGTAAAGTTGTCCTCGAAGCCACTTGTAGGGTTTGTAGCCCAAAATCATTCGCAGAATGTGGCACTCCCTACAAAGCGAACAAATGAAGGTTTTGATCCTAATGCTTACAGATTATTTGCAAAAGCTGGATATAATCCCAATGAGCTGTCAAAGTTAGGGAAGCTCCCATCAGAAAATGCGACGAGGCAACCACGTGAAGGTTTGGGATACAAGCAACCGTCTCCGGTGCGCATCTCCATAAGAAGGGCGAGCAGTAATTATATCACTGTAGAAGACAAATCTGTCACTTCTAACAGGCTTTCTGTCTTTGATCGACTTGGAAAATCAACTGTGAGAACTTCTGTATTTGAGAGATTGGGTCCATTAAAGAAGGGGAATAAGTTCCAGAGAAATTATCGAAATACAAAAACACCCGCTTTGTCCAAAATTCAGAAGATCTCTAAAGATTTCCAAAGTTTAGTTCCTTCTAGAATGAAGTGACAAACAAAAGTCATGGTTTCATGTGATGAGGTACTGAAGGTGAAGCCATACACTATGGTCTACACTAAAGAACGTGATAAAGACGAATAAAGTGTGGGTTCTTCATATCATGTTACTGCACAAGGCGAGCATGGTATTTTATCTCTAATGGAGGATGACGAGAAATTGGACGATGTTTCACCGTGTTATCACATATCCTTCAACGATGGGGACCCTCAAAAAGATGAAGATGCGAAAGATGCTCCCCCGGAACTTGAAGAAGAGGTGAGGGAAACGATTGATGCCTTAAAAGAAGTTATTCTTGGCACTGATGAAGAACCAAGACCCACCTACCTAAGTGTTTTACTAGAAGTTGATGAAGAAAGCACTTATATTGAGTTACTAAAGGAGTTTAGGGATGTCTTTTCTTGGAGTTACAAGGAAATGCCTAGCTTGGACCCTAAAGTAGCAGTCCTTCACCTTGCAGTCAAGAATGGCACTCGTCCTGTTAAGCAAGCTCAAAGGCGCTTTAGGCCGGACTTGGTTCCCCTGATCGAAACCGAAGTTAACAAACTCATTGAAGCTGGATTTATTCGGGAAGTTAAATACCCAACGTGGGTTTCAAGTATTGTCCCTGTAGAGAAGAAGAATGGCCAGATTTGAGTGTGCGTCGACTTCAGGGATCTCAACAATGCGTGTCCCAAAGATGAATTCCCGCTTCCTATTCTGGAGTTGATGATCGATGCTACTACTGGTTACGAGGCAATGTCTTTCATAGACGGTTCGCCGGGCTATAACCAAATTCGCATGGCACCAAAAGATGAAGAGTTTACTGCATTCCGCACCCCCAAGGGTATTTATTGCTGCAAGGTAATGCCTTTTGGATTGAAGAACGCTGGTGCCACTTACCAAAGGGCTATACAAAATATTTTCGACTATCTTCTCCACAAGAATGTTGAATGCTATGTTGACGACTTGGTGGTAAAATCAAGAAAGAAGAGCAACCACTTGAAAGACTTGAGAATGGTATTTGGATTACTCCGGAGGTACTAACTTAGGATGAATCCATTGAAATGTTCCTTTAGAGTTACTTCTGAAAAGTTCCTTGGTTTCATTGTCTGACATCGAGGGATCAAAATTGATCAAGCCAAAGTGGATGCCATTTTGAAAATGCCCGAGCCTCGGGATATCCATGAATTGAAAAGTCTGCAAGGAAAGCTAGCATACCTTAGAAGACTCATCTCGCACCTAGCTGGGAGGTGCCAACTCTTTAGTCGCCTCATGAAGAAAGGCGTTCAAGCTTGTAGCAATGCATTCGAAAGTGTCAAAACCTACTTGATGAAGCCTCCAGTTTTAGCAGCTCAGCCATTGATACTATACATTGTGGCGCAAGAAATATCTGTTGGAGCACTGTTGGCCCAAGAAAATAGTGAGGGGAAAGAAAACTCTCTTTACTACTTGAGCAGGATGATGACACCAAATGAGCTGAATTATTCGCCAATTGAAAAGTTGTGTTTGGCGTTAGTCTTCTTAATTCAAAAGTTGAAGCACTACTTTCAAGCTCATGTTGTCCGTCTTGTTTCAAACGCAAATCCCATCAAGTTCGTGATGTCAAAACCTGTCCTTAGTGATCGACTAGCAAGGTGGTACCTCCAGTTTCAACAATTTGAAATCGTATACATCCCTCAAAAGTCTATAAAAGGACAAGCTCTAACGAACTTCTTGGCAGATCACCCTATACCTGATGATTGGGAGCTAACTGACGAACTACCCGATGAGGACATAATGGTCATTGAAGTTCATCCTCCATGGAAGATATACATTGATGGTGCTACACATCGCGGAGGAGGTGGTGCTGGTGTAGTATTTGTCACTTCTCAAAGTGAAGTTCTGCCCTACTCTTTTACGTTGACGCAACTCTGCTCTAACAATATTGCTGAGTATCAAGCACTAATACTTGGGCTTGAAATGGCTCTCAAAATGAAGCGGTTGCAATTGCAAGTCTTTGGTGACTCTCAGTTAGTGGTCAATCAGCTTCTAGGTAGTTACAAGGTTAATAAGCCCGAACTATGTCCATATCATGACTACTCTAAAAAGTTAATGGGGTGGCTCAGTGATGTGACTATTCAACATGTGTCAAGAAAAGAAAATAAGAAGGCTGATGCTTTAGCTGCCCTAGCTTCATCATTAACCCTGCCTGATCAATCGCAAGTTACTGTCTGAAGGTGAAGAAAATGAACTCAAGCATCTTGTCGTTGTTTCTGAAGTTGAGAAAGAAGAATGGCGACAACCCATTATCGACTCCTTATGCTATGGGATACTTCCAGAAAATCCGAGGAGAAGGACTGAAATCCGTCGTCGTGCACCTCGCTTCTTTTACTACAAAGATACTCTATACATAAGGTCGTTCGAGGGAGTAATATTGCGATGCTTAGGGGAAGAAGAAGCTCTCCAAGATTTGCAAGAGGCACATTCTGGGGTATGTGGGTCACACTAGTCTGGACCAAAGCTCCACTTCCATATAAAAAGGATGGGATATTATTGGCCGGCGATAGTAAAAGATTGCTTGGACTACGCTCGAAGATGCAAGGCTTGTCAATTCCATGCGAATTATTCATCAACCTCCTGAAGTGTTGCACCCGACTGTTGCATCCTAGACATTTGACGCTTGGGGATTGGATGTTGTTGGACCACTGTCAAAGTCCTCTGGTGGACACCTATACATCTTGGCTACAACTGACTACTTCTCAAAATGGGCTGAAGTTATTGCTCTTAAGGAGGTAAAGAAAGAAAATGTTGCAAGTTTCATCCGAGTAAACATTATCTATCGGTTTGGCATTCCTCGTTACATAATAACGGATAATGGCAAGTCATTCAACAATAGGTTGATGAACAAGATTTGTGAACTCTTTGGCTTCAAGCAACGTAACTCTTCTATGTACAATGTTGCCGCCAATGGTCTAGCCGAGGTACTCAACAAGACTCTATGCAACTTGTTAAAGAAAGTTGTCTCCAAATCGAAATGGGATTGGCATGACCGTATGGAGGAAGCTCTGTGGGCATATAGGACAACTCACCGCACGCCAACACAAGCGACCCCTTATGCACTCATTTATGGAGTTGAAGTCGTCTTGCCACTCGAGCATCAAATACCTTCATTACGATTAGCTATTCAAGAAGGCATCACTGATGAAGAAAATGCCCGACTTAGATTAGCAGAGTTGGAGGATCTTGATGAGAAGAGGTTGGAAGCTCAATAGAGTTTTGAATGTTATCAAGCTCGATTGTCTCGCGCCTTCAATAAAAGAGTTCGCCTGAGATCCTTTCAAGTAGGAGATCAAGTCTTGGCCATACGAAAACCCATTATTACTTCCCATAAACCTGTAGGGAAGGTCACTTGAAAATGGGATGGGCCATATGTCATACAAGAAGCTTACTCAAGTGGGGCTTACAAGCTGGTTGATGCAGATGGCATGAGAATCGGCCCGATCAATGGCAAGTTTTTGAAGAAGTATTATCCTTAAAGTTGCAACGCTTCTTGACGCATGAGCCTAAGCTGCATGTTCCTACACTCCTGGCCCGCATGGGTCTAAACTGTGTATGGCCCACCAAAAAAAAAAAAGAATTCGCTAGGCTGAAAACCTCGAAAGAGGTGGCCTAGGCAAAAGTTAGGACATATAAAAAGAAAAGAGTCCGCTAGGTTGAAAACCTCAAAAGAGGCGGCCTAGGCAAAAGTTAGGACATAAAAAAAATAAATAAATAAAAAAATAAATAAAAAAATCACCCATTCTGAACTACGGTATGACGTGATTCTCTTCACCGAGGTACGTAGGCAGCTTAGAGTTTCATTCTGAGTTCAGTCGCATGAGTTCAAAAGATACATAGTGCCCAATCGTTGTTCGAATGAAGTACGATGGAATGTAATCTATTCATTCAGCACTTGAAAATCGAGCTGAGATACCATTTTTCTGTTAAACTTTGGGTCCCATTTGATTTAAAGGGGGCAAGCTACTATGGTAAAATAGTGTCTTCACTGAAATAATGACAATGTTTGCATCAAAGTCTGGGAATTCGCTATGTATTTATGTTCGCATAACCTTCAAGTTTGTTGGGCTTCATATTAGCTCACTGCCAAAAAAGGGGGTAAGAGAAGAGAGGCGTCAAAAGGCAACACAAATATAAGAAGAAAGATTCCCGGGGACAACGTTTCAAATTCAGTGAGACTTGAACCCAAGATATTTAGTGAGAATGGAGATCTTGAATTTTGATTGATATCAAGAAAAACATCTTGTGATTCCGAGACTTCCATACCAAAACATAAGAGTTTTGGCGAAGTCGCGCCAATTCAAAACTGTCGGTATATCAAAATCCGATGTTGACTTCGAAATATTATCTGAAACTATCCTTAAGGTATTAAGTCCTAAATTTTAGATATGTTTTATATTTTGAAGTATTGTTTTCAAGTAATCAAACGGTTCGTGATTTCAACATTCCTACATCAAGATATAAGAGTTTTGGTGAAGTCGCGCAAGTTTGAAATCGTCAGCGTGCCGGAATTTTAAGTTGACTTCGAAATATTATATGAAACTATCCTTAAGGTATTAAATCCCACATTTTGGACATGTTTTATATTTTGAAGTCTAGTTTCCAATAAATCAAATGGTTCATAATTTCAATATTTCTACACCAAGATACGAATATTTTGATGACACTGCACAAATCTAAAATTGCCAGCGTGGTGCAATATAAAGTTAGTTTTAAAATGTTATCCGGGACAATTATGAAGGTGGTTTTTGTTAAAGGTTTTCGTTGCGAACTTTTATAGGTGTTCGTCTCGAACTTTTAAAGGCATTCAAATTTTTAAGGTTTTTGTTGCGAACCTTTAAAGGTGTTCATCTCGAACTTTTAAAGGCATTCAAAAATTTTAAGGTTTTCATTCCGAACTTTTAAAAGGCGTATGTTTCGAACTTTTAAAGGTGCTCGTGCCAAGTTTTAAAGGGTCCTCACTACCAACTTTTAAAGATTTGTACCATGAGCTTTTAAGGATTTTTGCGCGAACTTTAATGGGTCATTGTCACGAACTTTTAAAAGTTTTCATCGCGTGCTTTTAAAAGTCTTCGCCACAAACTTTTAAAGATCTTCGCTATGAACTTTTAACGATAATGACCGCGAACTTTTAAGGGTCTTCGCCACAAATTTTTGAAAAGTCTTCATCGCGCGCTTTTAAAAATCTTCACCGCGAACTTTTAAAGGTCTTCACTATGAACTTTTAACGATAATGACCGCGAACTTTTAAGGGTCTTCGCCACAATTTTTATAAAGTCTTTATCGAGCGCTTTTAAAAGTCTTCACCGCGAACTTTTAAAGGTCTTCACTGTGAACTTTTAAAGTTCATGACCGTGAGATTTTAAGGATCTTTGCGCGAATTTTTATGGGTCTTCTCCACAAATATTAAAGGTCTTCTTCGCGAACTTTTATGGGTCTTCGCCGCTATTCAAGTTGAAACATTTAAATCCTCCAAGTCTTAAAGCTGAAGTCTTCAAGTCTGCTAAAATTTCAAGTTGAAGTTTAAAAGTCCACCGCTCTTCAAGTTGAAACATCAAAGTCCACCAAATTTTTAAGTCCGTCAAATCTTCAAATTTGTTAGTCTTCAAGTTGAAATCTGTAAAGTCCGCTAAGTCTTCAAGTTGAAGTTTTCTAATTTGTCAATCTAAAGGTGGACATGTTAGTCTCTTTGCACCTTAAGTTGGTCTCTTTGCAAGTTTGTCCTTAAAAGGAACTATAATTTTTCAATCTTAAGGTGGACGTTAAAGTCCCTTTGCACCTTAAGTTGACCTCATCGTAGGTTTGTCCTTAAAAGAAACTATAATTTTTCAATCTTAAGGTGGATGTTTATGTCCCTTTGTGCCTTAAGTTGGCCTCTTCATGGATTTGATCCTTCTATATGTTGTCATGGATTTGATACTTCTATATGCTGTTGAGAATTTGTCCTTCTATTTTTTGCCACGAATTTTCCCTCTATGTGCGTCAAACCTTGTTGACGAAGATATTTCCATTGACTACAACAACAAAAGAGAAGGTAGCAAAAAAAAAAATACAAGTACAAGAAGGATAGTTACCTGCTAATGCGTGTCAGATTCAAAAATTAAGTTCAAAGTATTGCTAGAATAATCTGACATGATTCGAGCCATGATTTTTGGTAAAACCGAAGCACTCTGAGTCTAGTTTCTATCAATTAAAACGACTTTCAATTTCAACATTCCAACATCGAGATACAAAGGTTTTGGTGAAGCCACGATAATCTGAAATTGTTGTCATGTTAGAATATAGAGTCGATTCCAAAAAATCATCTAGAACGATCCTGAAAGTGTTAACCAGACCGAGGTTTCGCAGGCCTTGGTACTCCATCATGAAAGATTTCTTCGGTACCAGCTCGAGGCTAAGGTCAAGGAGCTTGCGGAGAAAAGAGACATGTATAAGCTTCTCAGCGAGCAACACGAAGGGGTCATCAAGAATCTCCTTGCCGAGCTGGATGCGGCTCAGGAGGAGCATGCCGACTTGGTCGAAAAGGTAAAGGTTTTTGAAGTTAGCAATGAAGACTTAGCCATGGCGACTAATGACCAAACCTCGCAGGTTCAGCAAAAG
Organism: Nicotiana tomentosiformis; assembly: GCF_000390325.3. Classification (NCBI taxonomy): domain Eukaryota; kingdom Viridiplantae; phylum Streptophyta; class Magnoliopsida; order Solanales; family Solanaceae; genus Nicotiana; species Nicotiana tomentosiformis. The sequence continues at coordinate 85,076,348 of NC_090812.1, read as the reverse complement.
AGTGACTGGATCGACTAACTCCAAGTTGAAATGAATGAGGTCAAAGCCATGGACAACGTTTGAAAGGGCGAAATGGACCGGCTGGATTCAGAGAAGAAGACCGCCCAAGCACAGCTAGTATCGGTAGAGGTTCAACTCCGAGTAGAAAAAGAGAAGGCCGATGCACGTGCTCAACAAAACGAGGACCTTCAAGCTCAACTGGGCTTGGCCATTGCTGAATGGGATGCCCTTGGCTAGGAGCTCGAAATAACGAGGTCCAAGTCGGAAGCAACCAAGGTTGATGCTGAAGAGATGGTGGCCCAGTATAGGGATGATGTCAAAGCAACCGAGGCTCGCCTGAAAACTACTGCCGAGTACATGAGGCGGCTATCTCGGACGGAGATCCTCAAAGAGATCCATGCTCGAGGCTTCGACATGTCGGCCAAGATTGAGGAGGCAAAAAGTCTTGAGGTGGAGGCCAAGAAGTTGGCTGAACCCGAGGATGAAGAAGGCTCTAAGGGCTCTGACGAACCCGAAGATGAAAAAGGCCCCAACGGCTCTGGTGACGATCAGGCATAGGTGCCTTAGAAATTTTTGTCTTTATTTTTGCATCTTGTATATTTATCTTGTTGAGGCTATTTTCATTGGCCTTTGTAAAGACATTCTGGAATGTATATATAAAGTTTTTTCCCTTTTGGAAATTTTCAAGTCTATTACCTTTAACATCCGTTTTACAATTGCAAAGATTTCAAATGTCTTAGCATGGAATAAAACGTAGTAATAAGTCATTTTTTGTAGGTCCGAACAAGACTTGTCCTCGATTCAAGTTTTGCTTGAAACTTATGGGGGCTCGGAGTGACCGGAAGCTTTTCCCAAGATCCTTGTTTAAATGTTTTTACACTATAATTTTGCCGAGGGTAACCTTTGAACAAGTTTGGAATTTTATTGAAGGCCTTATGTTTTGATTACGGGTTTCGGACGTCTCCGGACCATTTTTAGGGTGGCCGTAGACTTTTAGGTTTGGGAACTACCTAATAGGTTTTGTGCCTCCGGGTTTCGATAACCCGAGCCGCCTGAACTTATCAAGGATGCCAGTCCCCAAGTGGGGTAGCCCTTTGGGCTCATATAGGGTGTCCCTTGGGCTCAATACTTTTAAGAAGCAAAAAATGTTTTGTTAGCAAGGTAGAAACTTTCTTTCAATTTTGTGCGTAACGTACAAGATTGTATAAAATATTGCGGCCGGTATGACCTACGCGGGCACAGTTCATTTGACCGTTTATCCCTTACAACTAATCCTAACCACCGAGCCTAGACTGTTCGAGCACAAAATTTCCTTCCTTTCTAAAAATCATGACCCGAGGGTGATGGCCCCTAGTATTCGAGGTCGATCTTCGAGTGGACTCGGATACTGTTAATGCGACCATTGACTCCGATTTAAAACTGGTCTTCGACTTTAAGCTAGCAGGATTTATTATTTCCTCATTAAACACCATGCCGGAAAACCTATTTGGGACAAAACCGGTTCAAGGGAATAAGAGTGCAACGCTTGCTTTCAGACCTAATCAACTACATTCTCCTTTGGCTGTTGTCTGCAAGTGTTAGCCAAAGTAAAAAAAAAAAAAGAAAACGAATGATGGCGTACCTTAGCAGTAGTATCGTTTCAAGTGGGTCATGTTCCAGTTGTTTGGTAGCTGTGTCGTTTACCACTTCGAGTTTGTACGAACCTTTACCGGTAATCCCGATGACTCGATGCGAACCTTCCCAGTTCAGTCCTAGCTTCCATTCATCCGGGTTACGGGTGTTATATGTTACTCTTCTTAATACCAAGCCCTCGCTGTTAAAATGTCGGAGGTTGGCTCTTCGGTTGTGATATCTTTCTATCCGCTATTTTTGGGCGGCCATCCGGACTAGAGCGGCCTCGCGTCTTTCATTCAGTAGTTCTAGGCTCGTGCTCATGGCCTCGTTATTGGATTCTTCGGTTGCATACCGGAACCTAAGGCTCAATTTTCACACCTCGACTAGTATTAGTACTTCGGCACCGTAGACTAACGAAGACGGGGTGGCCCCGGTACTGGATTTTAAGGTTGTGCGATATGCCCACAAGACATCGGGCAGGATTTCCTTCCATTTTCCTTTGGCATCAGTCAACCTTTTCTTAAGGTTTTGAAGGATTGTTTTGTTCGTCGATTCCGCCTGCCCGTTCCCTCTAGGGTGATAGGGTGTTGACAAGATCTTCTTTATATTATGGTCCTCGAAAAATTTGCTTACCTTGCTGCCGATGAACTATTTCCCGTTATCACATACTATCTAGGCTGGTATGCCGAACCGGTATATGATGTGGTCCCAAATAAAGCCGATGACTTATTTTTCCCGGACCTTCTCGAACGCTTGAGCTTCAACCCATTTAGAGAAATAACCAGTCATAAATAGTATAAATTGACCCTTACCAGGTGCCCATGCTAGGGGACCGACGATGTCCATCCCCCACTTCATGAATGGTCAGGGCGACAAGACCGAGTGTAGTAACTCCCCGGGCTAATGGATCATTGGTGCGTGCCTCTGACAGCCGTCACATTTTCGCACGAACTCCTTCACATCTTTCTTCATGTCGATCCAATAATAGTCGGTTCTGATTATCTTACGAACTAACAATTCTGCCCTCGAATGGTTTCCGCATGTGCCTTCGTGAACTTCGCTCAAAACATATTCAGTGTCTCCCAGCCCCAAGCATATGGCAAGTGGGCTATCGAACATTCTTCTGAACAGAGTATTATCTTCGGACAGGCTAGCAAAGTTCTTGATTCTTTGGGATACGAGGGCAGCTTCCCGGTCTTCAGGTAATCTATATACTTGTTTCTCCAATCCTAAGTTAAACTTGTCGAGTTTATCTTGGCATGGTCATTCTTCTACTATCGATTTCATGAGTTGTACGACCATTCCCTAGCTGAAGTTATCATCATCAACTGATGACCCAAAGTTAGCCAGAGCATCGGCTTTGCTATTTTGATCCCGGGGCACGTGTTGTAGAGTTCGTTTCTTGAATCGATGTAGCGTTACTTGTAGTTTATCCAAGTATCTTCGCATTCGTTCCTCTTTTCAATTCGAATGTCCCTTTGACTTGATTTACCACAAGGAGGGAATCACATTTAGCTTCGATCATTTTGGCGCCCAGGCTCTTAGCCAATTTGAGACCTGCCATCATGGCCTCATACTCGGCCTCATTGTTAGTCAATTTCATAGTTCTAATATATTGCCTAACTACATTACCCGAGGGCGACTTCAACACGATGCCGAGTCCGGACCTCTTTGCGTTTGAGGCACCGTCCATAAAGAGTGTCCAGATCCCCGAGGAGGTCCCTGAGGTTAACAATAATTCCTTTTCGACTTTGGGTATTAAGGCCGGCGTGAAGTCGGCCATGAAGTTTGCCAAAATTTGAGATTTAATGGCGGTTCGGGGTCGATATTCGATATCGTACCAGTTAATTTCCACAGCCCACTTGGCCAACCGTCCCGAGTGCTCGGGTTTGTGCATTACGTTCCTCAATAGGTAAGTAGTTATGATACATATGGGATGGCATTAAAATATGGCTTTAACTTCCTGGAGGCGCTTAGCAAAGCAAACACCAATTTCTCCAGGTGCGCCTTGTTTCTGCCTCGCCTAGAGTCGTGCTAACATAATATATAGGAAAATGCGTACCTTCCTCTTCCCGTACTAAGACTACACTTACTTCTATCTCGGATACCGCTAAGCACAGGTATACATGCTCGTTTGCCTTTAGAGTATGAAGTAAATGTGGATTCGAAAGGTACCGTTTGAGTTCTTCCAAAGCTTGCTGGCACTCCGGGGTCCATGAAAAGTTATTCTTCTTTTTCAAAAATGAGAAGAACCGATGGCTCTTATCAGAGGACCTTGATATGAACCGACCCAAGGTGGTTATATGCTTGGTTAACCTTTGAACGACCTTGACATTGTCCACTACGGTGATGTCTTCTATAGCTTTGATTTTGTCGGAATTGATCTCGATTCCCCGGTTGGACACCACGAATTCGAGGAACTTCCTGGACCCGACCCCGAATGCGCATTTCTCCGGGTTCAGCTTCATATTGTATTTCTTCAGTATGTTGAACGTTTCCTGCAAATGTTCCAAATGGTCCTCTGCTCGCAGGTACTTAACTAACATGTCTCCAATGTAAACCTCCATTGATTTTTCTATTTGTTCTTCGAACATCCGGTTTACTAGGCATTGGTACCACCGGCGTTCTTTAGTCCGAACGGCATTACGTTATAATAATAGGTGTCGTATTTAGTGATGAAGAAATTCTTTCCTTGGTCGCCCGGGTCCATCCGGATCTGGTTGTACCTGGAATAGGCATAGAGAAAGCAGAGTATCTCGTGGCCGACCGTCATATCGATCATGCGATCGATGTTAGGCAAAGAAAAAGAGTCCTTAGGGCATGCCTTGTTCAAGTCTTTGTAGTCTACATATATTCTTAATTTATTTCCTTAGGCACTACTACTACATTTGCTAACCAATCAGGGTACTTAACTTCCCAAATGAAACTTATTTTAAGGAGTTTGGATACCTCGTCTTTGATAAATGTGTGCTTGACTTCGGACTGAGGCCTCCTCTTCTATTTAATCGGGTGGAACTTCGGGTCTAAGATCAGCTTGTGATTGGTTATTTCTGGCGGGATCCCTGTGATATCAAGGTGGGACCAAGCGAAGCAATCTATGTTAGCTATAAGGAATTCAATGAGTTTCTTCCTGAGCTCGAGGGTTAGCCTCGTGCCCAGGTATACCTTCCGATCGAGCAAGGTGGCATCGGAATCGTCAGGGTCTATGAACGACCTAGGGACTCCGTAATCATCATCCTCTCATGTCTCCTACTTTTTTGGTTCGGTCGGGGTTGATGTCAGTGATTGCTATTTAGTTTCTTCTTTGGTAGCTGAACTCGGGTTCTTTAATGTTGAGAGTGCGAATATCGGGGTCACCTTATCGATAGCGAACATTTCTTTTACGGATGACTGTTCTCCGTAAACAGTCTTGATCCCTCCCGGTGTGAGGAATTTCAACGCCTGATGTAGTGTCGAGGGTACTGCCCTCATGTTGTGAGTCTACGATCTTCCGAATAGAGCATTATATCTCATATCTCCTTGAATCACGTAGAACTTTATTTCATGAACGGTTCCAGCGGTGTTTACCAGCAGGGTTATCTCCCTTTTAGTAGTCTTGCATGCCATGTTAAATCTGTTTCAAACTCGAACTGCATGCACTATTTGGTCTTGTACACCCAGCTATTCCACGACCATCGATCTGATGATATTGGCCAAGCTACCTGGATCAATTAACACACGCTTAACTCGAGATTTATTTATGAGTATAGATATTACTAGTGCATCATTATGTGGTTGCACGATGCCTTCAGCGTCCTCGTCGTTGAAAGATACGGTTCCCTCCGATACATAATCTCGAGTCCATTTTTCTCTTGTAATGGACACCTTAGTGCGTTTTAACATCGGCCGTTGGGGGATGTCAACTCCACCAATGATAATGTTAATGGCGTGCTGAGGTTCCTCTAGCTCGATCTGCTTGTTGGAGTCCCTATTCATGAAGTGACTTTTGGCTTGATCACTCAGAAATTCTCGGAGGTGTCCGTTATTGAATAACCGGGCTACTTCTTCTCTCAGTTGTCGGAAGTCATCGATTTTGTGGCGGCGAGTACCATGATACTTACACATTAGGTTGGGGTCCCTTTGGTTAGGATCAGATTGTAATGGTCGAGGCCATTTAGTATCTTTGATACGTCCGATGGCTGATACGATACCGGCGGCATCGACGCTGAATTTGTACTCCGATTGGTGCCTCCTTAGACCAGATGGGTCTGTCGAAACCATTTTTGCTCATGAGTCCCCGGTTATTATGACCTCGATCACTTCTTCTTTCACTCCTCGCAGGGTTGCGTACGGACCCATTACCCTTTTATCTCTATTGTATGGTTGATACCGATCTCTGTTTGATCTTGGTTCATGATCGATGGCTCTTTTGGATCTATCCCTAGTTCTGATGGGATAAACGGACTCGTAAGGGGCCCCGAGCTGATCGTCTTTGACCCTAATTTTTGGTTGGTACCTGTTATGGACGTCAGCCCAAGTTACCGCCGGGAATTCTATCAAATTTTGTTTCAACTAATGCGAAACCTCTTTGGGGGTTGAGTCTTTGGCTGAATGCCTGAACGGTCCAACCGTCCGCAACCGGAGGCAGATCCATCCGTTCCATTTGAAACCTCGACACGAATTTCCCGAGCATCTCGTTATCTCTTTGCTTTACTTTGAAAAGGTCTGACTTTCTGGTCTCGACCTTGATGGCCTCGGCGTGCGCTTTCACAAAGGTATCTGCAAGCATATCAAACGAGTCAATAGAATTAGGGGGTAAGTTTTGATACCATATCATAGCTCATTTTGACAAGGTCTCTCCGAACGTTTTTAGCAGAACGGATTCGATTTCATCATCTTCCAAGTCGTTCCTCTTGATGGCATATGTGTAAGAGCTCACGTGTTCATTTGGATCAGTTATTCCATTTTACTTCAGAATTTCGGGCATACAGAACTTTGTTGGGATCGGCTTCAGAGCTGCGCTTGGAGGGAAAGGCTTTTAGACAAATTTCTTGGAATCCAGGCCCTTCAGTATCAGTGGCACTCCTGGGAATTGATCGACCCTGGAGTTATAAGTCTCCACTTTTTTGTCGTTGGATTCGATCTTTTTTTTTCCCCGATTCCACCCGTTTTGTTAGCTCCTCAAACATCTTTATTATTCGGGGTTTGTCCCGGATTCTGCTTCACCCGGCCTTTCTGTGGACAGTTCATTTATGCGAGCGTTTTCCCGAGATGGTTCAGGCTCAACTCTGCTGGGGGCGCGGCTTTGGTTCTGCAACTGGGCTATCGCTGCCTGTTGAGCCTATAACATTTCGAAGATCACCCGCAAGTTGATTCTATTACCTTCACCGTCGTGTGTACTCCGAGCTATCGACCGAGCTCCCCCTCTAATGTTATTTTTGGGGTCAGTAGGTAAGTTTGCTTTGACAACCATGTGTGAGTTAGCATCGATCAGATCCGCGACTGAGATTCGGTTGTGGTTAATAGGGGGCACCTTGTTGCTGGGCACCACGTTGTTGTTCTCACCATGGTGGCCGGACTCAACATCAACGTTCAAATGGGTAGATTAGGAGTTTAACATTTTTAATTTTACCTAGAATTAAAAGCTCAAAGAACAAGTGTAAACTATAATGTGTTATGAAAATTTGTATCAAATTGCCATTATTATCCTTAGCCCCATGGTGGGCGCCAAACTGTTTACCCTAAAAAATGGATAACTATTGAATTTATATGTGGTTTTAAGGATATGCGGATCAATTCAATACAAATGATAAATAACATTAGATTAAACAGATAAATGATGTAATAAATTATCAACCAATTCAGGGGAGTGATCTCGGACTCAGTAACGGCTTAATACAATGCTTGCCTTCGATCCCGAGCTCACAACAATGAAGAACTGATGAACAAAAGTAAGAACTTTGAATAGGAGAGAAAATAAGAGTATATTGCCTTGATATGCGTGTTACAATATTTTTATGAATAATAATCTTTCCCCTTTATATACTAGGGGAGTTTTACCCTAAGTACAATTCTAAAAAAGGTAAAAATCTTCCGTTACGCCGATCACTGATACAAGCCGAGATTTGCGCATGACCCTTTGTTAGTCATGTGAGTTTCTCGGTAATTCTCTTCGAAGTCTCAACCCTTAAATCGGACCTCGAGGATATGGTCCCGATATCCCCGACGGCAGGTGTTTGCCTGATCCCTGATACGAGGGGTTCTTCGCTCTGACTCTGAAACGTTACGATCATCTTCCCACTCCGCTCGGCTCACCGGGAAGTCAAGTCATGCGACATGCTCGATTTTACCCGTATACAGACAAAATAAAGAAAAATCTCCACCGTATCTCAAAACCAAAATACACGTTGAAATCCGATTTAAAATTCCAAAGCGAAATCATGCATATTTCTTGCAACGTTCACTATATTATAAATTGATAAGTTATGTTCTTTAAGAGAAAAAAAGGTTCTTAAACCTTGTCCAACTAGATGGAATTATATGTATGAAAGTTTGGTTGTTGCATATGAATATAGAAACCCCATAAACTCAACGTTTAATGCACATGTAAGTGATGATGACAAGCACCTTACGAATGGGGATTGGGCTAATGTTAAAATGCTTGTTGATTTTTAAAAAAAATTTCATATTGCTGCAAATGAATTTTTGGGGCAATATTATCCTACTATTTCTAACTGTTTAGTTTATATTGCAGAACTTGCAAATTTGTTTGCTCATTTTTTAAAGGGTGGGGAATTTATAAACATGCTATTAGATTCTATGAGAAAAAAGTTTAAAAAATATTTTTTCCCTATTCCCCCTATTTATGGTGTTGATGCTTTGTTAAATCCTTGTATGAAATTAGGAGGTCCTTAATTTTGGTATGAAACTGTTTATAATGGTTTAGCACTTGAAGATGATGAGTTGCCTAAACTTCCGGAAGAAATAGCCTCAATTAGAATAAATGCTCAAACTATTTATAAATCTTTTATCAAGTTGCATTAAATCATACTAGACCAAATGTTCCAACTCCTTCTTCTTCTAATTCTCAATCATCTAAAAGAACTGCGGGAGTAAGAGCACTTAGTGCTTGGGTGGGGTTTAGGGGTTCTTTTGGTTGTAGTAGTAATGATTTTTCAAAACTAAATGAGCTTGAAGTTTATTTGTCACAGCAAATTGAGGAAGTGAATCCCCACGGCTCCTTTAATATTTTGAAATGGTGGGAGGACAAAGAAAAATACTTTCTGGTTCTTTCAAGGATGGCCCGAGACATTTTAACTATGCAAGCTTCAACAGTGGCATCAGAGAGCGCTTTCAGTCAAGCAAGACTTCAAATCGGTGATTATAGAGCGCCTATGAGGGAGAGCTTGGAAAAATCAGTACTTTTCAGAGATTGGATCCATTCGAAAAGAAGAAATTTTAGACTTGCTGAATCACAACCAGAGGAAGACGAAGCTTACGAAGAAATGCTAGCTGAACTTGCTGAGGATGCTGCTTCGCTCGACAATGGAAACGGCGATGACCAAGCTACTTTTCTGCCACCACCAATGGAAATTCCTCCGAACCTTGAAGGATTTATGAAGTTTGTAAGAGATAGCATGTAACTTGTATGAACAAAAATTAGTATGTATTATGTAACTTGTATTTTGGCATATCTTGATTAGTTCCTTTTTCTTCTCAATGGTGGTATTAGTACCTTGATGTGCTCAGTCTATCGGAGGGAGGAAGACTAAGAAAGATATTGTCATTTTTTTATTGCTATAATAAATTATAAGGCATTACTTTGAATATCTTTTTACAATATTTTTGTCTTTAAATTTGAATTAAAAAATTAGGTCACAATTTTATAATACATTTACAAGGCATTGCCTTAGATTTTTTTTAACATCTTTTTGTCTCTAATTTCTATTTAATTTTTTTTTAAAGAAATCACAACTTAGCCGTTGGGCCCACTTAGCACGCGGGCCCGACCCATTTAGTCCGGGACCGCTAAGCCCGTTTATTTAAGGACCAGGGTCGGCCCGGGACCGCGACCCACGAGACCTGCCCACTTGGCCCGTTTAGGGTCCGAACCGGCCCACTTGCTACCCCTAATACCATTAGAAATACAAAAAAGAAAAAAAAAAGAAAGAGAAGCCGCTACAAAATAATAGATAGAAGACAAATGGCTTAATTTTCATGCTTTTCTGCCATATAGTAAATAATTTTTTTAATATTTATTTGAAAAGATCTTAACTGCAATATAGTACAATAAGATAATGATCCAATTAAATCTAGTATATATTGCTACCATACTACGAAGTTGATGCACAAGGGCCAAAAGGTTTCCATTTACAATCAAGGTGTACATTTGTCTTATATAAAATTTAGAAGAACAGATGTTTCTATAACATTCGAAATAACATATCATAAGATGTAGCATTGGTCAAGAGTAGATATGATCATCAAGTATATATATGTAAGCTTATTCTTGACAAAACATAATCCAGGTAAAAATCATCTAACTTGTGGGTGAAAAGTATCATTAACATGTACTGAGCTATGAATCTTAAACATAATATTATAAATAATTATACTATTATTCAATATTACATCAAGTTCAAATTATTTTTGCTAGTTGTTATTCTCAAATTGAAGAAAGGAGAAAACTGTGTATATATTGCATATTGTTGTCATGGCCTGCCACATCATCATGCCACGTAGGTGCCGCTTGACATATATTTTTGTCATATGGAAGGGTTATATAAGTTAGGGACTAGCTCATGGTGGAATATTCTAGAACTATGGAGAATTTTCTTGGGAAAGCTCTAGATATTTATGGACTTGGTAGGAAGACTCTTTTGGAAAGATTTGGAATGTTCGAGTCATGTAGAAAATTCTAGAGGGTATACTTATTTGTAAATAATAAGGCCTTGTACAATAATTATAATTTACTCACTAGACCCTAGGAGACTAGTATATAAAGCGGATTATTCAATTGTAACTCATCAAGCAAAACAATCAAGTTCTCTCTAATACAAAAATTTCCTTTGGTCCGTGTTCTAACATTCCTTAGCAATCTTGAGTATAATAAGACTGACTTGGCATAACAGGAACGTGAGCAAGTTGTGCAAGATTATGAGCGAGTTATCAAGTACCGCATGTGTACTTAGTTAACGACTAAGGACATGACAACGTGGTATCAGAGCAAAGGTTATGACTAAAGGAATGTTAAAAAGAATACAAGAAATTGCTAGAAGGAACCTTTGTAGGGAACCATGGTCGAAATTACCAAGGGCATGGTACTTGCAAAAGGGACTAATGTGAAGGTCCCTAAGCGAAAGTAGTATGGCGATGCACGGGACGCACACGAGGTGGAAAACTTATTTTGGAGGATGGACAAGTACTTTGAGGCAGTCAAGGAGGATGACGAAGTTGTTAAGTTACTCAATGCCTCAATGTATTTGACTGAGGTTGCCGCATTATAGTGGCGTCGAAAGTGTGCTGACATGGAGAAGGGGCTATGCAAGATTGAGACGTGGGAGCAGTTCAAGAAGTAGTTGAAAAAGCAATTCTACCCGATAAATGTGGTGTACGAGGCTAGGCGGAAGCTAAGGGAGCTCCGACAGACGGCCACAATTCGGGAGTATGTGCGCGAGTTCACTACCTTAATACTGTAAATCCCGTCGTTGTCCAAGGAAGATTCCCTCTTCTACTTCATGGATGATTTGCAAAATTGGGCAAAGCACGAGTTAAGAAGCCATCAAGTAGCCAAGTGGACGAGGCCATAGCGGTAGGCGATTCACTCGTTGACTTTAAGATGGAGCCTACCAAGTCCAAAGAAGGCAACGACGAGAGGGGCGGGGGAGATCATGACAAGGACAACGGGGAAGGCATAGCCGAGATATACAAGGGAAATGGCAAGGGGCCATAACATAACGGACAAGGGTCCAAGAGAAACGACAAGGGACCAGAAAGCAATAGCGAGTACGTGCCTAAGGGAGGGTGTTACTTATACAAAGGATCACATCGAGCAAGTGAATGCCCAGAGTAGGGGAAGCTTGCAACAATGATCGGGAACTTTGCTCAGGCACACAAGGGTGACATATGAGGGACCGTATGCATTAGAGGGATGCGCTTGGAATCTATGCCGAAAGTAGAGGATTCCAAAGCCTATCTTAGTGCCATGCAAATGGAGCATGGTGGCAACAAGAAAAGTTGGGCGGACATAGTTGAAGAGGATGGCGAGTTACAAAGTGATGGCATGCTATCGCACTTAGACGATTCACCATGCAGAGGGGTCAAGTTTGCTAGCAAGGCTGGGACCACGGAGGGCAGCCAAATAGGAAGTGGAAGCATGGACCCAATGCTTGAGAAGCTGCTAGACTTGGTTGAGTCATGGGGAGATTCAGGCCAAGAGCAAGGAGAGGCAACTGATGGGCGGAGGACCGAGGCCATCATTGCTAGCCGTCCAAAGTACAAACAGGGCAAGAAGAAAGGTGACCAGTACCTTGTGACATAGAAAGGCGAACTGCCCCATAAGGCATCATGGCTAATGGACAAAGATCTCCAGCGATGCCAAGGTGAGGTGCGTGCGTACATATCGATGCTTTGTGCCGAGGGCGGCACAAAATTGAGTGGGGGGAGTGTCATGTCCCGTCACATCATCATGCCATGTAGGTGCCACTTGGCATATATTTTTGCCATATGGAAGGATTACATAAGTTAGGGACTAGCTCATGGTGGAATATTTTAGAACTATGGAGAATTTCCTTGGGAAAGCTCTAGATGTTTATGGAATTGGTAGGAAGACTCTTTTGGAAAGCTTTGGAATGTTCTAGTCATGTAGAAAATCCTAGAGGGTGTACTTATTTGTAAATAATAAGGGCATTGTATAATAATTATAATTTACTCACTAGACCCTAGGAGACTAGTATATAAAGGGGATTATTCATTTGTAACTCATCAAGCAAAACAATCAAGGTCTCTCTAATACAAAAACTTCCTTTGGCAATTCTCCCGTGTTCTAACATTCCTTAGCGATCTTGAGTGTAGTAAGGTTGACTTGACATAGCAGGAACATGAGCAAGTTATACAAGATCATAAGCGAGTTGTCAAGTATCGCACGTGTACTTAGTTAACGATTAAAGACGTGACAACGTGGTATCAGAGCAAAGGTTATGACTAAAGGAATGTTAAAAAGAATAGAAGAAATTGCTAGAAAGAAGCTTTGTAGGGAACCATGGCCGGAATTACCAAGGGCATGGTACTTGCAAAAGGTACCAATGTGAAGGTCCCTAAGCGAAAGCAGTATGACAGTGCACGGGATGCACACGGGGTGGCAAACGTATTTTGGAGGTTGGACAAGTACTTTGAGGTAGTCAAGGATGATGCCGGAGTTGTTAAGGTACGCAATGCCTCAATGTATTTGACCAAGGTTGCCGCGTTATAGTGACGTCAAAAGTGTGTTGACATGGAGAAGGGGCTATGCAAGATTGAGATGCGGGAGCAGTTCAAGAAGGAGTTGAAGAAGCAATTCTACCCTATGAATGTGGAATACGAGGCTAGGCAGAAGCTAAGGGAGCTCCGACAAACAGCCACAATTCGGGAGTATGTTTGCGAGTTCACTACTTTAATGTTGTAAATCCCGTCGTTGTCCAAGGAAGATTCCTTCTTCTACTTCATGGATGAGTTGCAAAATTGGGCAAAGCATGAGTTAAGAAGCCATCAAGTAGCCAAGTGGACGAGGTCATAGCGGTAGCCGAGTCACTCGTTGACTTCAAGATGGAGCCTACCAAGTCCAAAGAAGGCAACGTCGAGAGGGGCAGGGGAGATTATGACAAGGACAATGGGGAAGGCATAGACGAGGTATACAAGGGAAATGGCAAGGGGCCATCCCATAACGGACAGGGGTCCAAGAGAAACGGCAAGGGACCAGAAAACAATAGTGAGTACGTGCCTAAGGGAGGGTGCTACTTATGTAATGGATCACATCGGGCAAGTGAATGCCAAGAGTTGGGGAAGCTTGCAACAATGATCGAGAACTTTGCTCAGGCACACAAGGGTAACATAGGAGGGACCGTCTGCATTGGAGGGATGCGCTTGGAATCTAAGCTGAAAGTAGGGGATTCTAAAGCCTATCTTGGTGCCATGCAAATGGAGCATGGTGGCAGCAAGAAAAGTTGGGCGGACATAGTTGAAGAGGATGGCGAGTTACAAAATGATGGCATGCTATCGGACTTACACGATTCACCAAGCAGAGGGGTCAAGTTTGCTAGCAAGGCTAGGACCACGGAGGGCAACCAAATAGGAAGTGGAAACATGGACCCAATGCTTGAGAAGCTGCTAGACTTGGTTGAGTCATGGGGAGATTTAGGCCAAGAGCAAGGAGAGGCATCCGATGGGCGGAGGATCGAGGCCATCATTGCTAGCCGTCCAAAGTACAAACGGGGCAAGAAGAAAGGTGACCAGTACCTTGTGACATGAAAAGGCGAACCGCCCCATAAGGCATCATGGCTAATGGGCAAAGATCTCCAGCGATGCCAAGGTGAGGTGCGTGCATACGTATCGATGCTTTGTGCCGAGGGCGACAAAAAATTGGGTGGGACAGAGTGTCATGTCCCGCCACATCATCATGCCACGTAGGTGCCACTTGGCATATATATTTGCCATATAGAAGGGTTACATAAGTTAGGGACTAGCTCATGGTGGAATATTGTAGAACTATGGAGAATTTTCTTGGGAAAGCTCTAGATATTTATGGACTTGGTAGGAAGACTCTTTTGGAAAGCTTTGGAATGTTCTAGTCATGTAGAAAATTCTAGAATGTGTACTTATTTATAAATAATAAGGGACTTATATAATAATTATAATTTACTCACTTGACCCTAGGAGACCAGTATATAAAGGGGATTATTCAATTGTAACTCGTTAAGCAAAACAATCAAATTCTCTGTAATACAAAAACTTCCTTTGGCAATTCTCCCATGTTCTAATATTCCTTAGCGATCTTGAGTGTAGTAAGGCTGACTTGGCATAGCAGGAACATGAGCAAGTTGTGCAAGATCGTGAGCGAGTTGTCAAGTGCCGCACGTGTACTTAGTTGACGACTAAGGACATGACAACGTGGTATCAGAGCAAAGGTTATGACTAAAGGAATGTTTAAAAGACTACATGAAATTTCTAGAAGGAAGCTTTGTAGGGAACCATGGTCGAAATTATCAAGGGCATGGTACTTGCAAAAGGGACTAATGTGAAGGTCCCTAAGCGAAAGTAGTATGGCGATGCACGGGACGCACACGAGGTGGAAAACTTATTTTGGAGGATGGACAAGTACTTTGAGGGAGTCAAGGAGGATAAAGAAGTTGTTAAGGTACGCAATGCCTCAATGTATTTGACCGAGGTTGCCACGTTATGGTGGCGTCGAAAGTGTGCTAACATGGAGAAGGGGCTATGCAAGATTGAGACGTGGGAGCAGTTCAAGAAGGAGTTGAAGAAGCAATTCTACCCGATGAATGTGGTGTACAAGGCTAGGCGGAAGCTAAGGGAGCTACGACAGACGACTACAATTCTGGAATATGTGCGCGAGTTCACTACCTTAATGCTGCAAATCCCGTCGTTATCCAAAGAAGATTCCCTCTTCTACTTTATCGATGAGTTGCAAAATTGGGCAAAGCACGAGTTAAGAAGCCATCAAGTAGCCAAGTGGACGAGGCCATAGCGGTAGCCGAGTCACTCGTTGACTTCAAGATGGAGCCTACCAAGTCCAAAGAAGGCAACGCCGAGAGGGGCGGGGGAGATTATAACAAGGACAACGGGGAAGGCATAGCCGAGATATACAAGGGAAATGGCAAGGGGCCATCCCATAATGTACAGGGGTCCAAGAGAAATGGCAAGGGGCCGGAAAACAATAACGAGTACTTGCCTAAGAGAGGATGCTACTTTTGTAAAAGATCACATCGGGCAAGTGAATGCCCAGAGTTGGGGAAGCTTGCAACAATGATCGGGAACTCTGCTCAGGCACACAAGGGTGACACAGGAGGGACCGCCTGCATTGGAGGGATGCGCTTAGAATCTAAGCCGAAAGTAGGAGATTCCAAAGCCTATCTTGGTGCCATGCAAATGTAGCATGATGACAGCAAGAAAAGTTGGGCGGACATAGTTGAAGAGGATGGCGAGTTACAAAGTGATGGCATGCTATCGGACTTACACGATTCACCAAGCAGAGGGGTCAAGTTTGCTAGCAAGGCTGGGACCACGGAGGGCAGCCAAATAGGAAGTGGAAGCATGGATCCAATGCTTGAGAAGCTGCTAGACTTGGTTGAGTCATGGGGAGATTCATTCCAAGAGCAAGGAGAGGCATCTGATGGGCGTAGGATCAATGCCATCATTGCTAGCCGTCTAAAGTACAAACGGGGCAAGAAGAAAGGTGACCAGTATCTTGTGACATAGAAAGGCGAACCGCCCCATAAGGTATTATGGCTAATGGACAAAGATCTCCAGCGATGCCAAGGTGAGGTGCGTGCATACGTATCGATGCTTTGTGCCGAGGGCGGCACAAAATTGGGTGGGGGAGAGTGTCATGTCCCGTCACATCATCATGCCACGTAGGTGCCACTTGACATATTTTTTTGCCATATGGAAGGGTTACATAAGTTAGGAACTCGCTCATGGTGGAATATTCTAGAACTATGGAGAATTTTCTCGGGAAAGCTCTAGATATTTATGGAATTGGTAGGAAGACTCTTTTGGAAAGCTTTGGAATGTTCTAGTCATGTAGAAAATCCTAGAGGGTGTACTTATTTGTAAATAATAAGGGCATTGCATAATAATTATAATTTACTCACTAGACCTTAGGAGACTAGTATATAAAGGGTATTATTCATTTGTAACTTATCAAGCAAAACAATCAAGTTCTTTCTAATACAAAATCTTTCTTTGGCAATTCTCGTATGTTCTAACATTCCTTAGTGATCTTGAGTGTAGTAAGACTGATTTGGCATAACAAGAACGTGAACAAGTTATGCAAGATCTTGAGCGAGTTGTCAAGTGACGCAAGTAAGTGTACTTAATTAACGACTAAGTACGTGACCTTGTACTTGAAAAATTTATTAGGATCTTCGTACATGAGATTTTTGGTGGGACAACGGGTGCAGTATCATAAATGGCCAGGAAAAGAAAGGAGTATGATTTTTAAAAATTTAAACCGAGAAGTGTCTCGGCTTCGTATCATTTCAAAAACCATATTGCTAACACCCTCATTCCAGAAAACCACTCCCCGGCCAACAGAGTTCTGACGCTTTGGATTGGAAACTCATAGCAGTAGCAGACATCCTGGATTAATCATGTAATTCTGTATTATTAGTATCCTGACGTCGCTTTTCCTTAAAAGGTATTTTTACTTTTCTGTTTTTGTTTTTTAGTATATGATGGAGAACTAGCTGGAGATTCACCTTAATTTATGACTCGTTTGTATGACGAAAAGACATTATTAGATGTAAAAACGGACATCAATCATGGCATCACTTCGGTTAAACCCTCCTTTTCACTAGCACTAGAAGTATTTGTTTATATCACAAAACCTACTTTTTCCCTTTCACATATATTCGGTTCTACTGTTACTAGCTATATAGTAGCCGAGCCGGAAAACGTTAGTGAAAATGGGGAGGACAGCGAATCGACGGGCGCAACAAAAGATGCTTACATGCTGGCAGGTGTCACCCTACCAACGGCTCCCAATAAAATTTAGTACTATATTTTTTCTACTCTACTTTACTTTTCCATTCCTTTCTTTCCTTTCCAATTCCAAAAGGGAACCCTGTTTGTTTCTCCGTAATACATTAATCGCCTCTCTACTCTTTACAATTTTGAAATTCTAGCTTGAGTTTTACAACCGACGATCGCCAGGCAGAGGGAGGAAGCTTCCTGTTGTTTCTAATTCTTCTCTGTGATGAAACTGATACATCAGAAGTTGCACCAACTTCTCGAGTGATTCGGGTTTCTTTAATCCCTCTCTTCATAATTCGACTCACTTGAACATCCTTAAGGTAAAAGACTTTGAAATCTTCCATGCTGATAGTCCACTTGGTCGTCTGTGCGAATTGAATTTTCTATTGATGCTTATGTATCCCATCTTTTTTAATTCTACACATACGATTTAAAGTATTTTTAAACTGGTTTTAATTTCTGAGTCGCTGCAACTTTAACAAAGTTGGCGAAATCCTTTTTTCTTTTAGTATCGAAAGGTATCCTCGTTTCTATACTGGTTTTACGATCATCAATAAGGGACCTTAACCAGCAGTTCTGTTTGGTATTTAAAGGAAATGAGTGGAGCCGTGCTCGTAGCCGTTGCAGCTGCAATTGGCAGCTTTTTGCAAGGATGGGACAACGCCACTATAGCTGGTAATCCTTTCACATATGGCATATCTCTTCAATACTGTTTTTTTTGTTTTTATCTAGTACCCCTGATGTTAATCCGTTTTTCCTCCTGAAAATCTTATTGCTTTTGTATGTAATCTGGTATCTCGTGCAGTCGATGTCTGTGATAATTTAGTCTGATTTCTAACAAGGTTATCCATTCTGTTCTTTCACTCCTTAGATGTTACTCAAAGTCTCAATGATATCTTTCAACTGGTTATGATTCTCTACTCATTTTTTTTTTCTGAATACAGGGGGCATTCTGTACATTAAAAAAGAATTTAAGCTGGAAACTCAACCTACTATGGAAGGGCTTATTGTTTCCATGTCACTTATTGGTGCTGTCTTGATTACAACTTGCTCTGGTGCAATAGCTGACTGGCTTGGCCGTCGTCCCTTGCTCATAACTTCTTCGGTTCTTTATTTTGTTAGTGGCCTTGTGATGCTTTGGTCTCCAAATGTGTATGTTCTACTTTTGGCAAGACTTTTGGATGGGTTTGGTGTTGGTTTAGCAGTTATTCTTGTTCCTATTTATATATCTGAAACAGCACCGCCAGAGATAAGGGGTTTACTGAACACTCTACCTCAGTTCACTGGCTGTCTTGGCATGTTCTTTTCATATTGCATGGTTTTTGGCATGTCGTTGATGAGTTCTCCCACTTGGAGACTGATGCTTGGTGTACTTTCCATCCCCTCCATTCTGTACTTTGTATTGACAATATTTTACTTGCCCGAGTCTCCCAGATGGCTTGTGAGTAAAGGGCGAATGCTAGATGCAAAGCGTGTTTTGCAGAGGCTCCGTGGACGGGAAGATGTCTCTGGTGAGCTCATGGAATCTGTATTTGATTTTAGACTTTTAGTTGTATCATAAAAATTGCAAAATATATTGCAACCTAGAACAAAAATGTCCCCCTAAAGAAAGAAGAGTGACCTAACATTTAGATGGCTTTTCATAAGCAATTTGGCGTATTTTCCCACAGTCACATTATCCCCCAAGTAGATCGTATCTGGACAGGTTCACTAAATTTGATTAGTTTTTTCTTATTATAAAACTTAGCAATTGAAGATTTAGTAATACTGCTAGCTCATTATATTAAAAAGATGCATAGATGGTGAATCCAGATATTTGATTATCAAGTAAACAACATAGCCACAAAAGAAATTAAGAACTAAAAACATGTGCAGATAGATGTTTTCGAATAACAAAATTTTCTTGTTATAGGATTGCTAGTTTGTAATGGAAATCTCTAACTAAGGATAACAAAAACAGAAGAATGAGATCTTAGTCATTGAATATATTGACTTGTGTGTTCTATTTATTTTTACTTTGATTACAATATCTATAAAATTCTTTGCTTCTTTTTCCTTTGGTTTTGAAGTAGCTCTATAATGAACGTAGTCGGTAATTAAGTCATTCTAGAAGTGGACAATTTATCAATCGAAATAATAATATTCGACTATCAAATTAACTGAAATATTTACACCTTTGAAGCATCAAATTTCAAACTTTTGTCCAGAGCGCTTTGTCATTTTATTTTTTCCCCTTTTCTTTTCATCTTTTTGACTTATTCATTAAGGAATGTATGTACAACAAATAACCTGACCAATTTATTATTGAAATGTTCGAATTTCACATTTCATTATTCTACTCCCTCCGTTCCAATTTATGTGAACCTGTTTGATTGAGTATGGAGTTTAAGAAAAAATAAGACTTTTGGAATTTGTGGTCCTAAACAAGTCAAAAAGGGGTCGAGAGTATCTGTGTGGTTATAAAAGCTTCTCATTTAGGGTAGATTTGAAAATTTAAGTTAAATTGTTTCCAAATTTAGAAATGGGTCATTCTTTTTGTAACGGACCAAAAAGGAAATAGGTTCACATAAACTGGAACAGAGGGAGTATTATTTAATTTCTAATCTAAGTCCCACCCAGCCCAAAAGTTCCTCTCCTTTTTCTTTTTGGCGTTTGCTTATTCTATAATCTTATCTTTATTAGGTGAGATAGAGTAACTATCAGTCTGGATGCTAGCTTACTAACAAGCTAACAAACTAATAACAAATATAATTTTGGAGTCTATCCAATACTCATATGTCCCAATTTATATGACGTTCCTTCTATGTTGGACGTTAAAAAACGTTTGACAACATTCAACTTGTAATATCATGTTATACAACTTTCTTAAATTTCAAGAATTTTATTTCCTTTAACCAGTCAAGAGTAGGCTTTAAGCTTTGCAACTACTAATTTGATATTTCATTTTACTACTACTTATACTTATGAACAGGTTGTTAAATCTTAGTAAATGGTGTTACATAATTAGAAGAAAAGGAGTATAAGATATTGCAACCCGGTGTAATCCCACATGTGGGGTCTGGGGAGGGTAGTGTGTACGCAGACTTTACCCCTACCCCGGGCGGTAGAGAGGCTGTTTCCGAAAGGCCCTCGGCATTGAATCATACTCATATGATGCATAATGTTTGAGTAGTTCTTTTTTGGCCTTCCTTTGTTTTGACGAATCATATGATGCATAATTTTTGGACATAATGGAATAGGAAGACATTTTTCTAATTATACTGATTTTTGACATATTATACGGTGCATAGATTGATAATGTGAGAATGCACGGGAGAAAAATATTATTATTGATGTTAATTGTAATACAACGAACCTTATCAAAAAAAAAAGTTGTAATACAATGAACCCTATTTATAAATACACATAATATATAACCTACTCCTATTACATACGGGACTCGGACTAATTACATATATATTCACAAAGCTATTCTAACACTCCCCCTCAAGCTGATGCATACAAATTATATGTACCGAGCTTGTTACATATATAACTAATACGAGGACCAGTGAGAGACTTGGTGAAAATATTTGCAAGCTGATCATTCGACTTCACAAACTTTGTAGTAATATCTCCTGAGATTATCTTTTCTCTGACGAAGTGACAGTCAATCTCAATATGTTTAGTTCTCGCATGGAACACCGGATTCGATGCAATATGAATGGCAGCTTGATTATCACACACAAGTTCCATTTGGCTGATCTCACCAAATTTCAACTCATTGAGCAACTGTTTGATCGAAACTAGCTCACATGTTGCTATAGCCATTGCTCGATATTCTGCTTCTGCACTAGACCAAGCAACAACATTTTGTTTCCTGCTCTTCCAAGACATCAAGTTAACTCCTACTAACACACAATATCCAGACGTAGAACGTCTATCAGAAGGTGATCCTGCCCAATCAACATCTGAGTATCAAACGATCTGCTCATGGCCTCGATCCTCAAACAATAGTCCTTTGCCTGGAGCTGATTTTATATACCGAAGAATGCGGACAATTGCATCCCAATGACTATCACAGGGAGAATCCATAAACCAATGTTTAAAAAAGCGCCCGCTTCCTCGCTTTAAGCGAGAAGCGAGGCGAAGCGTGAAGGGCAGCGCTTCAGCAAGGTGAAGCGACTCAGGTCAGTAAAAGCGACCGCTTCTCTGTAAAAAGCGAGAAGCGGGGAAAGCGAAGCGAAGCGAAGAAGCGTCCGCTTCTCTGTTTTAAAATACCCAACCCTATTTTATTAAAAACGAGTTTTTTGGATTAAACACTGGTCTGGACTTCTTCAACAACAACGACTAGGGTTCTTCAACTTCCAACAACAACGACTTCTTCTTCTGATTCTGATTCTGATTTCTGAAAGAATCTCAAAGCATCAACCAGGGTTGTTCTTCTTCTTTTTCTTCTTCAACTTCAAGTTCAAGACTTCAAGACTTCAACAGGTATGTTCTGAACTTCTGATTTTCCTCCTTCTTCTTTTCTTCTTCTTCTTCTTCTTCTTTTTCTTTTTCTTTTGGAACTTCCAAAAAGCGGCGAAATGCTGGCGAATTTTTTCCAGAAAATTACTGCCCAATTTTTCCAGTTATTAACCGAAAATTCCTCTAATTTTTTATATCCTTTATTCTTAGTTTTTATTGCCTTTCTTATGTGTTATGTAGTTGTTTTTTTAATGGCGCCAAAAGAAAATAGGAAAGACCCGGCTTGGGCTTACTCTGAAAGAGTTAGCAAGAGCAACAAGATGGCCATTAGATGTCTTTTTTGTGATAAGATTTCAAATGAGGGAATCTATCGTCAAAAAGCGCATCTAATCGGTGGTGATCCAAATGTCGCATCTTGTCCTAAAGTTCCGTCGCATGTGAAGGAAGAATTGAAAGCATTCCTTCAAAACAATATTTATTTTAATTTTTTTTTAAAATTTCGCTTCACTTCAAAAAAGCGAGCGCTTCGCTTCTCGCTTCTCGTGAAATGGGGGTTGTCGCTTTTCCTCGCTTCACGCTCTTCACAACACTGCCATAAACTAACTTACAACACTCACATGAAAGGACATGTCAGGTCTAGTCATTGTGAGGTAATTTAATTTACCAACCAGCCGCTTATATCTTGCAGGATCGCTAAGCGGCTCCCCCTTCGCTGGCAGAAGTTTACAATTCGGATCCATAGGAGTGTCAACAGGTCTACAGCCTATCATTCGTGTTTCCTCAAGAATGTCTAAGGCATATTTCCGTTGTGAGATATCAATACCTGAGCTAGACTAAGCGACCTCAATACCCAGAAAATACTTTAATCTGCCCAAATCCTTGGTCTAAAAATGTTGAAAGAGATGTTGCTTCAACTTAGTAATACCATCCTGATCATTGTCGGTGATAACAATATCATCAACATAAACCACCAGATAAATACAGAGATTTGAAGGAGAATGCCGATAAACACAAAGTGATCAGTTTCACTACGAGTCATGCCAAACTCCTGAATAACTGTGCTAAACTTACCAAACCAGGCTCGAAGAGACTGCTTTAGACTATAGAGGAACCGGCGTAACCGACACACAAGGCCACTAGACCCCCCCGAGCAACAAAACCGAGTGGTTGCTCCATATAAACCTCTTCCTCAATGTCACCGTGAAGAAACCTCTTCCTGAATAACTGTGCTAAACTTACCAAACCAGGCTCGAAGAGACTGCTTTAGAGTATAGAGGAATCGGCGTAACCGACACACAAGGCCACTAGACCCCCCCTGAGCAACAAAACCGAGTGGTTGCTCTATATAAACCTCTTCCTCAATGTCACCGTGAAGAAAGGCATTCTTAATGTCCAAGTGATAGAGAGGCCAATGGCGAACAACAACCATGGATAGAAAAATACGGACTAATGCTATTTTAGCCACGGGAGAGAAAGTATCACTGTAATCGAGCCCAGATATTTGAGTATACCCTTTGGCAACAAGACGAGCCTTAAGTTGATCAACCTGGCCATCTGGACCAACTTTGACTGCATACACCCATCGACAACCAACAGTCGATTTACCCGAAAAAAGAGGAACAAACTCCCAAATACCACTTGTATGTAAAGCAGACATCTCGTCAATCATAGCTTGTCTCCATCCTGGATAAGACAGTGCTTCACTTGTAGACTTAGGGATGGAAACATAGGACAAAGATGATACAAATGCACAATGGGGTGATGACAGACGATGGTAACTTAAACCGACATAATGAGGATTAAGATTAAGTGTAGACCGTATACCTTTCCCTAGTGCAATCAATTGACTAAGAGGAGACAAGTCCGCAGTATTAGCAGGGTCTGGTGTAGGACGTGAATCAGATGGTGATAAGTTAGGAGTGGTGGAGCTGCAGAAGGTTGCACTGGACTAGATGGTGGAGCTGCAAAAGGTTGCACTGGATTAGATAGTGGAGCTGCAGAAGGTTGAATTGGACTAGGTGGTGGAATTGGAGCTATAGGTAATGGAGATGGAGTTGTAGAGGAAGATGAATGAGAGATAGTGACTAAATCTCCAAAAGATGGAACTGGTAGCACCTCAGAAATATCTAAGTGATTACCTGGACCTGTGAAGTATGATTGGGTTTCAAAGAAGTAACATCAACGGACATAAGGTACTGCTGGAGGTCAGGAGAATAGCATCGATACCCCTTTTGCGTTCTCGAGTAACCCAAAATTACACACTTAAGGGCACGAGGAGCTAACTTATCTTTTCTTGGAGTAAGGTTATGAACAAAACACGTGCTCCCAAAGACACGGGGTGAAAGAGAGAACAAAGGTAAGTGGGGAAAGAGGACAGAGAATGGAACTTGATTCTGGATAACTGAACATGGCATACGATTAATAAGATATCAAGATGTAAGAACTGCATCCCCCTAAAAACGCAACGGAACATGAGACTGTATGAGTAGGGTACGAGCAGTTTCAATAAGATGTCTATTCTTTCTTTCAGCTACCCCATTTTGTTGAGATGTGTACGAATAAGATGTTTGATGAATAATCCTATGAGAGTTCATAAACTGCTGAAATGGGGAAGATAAATACTCTAGGGCATTATCACTACGAAAGGTGCAGATAGAAACCCCAAATTGATTTTGAATTTCAGTGTGTAAGGTCTGGAAAATAGAAAATAACTAGACCGATTTTTCATCAAAAATATCCAAGTGCAACTGGAATAATCATCAATGAAACTGACAAAGTAGCGGAATCCCAAGGTAGAACTGACCCGACTAGGACCCAAACATCTGAATGGACTAAAGTAAAAGGTGACGCTGCTCGATTATCAAGACGTCGAGGGAAATGGGAGCGGGTATGCTTACCGAGCTGAGAGGACTCACACTCTAGAGTGGACAAGTAAGATAAACCAGGTACCATTTTCTGAAGTTTTGACAAACTGGGATGTCCCAACCATTTATGTAATAAATCCGGTGAATCAGTAACAAGACAAGTTGTTGAAGGAAGGTAAGATGTGAGTCCATGTGATTTTGCTAGAATTAGGTAATAAAGTCCATCTGATTCACGCCCGGTACCAATGATCCGCCCTGTACTGCGTTCCTATATAAAAACAAGGTCATCAAGAAATAAAACATAGCATTTAAGTGATTTGGCTAAGAGACTAACGGCTATGAGATTAAAGGACTACCGGGAACATAAAGAACTGAATCTAAAGGTAAGGAAGGAAGTGGACTTGCTTGACGTATTCCAGTTGTTATGGTTTGAGACCCGTTGGCCATTGTGACTGTTGGGAGAGATTGAGAACATGAAGTAGTAGTGAAAATAGATTTGTTACCGGAAATATGATCAGATGCACCTGAATCAATGACCCAAGACTCAGAGGTTGAAGATTGGGAGACACAAGTCACGCTACTATCTGTTTGAACAACGGAAGCTATCCCTCAAGATGTCTGTTTACATACTTTATACTGAAGGAACTCAATATAATCCGGTAAAGAAACCATCTGGATTGCATTGGATCCAACAGATTGTGAGTCAAAGGCTTCTGATACGAATGCCATTATAATGTTTATGCCGGGAAAAGCGTTTGTTTTTGGGAATTACTGTTCACGCCGGAAAAATAAAAAGGTTGTCGGAATTTGATGAAACTTAAATGAAAAGACTCCGAATAACCTCATGAATAATCTGTCCAAAAGAAGCTTGTCGGAAAAATCACTGTAGCTGCTAGAAAGTCCGTGTAGTTGCCGCAAAAATCTCAAAGTGATCGGAATATAAAGAAAAAGGCATGGGTAGGCTCGGAATGGCCACGTGAACAAGCTGTCTGAAAGAAAAAATTTGAAATCTGGCCGGGAAAAGGTCACACGCGCCGGCGCGTGGGGAAGAACTCGCCGGAAAATCTGACTTCCGATCCGCGCGTGAGGGCGCGTGAGGGGTCGGTTGCTGGAGATCTTTGGTGGGGTTTGGTCGCGGAAGCCTTGGGGACCCTGTGGTGGTGTTGGTTTTTGCACAACACCAACGTAAAGTGATTTTGTTACGGATAGCCTCTTAGGTCGCCGGAAAATTGCATGGTGACGAGGTCTTTCTTCCCAGAAGTCACTGGAATGATGCACAACGATAAGTTTCCCACTATTGCTCTGATACCGTGTGAGAATGCACGGGAGAAAAATATTATTATTGATGTTAGTTGTAATACAATGAACCCTAATTATAAACACACATAATACATAGCCTACTCCTCACAAGGTAGGGGTAAGGTCTGCGTACACACTACCCTCCCCAGACCCCACAGTGTGGGATAATACTGGGTATGTTGTTGTTGTTGTTGATATAACCTACTCCTATTACATACGGGACTCAGACTAATTACATATATATTTACAAAGCTATTCTAACAGATAAGGCATGCAAAATTGGGGAATTCTTAATGATTTCAGGAGATGAATTTTGTCTAACGAAGACGTCGTCTAGCTCTTTCATTACTTCCTACTCCCTCTGTCCCAAATTAGTTGTCATGTTTCACTTCTCGAGAGTCAAACTTTGTGAACTTTGACCAACATATTATTCCAGACCCCACGGTGTGGGATAATACTGAGTATGTTGTTGTTGTTATTGTTGTTGTTGATATAACCTACTCCTATTACATACGGGACTCGAACTAATTACATATATATTCACAAAACTATTCTAACAGATAAGGCATGCAAAATTGGGGAATTCTTAATGATTTCAGGAGATGGATTTTGTCTAACGAAGACGTCGTCTAGCTCTTTCATTACTTCCTACTCCCTCCGTCCCAAATTAGTTGTCATGTTTAACTTCTCGAGAGTCAAACTTTGTGAACTTTGACCAACATATTTAAATGTGTTTTTTGATCATATTGACATTAAAAAATTGCAACTTGTCGTACTTTTTGTATCGTTCTTCAATATCTAAATTTTAGTTTTAGAATATTGAGTTGATCTAATCCAATTTAGCTTCGAAAATTAATCAAATTGACTCTCGAGAAGCAAAACAAGACAACTAATTTGGGACGGAGGGAGTAATTTTGATTTTATTAATGTTAACAGCTGTTAAAATGCGTGACCACCTCATTTACAAGTTTAAGTTGTTAGATAAGAGATGCATTCATCTAGTTAATTATTATGTCTTTAACAGGCCCCCGCACATGCTGGCCTGATTCTTTTACATGGGCCAAGCATGTGGACTATACTGTTTCACTTTGTCCAATATTTACTTGGGTATATAGCCAGAAGAGTAAACTTTGGTGATTGTACTAGCTTGGTTCTGTAGAGATTGAAAAGATCATGGAGTTTTCGACGTAAAATGAATCTGATATCTTGCTTTGTGTACCGAAAGTATCTGTGAACTTATCATGCTTGTGCCTTTGGCTGTAGTGCTGCTCGGCTTCCTTTAGTTTATCAGTGATCTTAGGTTTCCTGATGAAACTGGCAAAGTTCAATACTGATGCAGCTTCTATTTACAGGAGAAATGGCTTTGCTAGTTGAGGGTCTTGGAGTTGGTGGTGAAACATCAGTGGAGGAGTACATTATTGGTCCAGATAATGGACTTGCGGAAGACCAG
This sequence comes from Nicotiana tomentosiformis, assembly GCF_000390325.3. Classification (NCBI taxonomy): domain Eukaryota; kingdom Viridiplantae; phylum Streptophyta; class Magnoliopsida; order Solanales; family Solanaceae; genus Nicotiana; species Nicotiana tomentosiformis. The sequence goes on along the minus strand of NC_090812.1, from coordinate 85,048,949 downwards.
GAACCAAGTGTTCAAAAAGATCATATTAGGCTATATGGGCCTGAACATGGACACTCTTTGGTTGCACGGCCTGTCACTGGGCAAAGCGTAGTTGGTGTTGCATCTCGCCAAGGAAGCACATTTGCACCTAATGTGCCCCTCATGGACCCTGTTGTCACTCTATTTGGCAGCGTTCATGAAAAGCTTCCGGATGTGGGAAGCAAGGGAAGCATGCTCTTTCCGCATCTCGGCAGCATGTTTAGTGTTGCTGGAGATCAAACAAAAAATGAAGAGTGGGATGAAGAAAGCCTTGCCATAGAGGGCGATGATTATGCATCTGAGGCTGCAGCTGAAGAATCTGATGACAATTTGCAGAGCCCACTGATATCTCGTCAGGCAACAAGCATGGAAAAGGACATGGTTCCGCCTCCATCTCGTGGAAGTTTTTTTAGCATGATGCAGGGTAATGATGGTGAACCAGTTGGCAGTGCTGGCATTGGTGGTGGATGGCAGCTTGCATGGAAATGGACAGAGAGAGAAGGTGATGATGAAAAGGAGGGAGGTTTTAAAAGAATCTATTTGCATGAAGGTGGAACTCATGGAACTCGAAAGGGATCTTTAGTTTCTCTTCCTGGGGGTGATATGCCTAGTGGTGGTGAATTTGTTCGTGCTGCTGCTTTGGTGAGTCAACCAGCTTTATATTCGAAAGATTTGATGGATCAACATCATGTTGGACCAGCTATGATTCATCCATCTGAAGCATCTGGAAAATGGCCTAGTTGGAGCGATTTATTTGAACCAGGAGTCAAGCATGCATTGATTGTTGGTGTGGGAATCCAACTACTTCAGCAGGTAATCACCAATATTACTAGAATATAGTGTAACTACTGTCTTTCTTCCATGCATTCCCAAGGTCAGTCTGTCTCTATTGCAGGTTGGTTATGTTCCCTCCTTAAATCTGGACTTGAGATCAGTAGCTTTCTTGCTTTATTGTAGAAACTTTTTGAGTGTCTATTTGGCGCGGTTGCTATTTTAACAGTGATTCTGGAGACCTTATGCAACTAAGAGTTAAGTAGAAGCATATTCATTTCTTCAAAAGATGTAGTACACAAATTCTTTCCAGACCTTGTCATTAGGGCTGTATTCCTGCCTTCAATCAAAATATCTATTGATAGGTTAGGATTGGAGAAAATTTCTCTGCAGAATCCTAAGGGGTTAGACTCTTCATCTTGAATTGAATCTGAATCAAAGGATGACGTGTAAATTTTGTGATTGGGCACGATTTATCTTGAGCATTTTTTTTATAGATCTTGAGAAGCAACAAAAGAATAAGAGAAGTTGATAACTATTAGGCTGATTCATGCTAACCATTCACAGAGATGGATATTGGTGAGACTTCAGTCAATACAAACTGATGTTTAATGAGTCAATATTTGTAAGGTAGCATTCTAAATATGATACTAGCAGTCTGGTTGCTGATATTTGAAATATTTACAAGTCCCGCTGGTACTGCTACACAGTTGTCCTTTACGGCCTCAAATTTGAATATTTCTTTTAGGCCAGGTAGTCAAGATTATGACCTAATTTAACCTCCTGCCATAATTCCATTAAATACAGAAACGGCACTATTGTAAAGATATTCCTACTTTGATATCTTTGTGATTTTTCTATTTCACTTCGTCTTGATTCAGCATCCTTGCATAGGAAATGCTAGAGTCAGCTTGGTTTACACTGTATCAAAGACTGTCTGCTTCCCTTTCTAACACCTGTTCATGCAGTTCTCAGGAATTAATGGAGTTATGTACTATACTCCTCAAATACTTGAGCAAGCAGGTGTAGGAGTTCTTTTGTCAAACCTTGGCATCAGTTCTGCTTCTGCATCTCTGCTGATAAGTGCAATCACAAATTTCTTAATGCTCCCTTCAATAGCTGTTGCCATGAGGCTTATGGATATCTCTGGCAGGAGGTAATTACTTTTGAGTAACTACTATGGAACAAGAGTGAATATGATGTTTTTCGTAGTGCCTTGTCCAAATGGCTCACAAAGTATTTTGATTTGATTTCTCATCTCCAATTGTGGGGTATTCTTTTTTGTTTTAAGGGCACCCCCTTCTTTCTTTAAAGGTCTAATCCCCTCATTAGTAGATGTGTCTGGAATTTGGACGCAATGCATCTCCATTGCAGTAGACTGTTTGCTAGTTCGAGATGGAGTGAGGGAGATATCGCAAAAATTTCTATGCTTTAACAGATGGAAGATTGAGGGGGCCCTTTGCCATTATTAGCACTAGAAAAGTATAATAGTAGCAGGGTGTAGTGGGAGGCTACCCATTCAAACCAGGGTCTGAGTGTAAAAGGAAAAAGAAACCCTCCCATGCACTAAATTGTTGCCATCTTAAAGGGAGAAATAAATCTCTTCATTTTTTGTACTCTGACCTGCTTCATGTTCACTGCTGATTTAGAGTTCAAGCAAGTTTCAATGCCTATGGGAAGCGTTCCCACTCATTTAAGACAAAGGGTCCTTCATCCATCTTTGTTTGTAGGTTTGCTTGGCCACATTTATAAGGTTCTCCTCCACAATGATTCTCACATAATAGACTTTAGCATCCTTTTTCTCTCTTATCTTAAATATTGTAGAAATTTGCATTGTTACCTGCACTTAAGGCTGGATAAAAAGTGAATGGATGTCCTATTGTCCTTAGTTTCGATTCCTGCAAATCTGATTACTACCTTTGCCTTTCTGTATATTGTTGTATTGCAGGAGTCTGCTGCTAGGCACAATTCCTATCTTAATTATAGCCCTCATTGTTCTAGTTATTGGAAGTTTAGTGAGTATGGGATCTGTTGCAAAGGCTGCTATATCAACAGTTTGTGTTGTTATGTACTTCTGCTCATTTGTTATGGGGTTCGGGCCCATTCCTAACATACTCTGTTCAGAGATATTTCCAACTCGGGTCCGAGGTATATGCATTGCCATCTGTGCTCTAGTATTCTGGATTGGGGATATTATTGTTACCTACACACTACCTGTGATGCTGTCCTCTATTGGCCTTGCTGGTGTATTTGGCATATATGCTATCGTCTGTGTTATATCATGGATATTTGTTTTCTTGAAAGTACCTGAAACCAAAGGGATGCCTCTTGAAGTGATCTCGGAGTTCTTCGCTCTTGGTGCTAGGCAGGCTGCTGCTGCTAAGAACTGATCTGATCGTTTGACGACATGTTGCCTTGCCTAGTGCCCGGAATTTGTTTGCTTTAAGGTTCCCTTGTTTGATAGAGTGGTGTTTGCTATTCAGTTTTCTAAGTTGTTTAGAACAGTGCAAGATCTTTTAATGAGTTTTACGATTCTGCCAATTACAACTGCAGTTGTTTAGAACAGTGCCATTTATTCCTGTTTGGTTTGAAATTTGGTCATTTGATTAGTAGTCATGCTTGTGAAAGGTTCTGCTGAAATGCCGCAAAGGTGTTCACTTGTTTTTTTTTAAAGCATCACTTGTGGTGATTAAACAAAAACTCATCAAGCTCTTGAAACTCAAAGGTCCATTAATCATCTTGTTATCTCCTTGATCACTTAAGGCCTGACTTCGTCCATAGCAGAACTGTCCCTCGACGTATCTAGCTTTGCTTCATAGAGTGGATGTCCTCAGTCCCTGCATATTGCACCCCCAAAAGAATATCAAGAATCTTATTCTTTGTATCTCTTTCGCAGAGCTATGTTGAGGAAAGAATAAAAAAGGTGAAATAGCGCCCACAACATCGGAACCAAATATATGCATCAACTTAAAGGAACAGAAGCTGAAAGGAAGTGAAAAGGAGGGTAAGAAGCCAATCTATATTTTGCAACTCTGTAACTAACAGATATGTTTTAATTTAATAATATTACCTTATTAAACAAAACAAAAAAATAAAAAACGATAAAAGAAAGAAGGTTTCAATATCAAGCATTGCAATTGCACTAAGTGTATCTCATATAGCTTCAAAGCTACTATAGTGCTATAAATAATGCAAATTCAACTTCTAGCTGGGTTGATAGCTTTCACTTCTTATATGACCACCAAACTTGAGTACTCCGTAGTACTTAGAAGACAGCAGTTGAGACATGACGCCACCTCCCATATACTACTGAACTGTCACGATTTGGTGCCAATTTGCCAAAATTTTAAGTTATTCCATTATTTGGCACCAGTTCAAGTAGGCAACCCGCCCAAAATGGATCAGTCTCTGAAGATCAAAATCCCTATGCAAAGGTGACCGTAATGGATTAGGTGGAAGAATGTCGGAACCATCCACTCTCACCATTCCCGTGAAAAATTTGCAAAGGCATGTTGGCCCCCCCAAGAAAAGATGTACGAGGAACCAACAAGCTGTAGCATGACAATTAGGACAAAAATCATCTGGGATCACTACTGACAAGCCTGGCCCCAACCCGGTCTAGCTTCTTCACCATCGTCGAGGACTTGAGGTTTCCTTCTTTCAGAAAAGCCTCTACCATTCTTTGCCCAATCTCCCTTCCTTTCTCCTCGTTGTCAGTCACTGCTACTGCCGTGGGCCCAGCTCCGCTTATGGTGCAGCCAAAAGCTCCTGCTTCCATTGCCGCCTTCTTCACACCCTCCATTCCAGGAATCAACGGTGCCCTCCTTGGCTCCACTATTTTATCAGAGGACAGTGCCTTTCCTAAAACCGACAGGTCTCCCTGCAGCACGGCCGCCACTAACGCCCCTGCCTGACTACAATTCCAAACGTGATGGGACATGGTTATCTGTTGCGGCAGTGCCTCCCTCATTTTCTTAGTTGGGGCCTCAAATTCGGGATTCACCAGCACAAAGAACAACTCCTTTTCGTGAGGAAACTTCAACTGGATTAACTCCAGAGGATCGTAGCTCCTGATCAATACGAAACCCCCCATAATAGCAGGTGCCACGTTGTCCGCGTGGTAACCCGAGACTTTCGATTCCGATTCTAGCCCAGCAAGCACGAGGTCAGACGCGCCCAGTGGGCGGCCAAAAAGCTCGTTCACGGCGACCGCAGCGGCGGCGGCACTAGCGGCACTGGACCCGAGACCACTGCCCAAGGGCAATCCCTTCTGGAGGGAGAGGGAAAGGCCAACGGATCGGATGTTGAGCATCTTCATGACGGAGATGGCGGCGATACCCGCGCAATTCCAGAGGGGGTTTTTGTTGAGCTTCTTGCCGGCGCCGGAGATGTCAGAAATAGAAACCTCACCAGGGTAAACGTCGGGGTCGACGCGGAGAGTGACGTAGTCGCCGATGCCGTCGACAGCGCAGCCAAGGAAGTCGAAACCGGGGCCGAGATTAGCGACGGTGGCGGGAGCAAATGACTTGACGCAGGTGAAAACTGGTGGGGGCTCAGTGACGAGGGTGCGGGAGTGAGCGGAGAGATTGAGTCTAAAGGAGGGATTAGGATTGGGTTTGCGTGAGGAGGTGATGAGGTTGAGATTGAGATTGAGGGGAGACTGACAGAAGATGGCCATTGCAAAGAAGAGTGTGGTTACTGGTTAGAGTGAGAGCCAACGCCTGTAAAAGAGTCTCACCCAATCACCAGCCTCTGAAGGAAAGAGGGTTCTTACCGAAAAACTCGCTACTCAGCTTCTGAAAGAGCCTAGGTTGAGTTGAGGGGTTGGCCACTTTCTTTGTTTTACTGTAAGTTTCTTTTCTTTTACACACTTCCACCCAACTAGACATAGCTTATTTTTTCTGTTAAGTAAATGAAATTTTCTATTTACGCACAATATCACTCTCTCTCTCTATATATATAGATACTGGTTTATCTAATCTACTCACCATTTATTAGGATTAATCTTTGATCAAACCAATTATTTGTAAATAAGAAGCATTTTAAATAAGTTAGTTATTGAATCATCTCTTCAAAATTTGCCCCAACCCAAGGTACCTAGAGCTGAAATGCTGATTGGGCTTCTTGTGAGAAAGAGATGAGGAAGTCCGTATCACAAGGAATAAACTCTTAAAGCAGGCCAAAATGAGCTCAACTAACATGCTGAAGCGGCTTAAGATTCAGTTAGCCTTTTGGCAATCCTATATTTTTGTCCATAAACGATATTACATTCTCTATCTCTCTGTTGGGTAACACCATTCAACACATTCATCACATCAATATCCCAAAACATAACATCTTATTCCATATTTGTGGAGCTGTACATCAACAACAACAACAACAACAACAACAACAACAATCCAGTATAATTCCACTAGTGAATAATTCCACTACTGAAGTCTGATGGGGTAGTTTGTACGCACACCTTATCTCTACCCTGGAACCTTATCTCTACCCTGGATAAAGAGGTTGTGTGCTCTCCACTAGAGCAACTCACTTTTGTCAGAGTTATTGGAGCTGTACATCAATATCCTAAAACTTAACATCTTATTATATTAAATTACAAAGTTATTGGGTTAATTCTTCGAACACTAGATGTTCTCTACATTCCGTTGTTACATGATAAGATGAACAAGAATCAAAGGAGAACATTTCACAGTCTCTCTTTTGGAAAATGTTCATCATTTCAAGCTTCGATGATGATCGGCATTAGCTAGTGGAAAGGTTTTCCATTTCCATCCGCTTTCTTTTCAACCTATTTGCAGATATTTCTGCCTTCTCATCCACAAAAGACAAAAACTTCTTAAGCCGTATTGAATGTGATATTCTAGTTCTAGTAGAAGTAGAACGCTGCGTTAATTCAGGAAAATGTCGTTTGAACTGCCGCAACATGAAGCAGAAATATACAAGCAGAGCAAAACAGCAAGTAACTCCACAAATGAGGAATAGACCCCAAAAGCTCTTCAACTGAAGCTGCTCTGAATCTGCTTCAGAGTTCTGCCCTCCACAAACTTTTCTGTTTAACCACTTCTTGTGAATCTTCTCTAGCTCTCCATTCTCAGATAATTGCAAGATTGCAGTTGACATGTCAATAGCTAAGGGTGAGTCTCTCGGAAATGCCTATAAAATTAATTGCATCAAGCTATCAGCTTATGTTACATGACTAGCTCTTAAGTCATTTTGCCACTCATGTCCATTTATTACTTCGTTATAAGCGTTAGTAGGAATAATATATGAGTAAGGAAATACTTACGAATCCCCATCCACTTTTGGTAAACTCTGGGCCAACTTTTTGGAACCCACAGTAAGTTGATAAAAACTGATCCACATATGGACGTTCATCGACCACAGCAGCAACTCTTCCTTGTTCAAGGGCATCAGCATATTCTTTTGGTGATCCAAGAGGAACAAGCCTAGACTTTGCAATGTTGACTTCTTCAAATAAGTAGTTCTCAGCAAAAGAGCCTACCTGGTACCCAATTGCGTCATTGCTTGTTACTAAGGATTCAATTCCTTGGATAGATGATGCAAGCTGTTGAACCGTTAGAAACGATGTCAAGCTGGCGGTATAGCTCGACGTAATTATCAAGATCACGAATAGCCATATAAGCAGTACAATTCGACCTAATGTGCTCACTGTGTTTTCTCCTGAAAGGTTTTCAGAATTTAACCATTATGCCAAAGTTTAACACTACAAATTAAATAAATACAGTTATTACCTTGACTTTTGTGAAAGGAGGAGAAACTAGATACTTACTCGGGGCTCCAAATATAGTTGAGAAACTAAACCTGCAAGCAAAATAAGGGGTACAAGGAGATGAGTTCAAATCCTAAAATCAAGATGCAAATTATGAGATTAGTAATGCAAGAAAATAGAATTCAAACACTGCTTTCTATAGCTTCTTGCGTAACTTCGTAGGATCCTAGTACTTAGGTAGTTGCATTAACTTCCCATTACAGTACTTAGAAGGCTAACAGGAAAGGCATCCAATTAACTCACCATAAAATTGTGACCACCTGCTTCTTTGGGGGGCCACGAAATTCATCATTAAATTTGTGCTCTAGTATCCACACTACGGTTCCCACAACAAGGCAAAAAGCGGCTATGACTCCCCATGCCAGGGGAGTAAATGGCCGCAGGAAAGCCCAAGCAATCGACCTCATCTTTTTCACATGTACCACCACCACTAACCCTGACTCTATGTATGGTTGACTAAAATCCAATATCTTTGTGCGGTTCGTGACAATTGTAATGTCACCAACTGCAGCATCAAATTCCTATCACAGAATAAGAAAACAATGTTATACTGAATGTTAACTACACTTAAGTTTTTGCAACTTTAAGTAGCGGGAATAGCAATGCCATTGACGGTACTCACATGGGCTGTGATCATGTTTACTAGCTGAGTATAGCTTGGATTTTTGTGTCCATCTCCAAAAATGATGAATTGATGTGGCACAGGGTATGAAAGACACTTCAAGGCTGCAAGGAAGACATCTATGCAATATCCTTGGACCACTCCACTACCTTCCTTTTCTGAAACAAAAGCTCTGAAGCCCACTCTCCTTGGGACTCCAATCCTTAACGGCCTCCCATTGTCTGGAAATACCCATCCACGCGGTCTGATTTTAGTTTTCCCTGGCCATATAACCTGATCCAACCGTTGAGTTGCACTTGACCTATTAGCTGGTTTGGCATAAAGAGACTCCGGAGGCACAACGGATAGCCCAGAGTAGTTACACCAGTATCCTATTTGCCTTAACCATCCTTTGCCAACTACATTGAGAATATCAAACGAGGGACGGAACATGGATCTATCTGGTTTAAATGCAATGGGACCACTTACCCCTGTCATGTTGGTCTTTAATATGTTACTAAGCAACTTCTTACCACCATCAAAAATGCTAAGTGCAGCAAGGTTCATCGTCTCTCCAGCAAAACTGTCCAAATTAGAATCATTTGAGTAGGAGATTTTGCCTCCGTGATCTAAAAACTCTTTAACTGCGTAAGCAATCATCCAAACAGTATCATAGGCGTATAGACCGTAGGCATTCAAACCAACGGAGCTATTGCTCAACTTGTTCCACCTTGATACAAAAGCCCTCTTCTTTTGGGAATCAGGTGTATGGGGCCGAAGGGTGAGAGCACCTTGTATAGAGCTAGCCACCTTTGTTGAAACTGAAGTCGAATCAAGGACACCGGAAAGCCAAGAAGTAGCAATCCAAACATATTCACTCGTCATCATGCCAAGCTCCTGGGCAACCTCAAAAACCTTGAGACCTGTTATGGATAGTGTATGTAGAACAATAACTCGGGATTCGATTGATTTAACCTTAAGCAACTCAGCCACGATCAGGTCACGACTAGACATGAGTTCAGGTGGAAGAATTGCCTTGTAAGAAATCTTACAACGTCTCTCAACAAGTTTATCACCTAGAGCGGCAATACTATTTCGACCTTGATCATCGTCTGAGAAAATTGCAATGACTTCTCTGTATTGAAAATAACTGATCATATCGGCTACGGCAGTCATTAGAAAAAGATCACTGGGGGCAGTCTGAATGAAATAGGGGTACTGAAGAGGTGAGAGTGTGGGGTCCAATGCTGTGAAAGAAAGGAGCGGGACATGGAGTTCATTCGCAAGGTGAGAGAGTACATGGGCCATTACAGAACTTTGAGGGCCAATCACAGCTACTGTATCGGTCTCCATGAATTGTAATGCTGGGAAGCCAGAAAAGTAGAAAAGAGTTAACAAGACGATCTAGTCAAGTGATATCTAAGAGCAGTGAGAGATAAATTGAAAAAGTGTAGTATGAAAAGGTGAGAACTATATATATATACCTCCAATGATCCCAAGGAATCCGCTGTAGTTTGAATCATGGAGGGTGAGAGCAAGTTTTCTTCCGTCAAGAAGAGTGGTATCAGAATTGACGTCTTGGACAGCAGCTTCCATTGCGATTCTAGCAACCTTGCCGTTGGTGGTGCCAAAAGAAAAGATGGCTCCAATCTTCACCTCATCAGCTTGTCTCTGCTCCTCTGAAGATTGTCCAATAAAGCAGACGAACAGAATTAGCAGAAAACAATTTAAATTCATGATGACGCCTCCAATTGCAATTAATGCGTTGGTAACTGTAGAAGGATCAGATTACCAACAAAAGTAAAATAAAACCCAATGTGACGAACAACTGTTAGAAATGGAGGAGAGAGCAGGGCTAAAGGGACGGGCGGGAAGAACTTTTCAAGTCTGAGAACTTGGAAGTTAATTCTGTCATGATAGAAAATAAAAGGAGACAACCGCAGAGACAGAGAGGAAGCGACCTTCAAATCTTAAAGTTTATAAACTCCGAGAGAGGAAACAGACACGACAAGAAATGTCCTTTCGAAGAGGAAGTAGTGATACTAGATTACTAAAGTGGCAAGCCAAGGTCTTTCATTTGTTCTGGGTAGGGTAGTAGCCATATAAAGTGAAGTTTTAGTCTTTTTTCTGAAGGATATCACGAGATATAGACAGTTCCCTCAAGTAAAAGAAAAGGAAATTGTGGAGCACACCAAAATCAAAATGGCCAACCACCCGGAGTAATAAAAAGTTAGTAGAACATAGCTATGACAAAGGCATTAGGGATTAAACAAAGAAAAAATAATCCAAAAGGATGGATGGACGGTGGCCTGCTTTGACATATTTGAGATTTATTATGATATGAGCAGAATGAGAATACTTGAGTATACAGGAACTTTAGGATATAAGTTTAATAGCTAGCTTGTCATTCTAGGATTACTCCATTATGCAACTTGCTCGGTTGGACAACCACTCCACTTTCCGCGCATAAAACATAAAAGTAAGATATCCGTTGTTGTCATTATTAACCTCCGCCACAGCGCACAGGGCTTGGATTGGAAATTCTGAAATCTATGATGTGATGAAACATCTTGGTGCAGCGCAAGGATTGGAAGAAAAAATGTTGCAGCATTTATATTTCCCTTTGGAACTCAAGCGGCAAGGAGGGTAGGTCAATTCTTGTTTTACTCTGAGGCATCCATATGACTTCCATTGTTCAAAAACTACCAGTTTCATGGATATTAATAGCATAAACTTTCAACGCGAAATTGAGTATTTATGTAAGTATTATCATGACAATTTGCTGGGTTATAAATGTACGCAGAAACACTCTTTGGATATACGCTTAATCTTTATTTTAACGTGGGCTAGTGGTGGCATTCCTTTAGTCCTATTGTATGATGAAACCTACTCCTTACTTTATTATATCTTTGTTCGTTAATAACTAATATAATGATCATTTTAACTTGTCAATGAAGCAAAAAAAAAAAAAAAATACAATCATAGACAATGATAGTGTACATACTGAGGTAATATTAATTTATAGGAGTACCATTTAATGATCATAACACGTGATGTTTGAACGAAGACACAGGAGATTATACAGTAAATATTGATCAAATGAAGAGACCCAGCACAACATAGATTAGCAAAGAGTGGAGTGGAAGACCATAACTTAGACGCATTAGGTTTCTCCTGCAAGAGGAAAAGGGAAAATCAAGACCAGGATTGCAACAAGAAAGAGAAAAACCACTAAGCTTGATTGGTGGATTTGTCACTACGTACACGATGACAAGAGAAACGTACTTACTGGTCGTTTAGTTTGTGGGATAGGGATAACAATTTCAGAATAAAAATGCAAGATTCTTTTAATTATGAGATTAATTATACCATAGTTATGATATCATTTTTATACATTCTCAATACGGAATAACAATCCCCGAATTACTAATTTCAAAATAACATACCAAAATGACTAAGATACCTTTTTCCAAAGCTCTTCTCTCAAAGTCCTTTAGAAAATCTTAGGTGAAAATTAGAAATAAAAAATTATCTCAACTTATCTAGTGTAAAATTAAATACATGTTTTATATCTTATATATATATTTTATTTTTATCCAATTAGCCAAATATCTACTAATAAAATTATATCGACTAAATAATCCCGCCATTATACTTCTGGTATTACTTATTCACCAACCAAACGACCCTCCTTAATTGTTGGTTGCATGTACAAGCTATTACAATATAGTGTTTGGTTGCCTCTTGAATTTTGTTTAAAATTCAGCATTATATATAGGATGTTTGGTTGTTGTTTTTATTACCTGCATAAAAAATATATAAATAAATTACGCAAAAATTAATAAATATATTATTTTATAGCTGGGATATAAGGTGTAATAAGAATATGAAAATTAGTAATATATGTATTAAAACAACTAAAAAGATTAAATAATTTTCTTCTAAATAAGCAAAACACATATTTTAATCCCTGCATTATAATTTTATGCATATTATTCCTGTATTAACCGTTATATTATTAATCTACAGAAAATTCATCTTATTTAAAACACGGTAATTTTTTTATATTTAATTTGTGTTTTTTCCCCTTGTGAAATTTAATTGTCTTGTCGGAGTTTATTTCCAAGAGAGAAGAGAGTATGAAAAGGACCAATATTGACTTGATCCTAACTGAACAGGCAAAGTAAATCCACGGATGAAACACTCATAACTGAACAGTGATAGACTATTCGCTTTCTCCTAAAGCCTTCAATCGAAATCGCACGATGAGAGGGTACAAGTTTTGCTGTGATTTCCGGTACCTCCTCATCTTGGCTGCTGTCGCCTTCATCTACATACAGGTTCTCTTATACATGGCTTATATCTCAGATCTATCTTTCTTGTACGATTAAGATCACCAGCAATGAAATAGGTTCATTAGGTTAGGTTTCTTTTGGACCTTAGCCTTCTCTTAAATTACCACTGTTTCATATGAACTCTACATGAACATAATTTGCAATCTTTAATACAGAAAATTGATAACTAAGAAATTAGTGGAACTAATTTTGAATTACGTAGAATTTAGAACAAGTTTGTGATTAAATCTTAGGAAACTAGAGAACAATATCAACATCAACTTGTGGGCAGTCAGGATTTATACCTAGGGGATTAAAAAAAATGCAAACTTGCAGAATAGCTTAACTATCAAGGGGATTCAACAATTTTTTTTATATATATAAAAAATAATTTTTCCCTATTTGTACAGTGTAACTTTCCTCGCAAGAGATTAAAGTGAACCCCCTTCAATACATTTATTGATTTAGCTGTGTCACTAGTGGGGCGTGCCACTTTAAGCAGCTGGTTCCCTCTTTTAGTATTTTGGTCGCAAATTCCCCTTGGCAAAGATAAGGTGAACCGCTAGGAAAGAATTGACATTCACATGCCCAAAAGAACTTCTGTAGGCTATGCATTTGAAATTTTCATGGCTTGTAGGCGAAGCAATTGAAACTTTTTTCTGCTATTGCAAATTTGCAATAGATTCTGACGACACTGTACCATCTTAGGTAAATAACTTTTGGTACTGTACTGTATGGTTTAGTTTTGGTATCTCTGTTATCTCTTTCTAATGTATTAGACAAAAGCAAATATCAAGATTTAACTTCTAGCCCCAAGGTTCTGGCGTAACAAATGAAAAATTTGGGCAACAATATTCTCATCTGCCTAAGCTTGGTGGATAGAGTTACTTGATATCTGTGCTAGTAGGAGGTATTAAGTACCCGGTGGATTAGTGGAGATGCATGCAACCGCAATTGTAAAAAGAAAAGTTTATATTGCTTAGGGAAAGCCAAGCAATATATGAGGTTACTTGGTTTTGTTGACATGGGTATTATGAAAAGAATTTACCTTTTTTTTTTGATTTCTTTCTTTTTCTTTCTGGATTAGTGTTTGCTTAATGGTGAATTAGGTATGGTTTTAAGTGGTTGCTTTTGCTACATTGCTCAGATGCGGCTTTTTGCGACACAGTCAGAATATGCAGATCGCCTTGCTGCTGCAGTATGTATCTGGACTCATCTAGTCATCCTCCCTACAGGAAATCTAAATACCATAGACATATTTCTTTTGTTCTACAGTTTAAGAATTTGTATTCATGTCATGTATTGTGAATATGATGTTTCTAAAATCTTCATATGCTCTACGTGAAGGCATCCTTCAACAATTCAAATGTCATTCCAAAAATCTTCTCTTTTCTTCTCAGAAGGATATTGCATAATCTTTCTTTGTGTTGTCTTAACAGCATACAACTGCGCCCTTCTTCAATGATGCAGGCTAAAGAAAGAAGTAAAGAACTTTTAATTGCTCACTATGTGTATAAATCATTGAATGACACAGATTGAAGCAGAAAATCACTGTACAAGTCAGACCAGATTGCTTATTGACCAGATTAGCCAGCAGCAAGGAAGAATAGTTGCTCTTGAAGGTGCAATGTGTTTTTCGGTGTAGTCCTTTCTTTCTTCATTGTCCTCTTGATAAATGGATTTATTTCCTCCATTCTACAAATGGATCTATTGGAAATAGTCTATCTTGAAAATTTTATGTAAGTTTTGGTCCTATCATAAGTGAGTACACTGAAAATATTTGATCAAGAAGATGCAAGAGAGTGTAGAAGATAGTAATGGTTAACTCCAAGTACAAAAATCTAGATCAGAGCATGAGCTAACCAATACCAAAACTTTGCCTGCTAGGCCAGAGTAAGAGAGCTAATGAAATCTAGGAGGGGAATAACGTCATTTACAGGGGAAAGGTTACTCCAACTAAAAAGATTCATCAAACATATAGATTTCAGGGAGCAATTAGGAGTTGAAATGCCATCAAAACATCTGCTATTTCTTTCTGTCCAAATACACCAAAAAATACACGCTGGGATCATCTGCCAGGTCTTTTTGATGGTTCCGTCAACTTCCCAGAAGCTCCAATTTTCTACTGCTTCCTTTAGGTTCTGAGGTGTTGTCCAGCTAATACCAAAAACTGATAGGAACATTTACCATATGTCTGCAGCCACTGAACAATGCAAAAAAAGATGATTTACTGACTCTGAACTCTGATGACACATGTAACATCTGTTCACCATTTGAAAACCCCTTCTACAAATCTTGAGTCAGGATAGCTTCTTCAAGGGCTGTCCATGTAAAGCACATGACTTCAGTGGGGAGTTTTTTTTCTAGATTAGTTTCCAAGGCCAATGATCAATCACTTCATTTGATACGCACATTTTGTTGTACCCTGCCTTCACTGAATAAATGCCCTTGCTGGTGTTGTCCCACATTAGGATGTCTGGGTTTTGTGGGTTCATCGTGAGGTCTTCAAGTATTCTGTATAGATCAAAGAGTTCGTCCAGTTCCCAATCCAGCATGTTCCTTTTGAATTGAATGTTCAGTTGTTCCCATCCCTGTTATGTGCTATTGTGTTGATGTAGCTCTGGTCTCTTTTGAGAAATTTTCTGTTTTTGTGTTGTAAGTTTCGAGACATCTTCATGGATGAGCAGTGAGGATAGGACCTTTTCAGTTTCTTCGTGTCCTCTTTCAATGCTTTGTTCCTTATCCTTTCTGTGATAATACAGATCATGTTGAATATTTGCTTCTGTTACTGCTGATTTATGATTTACTAGAATAATAAGTAGTTTAGTCGTAGGAGGGGTCTTTGTTTAAATGTAAATTTAGTTGGATAAGTTAGTTGAGATATTTGAGGTTTTTGAAATTTGAATATTTATTCTGCAGATTATGTTTTCAAGTTGGCTATTTAAAGCCCTCTGGTTAATAAAATTAAAATGAGAGACAATTTCAACCATTCTTTTAATCTTCTTGCTGCTCCATCTCTTTAAAAAACCTAACAGATCCCAATTAATAAAATCTGGTGTTTGCTGTCAGAAACTGAAATGCTACTTATCTCTTTTGTATGAAGGGAACAGGTAGTTGTATTTTTTGGGGGGAGGGGAAGAAAGGTAATGGGTAATTTTACTTTCCTTATCTTCATCTTGCTACATTTTCAGAACAAATGAAGCGTCAGGACCAGGAGTGCCGACAGTTAAGGGCTCTTGTTCAGGATCTTGAAAGTAAGTTCATAAACTCCTCTTCTTCTTTCAGCTTTTAGTCCAAAAGCCACTGCTTTTAGTCACAGTAATATGAAATGTTTGCCTGTAATAATGAAACCCATTGTACGTGGCAAATAAAGATCTGTCAGTGTCAATGTGTCTGTTCATATCATTGAGTTATTAATATTATGGGCTCTAATCCTAGATATACCCATGCTACAAGTATTTGTACTTATTTATATAGTTGATATTGTTAATTTATTTGTTACAGGTAAGGGCATAAAAAAGTTGATCGGAAATGTACAGGTGTACATACATTCTCATATCCTCAGTCATGCTTTCACTATCAACATCTGTTGACTTCATTTCTGTCAAATTTGTGCATCACCTAATTACTATATTTACTAGATGCCAGTGGCTGCTGTAGTTGTTATGGCTTGCAATCGGGCTGACTACCTGGAAAAGACTATTAAATCCATCTTAAAGTATGTTTTGTATCAAAACAATTTTGTCTGCTTCTTATTGCATATTAGATGCCTCAGCTGATAAGCCCGGTACTTCCATTGTTGTCATCAGATACCAAATATCTGTTGCGCCAAAATATCCTCTTTTCATATCCCAGGTACCCATTTATTTTCGCACATAACTTTCTATTGTATGCTTGTCTTCTTTTTGTTGTTGAACCTACTTTTCGATCTACCTCCCTTTGGCAGGATGGATCACATCCTGATGTTAGGAAGCTTGCTTTGAGCTATGATCAGCTGACGTATATGCAGGTAATCTTCTCTACCGCGTGAGAAGGGAAAACAGGATGTTTGGCGTATCTCTATCTTTGAAATTTAAATCAGGTATATGTCTTTACTTGGAGGGGAAGTATAGACTTAAGAATAAGAACTCATTGTTGCCAGGCTTGTTTTTACTTGCAATACTCAATCATCATCATTACCAATAACCATATTATGTACAGGGAAACAAGTTAGTAGAAATATTGCCCATAAGGAGTTTTCATCTGCTAAAAGATTGAAAGGGAAAAGATACATTATTTATATTTAACCTGTAGATATTTTCCTTATCATTTCGACCCTTTTATTACTTCAGCTTTGTATCATTGTGTGATACAATTTGTCCTTTTCCCTATAAGACAGCACAAGTGGAAGAGGCATGTATTGTTTGATTTATGCTTTTATGTTGCAGCTTTTCCCCCTCTCTTCATATATATGTGATTTCTCTCTCTCTCTCTCTCTCTCTCTCTCTCTCTCTCTCTCTCTCTCTCTCTCTCTCTCTCTCTCTCTCTCTCTCTTTTATGAGTAGCCACACTTCTGTTCCATATATTCATTCATCTACTGCAATAGGTTCATAGTTTTGTAACCTATCGATTGCTTTTTCTACCTAATGTTTTTCTCTGATAAAAGCTACGCATTGCATAGGATATGAATCTGTCTGCTTCATTTTATCATTTGGCTGCAGTTACTTTAGTCTTTATCTTTAACCTTTTGCTGCCTAGCTGATAACTGTTCTGGCCTGGCAATGTGAAATGTAGTTAACAATTGCTTCTGCTTAAGCTCGGTATCAAACTCTTCTTGGCGCTTTTTCTTGACAGTTCTTAAGAAAAGACTTTTTCGATTCTTTATCAACAGCACTTGGATTTTGAACCTGTGCATACTGAAAGACCAGGGGAGCTGATTGCATACTACAAAATTGCACGTAAGGATGATTTGGTCCTTTTTTTTCCCATCTTTTTTCGTAACTCATTTTTATTCCAACTAGTGCTAGTCTTGCCTTAGCCATTGTCGATCACTCTTTCCGTAGGTCATTACAAGTGGGCATTGGATCAGCTGTTTTACAAGCATAATTTTAGCCGTGTTATCATACTAGAAGGTACTGCTGATCTATCTTAATCACTATGTTGCATGTTCTTTGCTCTTTTTCTTCTCACAATATCTGTGCCTCTGACATGCAGATGATATGGAAATTGCCCCTGATTTTTTTGACTTTTTTGAGGCTGGAGCTACTCTTCTTGACAGAGACAAGTAAGGCACTCTTAAAGGATCCGGATGTTGCGTTGTTTTACTTTCAAAGAATTATTCAATTCATCCTAGTCTCAGGAAAATTACTATTTTTTTACTCGTGTCCAACTCCCCCCTCATTTTCTTAAAAGAACCAACATAATTGAATCAGATTCAACAGCATCCAAGATCTCCTGCTCTTCCAGGCTTGTGATAGGAGAAAATCTGATGGCAGCGAGGGGGATAGATTGATTTCCATTTTGGTTATATAACATTCTTAGCAAAAGGATTAAAAGCTTTTCCCTCGTAGACTGACGTCCAAATATGCTAAGTGGTATAGTGAACGAACTAGAATGGGATTAGCCTAAAACATGGGGATAAAAAGCCTGTTCTAAATGTCCCAAGTATGTTATAAGAATTTCTTAAATACTTATGGTGAACATCCCAGGTCGATTATGGCTATTTCTTCTTGGAATGACAATGGACAAATGCAGTTTGTCCAAGATCCTTGTAAGTTTTTTCTTTCTTCCTTCTTTTTTGTCCTTTGTGATTGGTGGTTATGATTTTTCTTTTGAACTCTTCTCCTGTTTCAATTGGAAATTTTACTGACCGTTATTCAATGAAGAAACCCAAACGCTGCTTAGTGCAGATGGTTTCTTTTTCTGTTCTGTTGAATGGTTATACTTCATTTTCTTTTTGATTCCTTGGAAGAAATTATATCCTAAAACAGCGTAAAGGATTTGCTTTTGAGTACTTTACTTTTGATATACCTCTGCAGTTTTTTCTTTATTCCTTTTCGATGACTGGTTCTTGGATTTGTCTGCCACATGTCTCTCTTTCTGTGACTGGTTCCTGAATTTCTCTGCCATTGTCTCTCTTTCTCCTTGCTCAACCCATATCCTTTTTAATCATCAACTTGAAATTGAATCATATTACTCATGCTAATACAAGCATCAGTAAGAAGACTGGTAGTGTTACAATATACTAGTGGTTTTTCTTTCATTCAATCATCACTTGTTTGACAGCTTAAACTAGGCTCCACTTTAGAGATAGGTTTTTGGTCTTAATTAAAATAGGTCAAGGGCGCGTCGGAACAGTCGGTAGCTGCTTAGTACTGAATTTTAACGTCTCCTCTTTTCGTTTTGGAGAAACCAATGAAAAAGGGGAAAAGTTGAAAATTTGCTCGTTGGAGTTGTAACAGGAAGTTTTATGAGAAATTGGAAAACAAAAACAAGAAAAGAAAATATATTTTTAAAATTTTTAGGACAGGGAATTACCTTTTCTTGAACTGATAGGAGTCAATCGTTTTCGCATGTGAATCAAGCAGTCGTAAGTGACTTGTTCTTTTGGTACAAACACAAATATTTTATGGCTAAGATTGTCGTAAGAGAAAATTTTGGGGCGCTACGGTTCTCTTTTCAAATCCATAGCCCTTTCTAGGATTGGCTTCAATTGAATATTTTGGACTGTCCAAAAGAAAAAGGAGTTGCATGTTTTTACCCCATTGATTTCATTGTTGGGCTGAGCAAAAGTATATCCTCCATGGAGGTTAATCCCATTGTTTTCTTCTCGATGTTGCGGAATTTATTGATATTATTTAGGTGTCTTTTAGCAAAGTACACAGAGCTCTGCTTTTCTGATCTCACTGAAATGCTTTATAATTTACTCTGCAGATGCTCTTTACCGCTCTGATTTTTTTCCCGGTCTTGGATGGATGCTTTCAAAATCTACTTGGGACGAACTATCTCCAAAGTGGCCAAAGGCATATCCTTTCGAACTGATGTGCTTATTTCTTGCCTAAATTGACTACCTTGGAAACTTCAAAGATTTTCTTTGACCTTACTTTTACTTACTGGGACGACTGGCTAAGACTCAAAGAGAATCACAGAGGTCGACAATTTATTCGCCCAGAAGTTTGCAGATCATATAATTTTGGTGAGCATGTATGTGCTCCTTGAAATCAGTGCTAGATGACTTTGGCTCAGTAGACATAGTTGAGCTTGAATTCTGATCTTCAATGGTGTGATATTCTTAATGTTTCTTACTGATCAAGAAAAAGTTAATATGTATCTCATTGCTCTTCTTACTCATTTACATGCTTATCAAGAGAAAAAATGTTTTTGCTGTTCTTAAAGATGGAAATTTTATTAATTTCCACCATCTAAGTCAATAACATTAAATCTTTCCCCATATTTACCATCATTTACAGAAACTTCTCCTTAAGCCTTGTCAACAATCTTACATTATTTGCAGGGTTCTAGTTTGGGGCAGTTTTTCAAGCAGTATCTTGAGCCAATTAAACTAAATGATGTCCAGGCATGTTATTTTATTTTATTGCCATCACCCCTTTTCTTGCCTACTCATTCTTTCCATTTGTATGACATGTATTCTACCTTGAATTTTGTTGGAAGGTTGATTGGAAGTCAATGGACCTTAGTTACCTTTTGGAGGTAATGACTTGAAGATTATTTTTGTGCTGAAAGATTTAGAGAACTTGTGAATGCTGACAAATTATTAGATGGTTGATTGAGAAATTTGTCATTTAAACCATCTTGCGTAGGTAACTTGTGGTTTCGTGTTCTCAGGACAATTACGTGAAACACTTTGGTGACTTGGTTAAAAAGGCTAAGCCCATCCATGGAGCTGATGCTGTTTTGAAAGCATTTAACATAGATGGTGATGTGCGTATTCAGTACAGAGATCAACTAGACTTTGAAGATATCGCACGGCAATTTGGCATTTTTGAAGAATGGAAGGTAATGCATATGTGACCCTTCTCTTCATATTGAATTGATTATGACCTGAGATTTGATCATATTTGTTTGAGTGGGTTCTTTAGATGCAGTCATTACGTATGTCGAGTATGGCTACGTATAGCATATTAGCCGTCTATCTACTTAACTCTGAAACAGACTGTTGAGCAGTTCAAAATTCATGCCTGATTTTATCCTTTTACCACTTGGAGATTTATTGTTTCACAGCCATATGACATTTTCTTTCGATATATCATCGATGCAAACAGTTGCTGATCTGATAACACAAACGCTGGTAATAGTATTGCGACGCAAAAATATGCAGGTGCTCTTAGTGTTAGAGTAAGCAATCAGAATCCAATTGCACAACTCATTCCCTTCTAGAATTCAGGTGCAAATGGAGGTGAAATTTGAAATACATGCCTGCCATCTTCTCTTTCATTTATGCCTATCTATGGGCTTGGGCCCCAGTAACTTTCCATGCAATATGTGCTTGGGCTAGAGGTTGCGTCTGCACGAACGAAAAATGAGGTTTGCCAATATGGGCAAAACTTGGACCGTGTTAGGCTAGCCTGCTTGGTCTCATATATTTATTACAATTCATATTTTTCAAATAATTGATATAGAAAGCATTCTTTTGGATAGGTTGATATGTTATATTTTGATATGTATTCATTCTTGGTTTTGTACCACATGTATAGAATGAGTAAAAATGAAATAGGAGATTTTTTAGGTTCATATATTAAAATTTAGACTGATCTATAGCCATTTTAAATAGAATTAGTGAAAATGAAATAGGAGGAGATCTTTTAGGTCCATAGGTTGCAATTTAGATTGAGCTATAGTCATTTACTTGTTTTATTTGTGGCTTTGGTTACTTGGTTACTTAATTCTTAAACAAACTGTTTCTGCAAATTTAGTTACTTTTTGGTAAATATAGCCTAGATTAATAGTCAATATTATAGTTTTCAAATTTAAAGATAAAATTTTCTTAACGCCTATTTGTTGCTCAAGGCCAGTACTATGGGAAAGGGTGGGGTGGAGTTGAAATTAGACCTATGATAGCCCGACCGTAGTGATGTTAATTGTGGTTACATTCATAAGTAGCTTGGTCCATCTTTATTCCATTTCATATATGTCTGAGGATGTTAATATTGACCATTGACTGGCCCATATCTGTTCTTTGCCTGAACCGTGGACAGGTCTATTCACACTAGCTGTGACTGGATTTGTCCTCTTTCATGGTTCTCCTTTTGCTTTCTGTAAAACTTGCACTAACTGTTCGTTTCATCAGGATGGTGTACCACGGGCAGCATATAAAGGAATAGTGGTTTTCCGGTACCAAACGTCCAGACGTGTATTCCTTGTTGGCCCTGATTCGCTTCAACAACTCGGAAATGAAGATACTTAACAAAGATATGATTGGTAAGTTTCTGTCCATAATGAGCAAAACTATTGAGTACTCTATACACAAAGCTTTAGTACTTTGTCTTTTAATTTTTTGCATGGAATTTTTTTTATTCTTCTTCATGAAGGAAAATACTCAAATGAGAATAATGTAGGAATATGTTTGGAAACATTGTAAAACCACTTACTTTAACTCCAGGAGGCTAATGTAAACTATTTTGGAACAAAATATTGAAGAAATAGCATCAAATATTTTGAGACGTAAGGTAGAAAGATCCCAACTTGCTTTGGGATTGAGGCGTAGTAGCTCATCTTGTTGTAAAATAGAAAGAGGGTCATATAAATTGAGATGGAGGGTCTATGTTACGGTCCCCTGTTATAGATCTAGTTATGGGACGCTGTAAGACAAAATCAGAGTAAGTTTGGGTAGAGGTTTTCTTTTTTCGACCTATAGTGTTGGTTCGTTAAGAGAGAAAGAGAGAACCTGCAATCTCGTGAGTTGAAGTACTCAAAGATTGGAATAATTTTTTGCATACCTTTTACTGAATTCAAATAATTTTTGATACAAACACTGATGGATTAACCATCCACCTAAAAATTGGGAAATAACTTCCTAACATAACTGGAATGAGAAAGTGGCCTCCTACTGATAACTGCTACTACTAATAAGTAATAACTGCCACAGGAAATATATGAACATAACTAACAGATGCCTAAAGTTGCTGAGCTCATCTACTTCCGATCTTCTGAAACTTATTATGTGTAATTTGTTGGTAGGCTAAAGGGGTGCTAACATTACTCCCCTTTGTCAAACCGCGCTTGTCCTCAAGCGGGAAGTATGGAAAGCGTTGTTGGTTGGCAAATCAGTGTTAGGATATGACTCTTGTGCATCAGATTCTTCTCCTCTTCCTTTATAGATTCAATCCACATTTATGGCCTGGGTGAATGGTTCATCACAATTGAAACAAAGTCCCTTAAGGCGTCTTTCCTCCATCTCAGATCTGGTCAATTTCTTTACAAATCTGGTGTGTTGTTGCGATGAGAAATCTGTTGTCTTTGATCTACGGACATCTGATAATTCCGAATGAAGGGGTTGTCCCTTGCGTTCATAAAGCCGGGACATACTCATTGCTGTCGCCAAATCTGGAGGGTTATGCAACTCCACTTCAGTTGCTATATAGTCAGCAAGACCACTGATATAAAGTTCAATTTCTTGCGACTGTGTGAGGGTACCAGCCTGTGAAACCAATTGCTCAAACTTTTTCTAGTAATCTGCCACAGACCCGATCTGGCACAACTTAGCCAATTCTCCCAACTTTTGACTTCTTATTGGTGGCCCAGCACGAAGGTTTCATTGACGTTTGAATTCATCCAAGATGGTTGAGGCATATCTGTCTCTAGTTTAAGGAACCAGAGTTGTGCATTCCCCTCTAAATGAAAAGAAGCACGTCCAACATTTTCTTCTTCTTCAGTTTGCTTGTGTCGAAAGAAGTGTTCGCACCTATTCAACCATCCCAAAGGGTCGTCTTTCCCACTAAAATGTGGGAAATTCAACTTTGTATATTTGGGAATGCTGGAACTTCCTCCAGTTTCTGATCCTGACCTTCCTTCAACTCCAGCTTTACCCTTCCAACCTCGATTGTACCTGGTATTTTCGATTGATTCAAAATCGGCCTTCGAATTTGCTAAATCCTTTGTGGTTGCGAGCATATATGGCTTCCTGTCTGGTTAGACACGTTCTTCTTGGAACAAGTTCACCAACTGTGCTAGTTGTTGTTGCATTTGGTCTCCAATAACTCTCGGCTGTGATACCAAGTTGTCACGGTCCCTTTTTATAGATGTAGTTATGGGACGCTGTAAGATAAAATCAGAGTTAGTTTGGGAAGAGATTTTCTTTTTTCGACCTATGGTGCTGGTTCGTTAAGAGAGAACCTGTAATCTCTTGAGTTGAAGTACTCAAAGGCAGGAATAATTTTATGCATACCTTTCACTGAATTCAAATAAATTTAAATACAAACACTGATGGATTAACCACCCACCTAAAAATTGGGAAATAACCCCTAACACAACTGGAATGAGAAAGTGATCTACCAATGTGTGACTGCCACAGGAAATATATGAACATAACTAATAGATGACTGGACTCATCTACTTCCTGATCTTTTGAAACTTTCCATGTGTAAATTGTTGGTAGACTAAAGGGGTGCTAACAGTATATTATTGTGAAAATAACATTTGACCTGTTTTTTTACCAATAAGTACTATATTTGCTGACACTGATGTGTATTTCACTCTCTACTACTCCATTCAACAGGAGCCCGGACAAAGATTTAGACTTATTGGGTAGGATGCATCGAGCTGACACCAAACCATGAGTTTACCAGTTACATACAACGTTTTAATTGTTATATGGAGGAGCTCACTGTTCTAGTGTTGAAGGGATATCGGCTTCTTAATATTGGATGAATCATCACAACCTATTTTTTTTAAGCCAAGTGTTCCGAACATAAAGAGGAAATGTAGCCCTGTAAAGACAATACCTGGGACGATCATAATCACAGGTCAATAGTTTTGCTTCTCAGAAGGAACATTACAATTGTGAGCACTCCGCACGCCCTCTTTTGGAAGAATATGAGAACTTTTCTCATTTACTCTAGTCTATTTTGGAAATGCAGATTCCTCAGAATTTATATTACTCTTAGTGTTGTCAAATTGACGAACACAACTGTGAGCACATAATTTTTTCCCTACAAAATACTCCTACAAAAATTCACAAAAAATGGATTTTTCTACTTGTTTTTGATTTTATAGTTTTTAGGAATTCCTTTTTAATTGTTTATTTGCATTGTAGTTGCATTTCTTGTGCATGTTAAATATCTTAAAATCATAGAAAATACCATAAAAATGTCCAATTCTTCTTTGCATAGCATTTTAGATTTTAATTGCATTTTTTAGGATTTATTCACATATTAATTACATAATTGATAAATGAAAATCACAAAAATACCCTAGTCATTTTACATTTTTTGTTTTTGGTTTTCAGATTAATAATTTTCTTTTATTAGTTCATATTGTTAAAGTAATTAATTAGTTAATTAATAAATAAAGTAGTAAAAGAATTAATTTTGCAATTTGAGTTCTAAGTGCTATTTGGGTTTAAAGTGGCTAGCATTGCAAAAATTAAAGAAGGGAAAGGAAGAGGTTAGTCTTCGTTGAAAACTGGGCTAAGAGCACATTTGAATAGGTGGCCCAAATTGCCAAATTCGCCTAAGCCCAATCTTCCTAAAACCCGGTCCAGCTCCCCTTTAAACCCAAAACGCCCTCGTTTCAGATCCTTAATCCTAGTGTCCCTTGAGTTTAATCCGATGGTCCGGAATTGACAACCCCCATCCCATATAACTGTCTCACCCCCTCCCCCCCCAAACCTAGAGACCAAACCTCGTTTCCCCATCTCCCCTATCTCTCCCATTCCCCACTCAAAACTCTAGCCGCCCCAACTCTTTACCCCAACTCTTTACCCCATGACCCTCAAAGCCTCTTATTCCTTAACTCATTTTTATATTCCCCTAAAGAGCCCTAGAACTCATCCCGTAACAGATCTCACAATAGGTTAACCCCAAATCTTTTCTTTCGATTTCTACCATTCGGAGGATGAACGCAGCGAATTTCATTTTTCTCTCCGACTTTAGTAGTCATTAGCACGTATTCACTAGCCGAATTCTAAAAGCACAAGGTCAGTGATTACTCGTTGATGACCACTGTTGGTCAGAGAAACCCTTGACCAAGCGTTTGTTTGCATTTTCAAAAGGTAACCTCGAAATCTTTGCTTTGTTTTTCGTTTTCGTTTAAACCCATCTTGTGGTGTTTTTCAATTTCTGTTAAAATCGTCAAAAAAATAAATAATTGCATGTTCTCGTTTAAAGTTTATAATCTGTCCGGTTTCGCACCTTTAACTTGCAAATAGTTATATAAATTATGTTTTGATGTTTTGTTTAATAGTTTGTTTCTAATTTTCTTTGTTATTAGATTTTTTTTTTTTGGTTTGGTTTATTTTTGTTTATTGTTTAGACCTCAATCTTAGTTAAATGAGTTTAGTTTTTTTAACCAGGGTTCAAGTTAGGAATAATTTAGAATCAGTTGGTTAAAGAAGTTTTGAAAGGGCATGGGTAATTATAAGGAATAGGAAGGGTAATTTTGTATTTAAAAATTATGAAATATTTTCTGTTATAAATAAGAGAGAGAAGAGGACTGTCTCTGAAGGACATAAAATAAAAACGGTTTGGGAATCTGGGGTATAAGTGAACAAAAATAAAGTTTAAAAGGTATAACTGAATTAGAAAAATCAGGTTTGGTTGCCCTAAAAATTTTGTTATAAAAGGTCTCATTCTCACCCATTTTGGTGAGAAAAAACTTAGAAAAAAGGGTCATACGGTTGCTAGCAATTTAGGTTCCAAATCTGAGTTTTAATAGCTGCAAAAACACTCCAAAAATAGAAAGAAAACAATCAAGAAAGAGGGATTAAAAGCTGATTCTAACCTCTTTGGACTCTTGCATCATTTCTGGATTCAAAAAGCTTGGTTTGATTTGAAAGATGTTGGTTTTACTGTTGCTGTCACTCTGTTGTTTAGATGGGATTTGGATTGTTCTCATGATTTCTGCTGTTGATCTGTTTTGAGCTCACTCAATAGCTGTTTTCCTTGGCCTTTATTTGGCAAAAGTTCAGCTTGATTTACAAGTTTAGGTACATACCTCTCACTCGTATTTTGTTCTGATTTTGTAAATTTTACCTCTTACCATTTAATTGAAGGAAATTTACGATTTTAAAAATACTAAAATGAGTAATTAAGTTAAACTTTTATTGTTGGCTTGCGTGACAGTGGTGTTAGGCGCCATCACGACCTTTAATGGATTTTTGGTCGTGACACCCTATGTCTAAAATAAAATCAATTAAGGGGTGAAGACCCTATGTTAGAAAAGTGACTAGGGAGTGGAGACCCTATGTCAGAAAATTAAATCAACTAGGGAGTGTATGCCCTATGTCAGAAAATAAAATCAACTAGGGAGTGGAGACCCTATGTTGAAAAAGAGACTAGGGAGTAGAGACCCTATGTCTAAAATAAAATCAACTAGGGAGTGAAGACCCTATGTTGGAAAATAAGACTAGTGAGTGGAGACCCTATGTCTAAAATAAATATCAACTAGGGAGTGAAGACCCTATGTTGGAAAAGAGACTAGGGAGTGGAGACCCTATGTTGGAAAAGAGACTAGGGAGTGGAGATCCTATGTTGGAAAAGAGACTAGGAAGTGGAGACCCTATGTCTAAAATAAAATCAACTAGGGAGTGGAGACCCTATGTTGGAAAACACAGCTAGGGATTGGAGACCCTATACTACCATGATTTTGAACTTTTTTTTTTTTACTAAGAGAATGAGTAAAATGCGGGAAAGAATTTGGAAAAGACTTCCCTTTCAGAGTTGTTGCTGCTGCAGAGCTGTTTCTAGCCCCCGCAATTTCTTTTTGGTTGCACCTGCTTCTTGCAAGGTTGCTTTTGGATTACACACGTTTCCTATTTTTCAAACAAAGAACAATTGTTAGTTTGAAACAGTGGTTGATTTTGTGGCATTGAGTGTTTCGGTCACTTGATCTCGGTCCGGCTTCTTTGATGATGATTTCAAATGCAACTGGTTGTTTCCTGGATACCGATTGCATTTCTGACCCTGGAGAACCTTTGGCTTTTTTGAAACTCTACCATGACGATTGGTCATGTGGGACTTAACCTTTTCCAACTTTATTTTGCCTTTGTAGGCCTTTGACTTCTTTCTCCCAATTTTAAATTCAGAGCAACGGGGAATCCTTGGCTTTTCAAACCTTGCCAAGACGGTTAGTCGCGTGGGACTCAACCTTTTCAACTTCATTTTTGCTCTTGTAGGCACTTCAATTTGATTTCCTTCTTTCGAGAGTTTTCAATTTCAAAACATCAGCTACCATGCCCAGTCGGGGTCAACTTGATATCCCTGCCGAGGTTGGGTACCTTTTTGCATATTAGCTTGTATCAAATGAGAACTCTGTAAATCCGTCTTACCATCCCTTCTTCGTCTTAGTTTCGGAACAGAGTTAAACCGAAAGGGATTCAAAGAAAAACAAACAATGGAATGGACAATGAATTTAAACAAGAGGTATCCCTTTCGGGGAAAGGAAAGAAGGACTTATTTGGAGTACATGCGGACTTCAATGAACATGACATGCCTTTTAGACTGGATGCCTGATCTATGTAAACCGTCCGACTCTCATAAATTCATCACAACTTTTGCCTCAAAACCGAGAAACCTTGCCACGGACTGTGTCGATGCCAATGGCTGTGAGGAACCTCTTTTCGATCAGTGGCGCCCTTTGCGGATTTTCACTAGCTGACCTATCTCATTTCTCTTCTCACCGTCGCCTTATAATGCGCCTTGCAAGTTTTCACTAACAAGACTCTCATTTTAATTTCTCTACTTACCATCGCCTTACGGTGTCCGCGAGGGTTTTCACCAATAAGACTCTCTTATTGTATTTCTCTTATTTTAGTTGCATCAGATCCAAGTAACTGTATCCTTCAATTTTGAACATCTTTGCCGATTAATCGGAAGGACTTGAAAAGGATTTGGGTAAAACGAATTTGGATTGAATTACAACTTTGGAACCTTTCAGGCGAAACTATCGCCGAACATTTATAACATCTGCCCTAGTTTCAACTTTTGGGGGAATGTGAATTTTTATTTTGGTGTGACTGAATCCCAGAAAGAGGCTGCCTACGTATCCTTTCGGAATCAAGTCGAACGTAGTTCAAGGAACTTTGTTTTTGAGTTCTTTTGTTTTTCTTTTCTTTGTTTCTTTTTTTGTTTTCATTTTTCTTTTTCTTTTTTTCTTTTTTTTTTTAATTTTTTTTTATATACAACTTCCAGGTTCCAAAGAGGGTAATCAAAGAAAGGGAACCGGCTCGACGGGTTTGCAAAGGGCTGGTAATGTTTGGATAGCGAGAAGGAAAGCCTTCGTCATCCTAATCAGAGCATGTTAAAGCTGTAAAACGGGTTAAACGTAGTACTTTTTGACTGCGTCTACATTGACAGATGTCTCGGGGTCATTTCTTTCGATGTTTCCCAAATACAACGCTCAATTTGGCAATACTCTTATTATAATGTATGGACCTTTCCAATTTGGAGCAAATTTTCCTTTGGCTTCTTCATGATGCGGGAGAATACGTCTCAGAACGAGTTGCCGTGCACTTTCTTGTTGTAGGCACGGGCCATTCTTTGTTGGTACAGCTGCCCGTGGCAAACTGCGGCCATCCGCTTTTAATCAATCATAGACAATTGTTCTAATCGGGTTTTGACCCATTCATCATCCTCGATCTCGGCTTCAACAATTATCTGAAGAGAGGGGATCTCAACTTCTGCAGGTATTACGACTTCAGTGCCATAAACCAATAAATAAGGCATGGCTCCGACTAATGTACACACGGTTGTGCGATATCCCAATAGTGCAAAGGGCAAATTTTCATGCCATTGTCTGGAACTCTGAATCATTTTACTGAGAAACTTCTTGATGTTCTTGTTTGCAGCTTCAAGGACGCCATTAACTTTGGGCCGGTAAGGGGTAGAATTACGATGCGTAATTTTAAATTGTTCGCATACCTCCCTCATAAAATGGTTGTTCAGATTTGCAGCATTGTCTGTAATGATAGTTTTAGGAATACCAAAACGACAAATAATGTTGGAATG
The DNA here is from genome assembly GCF_000390325.3 of Nicotiana tomentosiformis. Taxonomy (NCBI): domain Eukaryota; kingdom Viridiplantae; phylum Streptophyta; class Magnoliopsida; order Solanales; family Solanaceae; genus Nicotiana; species Nicotiana tomentosiformis. The sequence goes on along the minus strand of NC_090812.1, from coordinate 85,019,270 downwards.
CACGAAATCCACCACTGCTTTCTTGGTGACGGCTTTGAAAGTGACTGCTCCGACCCACTTTGTGAAATAATCAATGGCAACCAAGATGAATCTGTGCCCATTTGAAGCTTTCGGCTCGAATGGACAAATAACATCCATGCCCCAAGCAACGAACGGCCAAGGCGCCGACATAGGATGTAACTTTGAAGGCGGTGCATGATTCAGGTCACCGTGTATCTGGCACTGATGGCACTTCCAGACGAAACTGAAGCAATCCTTTTCCATGGTCATCCAGTAATAACCTACCCGAAGGATTTTCTTTGCTAGGACATACCCATTCATATGAAGTCCACATACTCCCGAGTGCACTTCGTTCATGATCTTGTTAGCTTCTTGGGAATCTACGCACCTCAAAAGATTCAGATCTGGAGTTCTTTTGTATATGACTTCTCTACTCAAAAAGAAACTGCTTGCAAGCCTTCTGATAGTTCTCTTTTGATCTCCACTGGCCTACTTGGGATATTTTTTTGTTTTCAAAAACCTTTTGATATCATGATACCATGGCTGAACGTCTGGCTCCATTTAAATTGCGTTACAATAACCATGCCTTTCTCGAATTTGGATTTCCAGTGGGTCAATATGGACATTACCCGGGTACGGCAGCATTGAGGCCAAAGTAGCTAGTGCATCAACTAGCTCATTGTGGAATCGATGAATATACCTGAACTCGACAGACATGAACCGTTTGCTAAGATCTTCCACATGTTGCCTGTACGGGATGAGTTTGATGTCTCGAGTTTCCCATTCACCTTGGGCTTGCCGAATGATCAAATCAGAATCCCCCATGATTAACAATTCCTCTACATCCAGATCAACTACCATGTTCATGCCCAGGATACAGGCTTCATACTCGGTGGTGTTGTTTGTACAGAAGAAACAGAGCCTGGATGTGCCCAGATAGTGTTACCTGTGGGCGAAATCAGAATTGCTCCAATCCCGACACCTTTTGCATTTACAGCCCCATCAAAGAACATTTTTCAGACATTGGTGTCCTCTAGAACTACTTCAACTGAATTTACTTCCTCATCCGAAAAGTAAGTGCTTAGGGGTTGGTATTCATCATCGACCGGGTTTTCAGCTAGGTGATCCGCCAAGGCATGGGCTTTCATCGCCGTGCGGGTGACATAGACTATGTCAAACTCAGTGAGTAGGATCTGCCATTTTGCTAACCTTCCCGTGGGCATCGCTTTTTGGAATATATACTTCAGAGGATCCATCCTGGTTATGAGATATGTTGTGTAAGCCAAGTTAGGGCGCAACAATTTCTTTCCAACAAAGTGTATTTGGTTTCATAACTGGTGAACTTCTTGCTCATATAATATATGTCTTGCTCTCTCTTCCCGGCCACATCGTGTTGCCTCAGGACACAACCGAAAGAATTTTCCAAGGCTGTTAGGTACAAGAACAAAGGTCTCTTCGGCTCGGGTAGAACCAACTCTGGCGGATTTGATAAATATTCTTTGATTTTGTCAAAAGCTTCTTGACACTCATCTGTCAATCTGATTGTCGCGTCTTTCTTTAACAACTTAAATATGGGCTCACACGTGGTAGTAAGCTGAGCAATGAATCTACTGATGTAATTCAATCTTCCTATCAGACTCACGACCTCTTTCTTGGTTTTTGGAGGTGGCAAATACCGAATAGACTTTATCTTTGTTGGATCTAACTCAATACCCCTCCGACTGACTATAAACCCTAGAAGATTTCCAGATAGAACTCCAAATGCACATTTAGCCGGGTTCAATTTCAAGTCATACCTGCGCAGACGCTCAAAGAATTTCCTCAGATCTCGCACATGGCCTTCTTGCGTTCTGTATTTAATGATCACATCATCCATATACACCTCAATTTCCTGGTGCATCATGTCATGGAAGATGACAGTCATAGCTCTCATGTAGGTTGCCCCGGCGTTTTTCAGACCAAATGGCATGACCCTGTAACAGTAAGTGCCCCAAGGTGTGGTGAAAGCCGTCTTTTCTGCATCTTCTTCATCCATCAGAACCTGGTGGTACCTAGCATAATAATCCATGAAAGATTGTGTCTCATGTTTAGCACAGTTGTCAACAAGAAGTGAATATTCGGCAGTGGAAAGTTGTCCTTGGGACTTGCTTTGTTCAAATCCCGGTAATTAACACACACTCGGGTTTTACCATATTTCTTCGGCACTGGAACCACATTAGCCAACCACGTGGTGTATCGCACTACCCGAATCATACCGACTTTTAGTTGTTTGGTGACTTCTTCTTTGATCTTATTGCTGATGTCGGTTTTGAACTTTCTCTGCTTCTGTTGAATGGGTGGATAACCAGGATAAGTGGGCAATTTATGTACCACCAAATCAACTCTCAGCCCCGGCATATCATCATAAGACCATGCAAACACGTCTTTGAATTCAAACAAAAGTTGGATCAAGTCATCTCTAGTTCTTTCATCGGCGTGAATGCTTATCATGATTTCTCGGACCTCTTCTGGACTGCCCAAGTTAACTGGCTTGGTTTCATTTAAGTTTGTCTTAGGCTTATTCTATTGTTCCAATTCGCGATTTATTTCCCTAAAAGCCTCATCTTCATCATATTATGGTTCTTGATTCATTATTTCACAGTTAGACAACATTTTAGGATCTAGGCATGAAGTCGCAAGCATGTCATGTTATTTAAGTCCGCATTATTAGAACTGAAAAGAAAAGATAAGAAAAATAACAAAATCAGAATAAAGAAAAGAGACATCTGTGGACGATGAAATATTGATTCCATTTCATTGAATTGAAGATATGAGGGTTTACATCAAAATCAAAGACAGTAAAGTAAAAACATTCGAGTTACACCCTAAAATAACTTGTAATGTAGAATAAATGGCAAGACTGGTGTAACGACCAAGTCGGTCGTTTTGAGTATTACAGTCACGTTCCCCCATTTACTGCTTATCCTGTGTTCAATTATAATAATATGACTTGCCGGGGGAATTGCAGAATGAAGTGGAACACTTAGTTCCAAGACTAAAAGCTTAAGTTGAAATAGTTGACCGGATATTGACTTATGTGTAAAAGACCCCGGAAGAGGGTTTTGATGATTCCAATAGATCTGTATGGTGATTCTGGACTTAGGAGCGTGTCGAGAAAATTATTTGGAAGTTCGTAGTTCAATTAGGCTTGAAATGGCTAAAATAGAAATGTAAGTTTGGAAGTTTGACCGGGGAGTTGACTTTTTGATATCGGGGTCGGAATCCGATTCTGGAAATTTGAATAGGTCTGTTATATCATTTATGACTTGTATGCAAAATTTGAGATCAATCGGACTTGATTTGATAGGTTTTGACATCTAATGTAGAAGTTAAAAATTCTTAAGTTTCATTAAACTTGAATTGGGGTGTGATTCGTGATTTTAGCGTTGTTTGATGTGATTTTAGGTTTCGACTAAGTTCGTATGATGTTTTAGGACTTGTTGGTGTAGTTGGTCGAGGTCTCGGGGGTCTAGGGTGAGTTTTAGATGGTTAACGGATAAATATTTGGACTTGGAACTTTGCTGGAATTTTCTGAAGTCTGAACCTGGTTTCCTTCTACGCGATCGTGTGAGAAGGTCCGCGATCGCGTAGGCTTAGCTGGGCAGAGGAGAAATTTCCCTTCGCGATCGCGTGAATGGGGCTACGATCGCATAGCTTTGGATGCCAGTTTATCGCGAACGCGTGGGTAATGTCGCGATCGCGTAGTGTATAGGAGGCAGAAGCTAGGCCACGCGTTTTGTTCTTTGCGATCGCGTGGACAAGTTTGCGATCGCGATCGCGTAGGGTTGAGGAAGCTTTGCTTCGCGATCGCGTGAAGGAGTCCGCGATTGCGTAAGGTAAAAATTTTGGCATGAGAAAATTGTTCTTCGCGATCGCGTGAGTTGCTCCGCGATCGCATAGAAGAAATCACTGGGCCGACATTCCAGCTTAAATGAGTAGCCTACCAGTGGTGGCGGGCATACGAGTTGGATAGTCCGGCTGAGGCAGCTTCACTCACTTGGACTCAGTTTTCAGATATGTTCTTGAGGGATTATGTTCCTTAGAGTCTTAGAGATGCATGGCGCGGAGGGTTTGAGCAGTTGCGCCAGGGTTCTATGACCGTGTCAGAATGTGCGGTCCGATTCAATGATTTGGCTAGGCATGCACCAGCCTTGGTTGCTACTATTCGAGAGCGGGTTCGCCGATTTATTGAGGGGCTCCACCCTAGTATAAGATTCAGTATGGCTCGAGAATTGGAGATGGACATCGCATACCAGCAGGTGGTGTCAATTGCTAGGAGATTGGAGGGTATGCAGATCCGGGAGAGAGAAGAGAGGGAAGCTAAGAGACCCTGAGATTCTGGCATGTATAACAGTTCTCGTGCCCCATCTACAGCTCATCAGGGTAGGGGTTATGAGAGTCCTGTTCATTCAGCACTTCCAGCCGCCAGCGGTACTCCGGCCATTCCTAGGCCCTAGGATCCCTATTATGCACCGCTAGTGTCTAGTGTAGCTCCTGTACGGGGTGCTTCCAGTGGTCCATCTAGTCGATCAGGACCGAGCCAGTCACAACAGACACGTCCTCCGAGAGCTTATTTTGAGTGTGGTGACATTCATCATATGGTGAGGGATTGCCCCAGATTCAGGAGGGGTGCACCTCCACAGGTTTCGCAGGCTGCACATATTCTACAGGGCCCTCAGACTTCTCAGGCCATGATTACTGCACCAGTTGCCACTCCACCTGCACAGCCAGCTAGAGGTGGAGGTCGGACAGGTAGAGGTCGCCCTAGAGGGGGAGGCCATGCCAGATATTATGCCCTTCCTGCTATGACAGGGGCAGTCACATCCGATTCTGTTATCATAGGTATTGTTCCGGTCTATCATAGATATGCATCTATCTTATTTGATCCAGGCTTCACTTATTCTTATGTGTCATCTTAATTTTCCCCGTATTTAGGCGTATCCCGTGATTCTTTGAGCTCTTCTGTTTATGTATCTACACCCGTGAGTGATTCTATTATTATTGACTGCGTGTATCGGTCGTGTTTGATTGTTATCAGTGGTTTTGAGACCAGAGCTGATTTATTATTGCTCAGTATGGCGGATTTCGATATTTTTTTGGACATGGACTGGTTGTCGCCCTATCACGCTATCCTTGATTGTTACGCCAAGACGGTGATGTTGTCTATGCCAGGTCTACCTCGGCTAGAGTGGAAAGGTACCTTAGATTATGTTCCTATCAAGGTTGTTTCATTACTTAAGGCTCAATGAATGGTTGAGAAGGGATGTGATACGTATTTGGCCTATGTGAGAGGTATTAGTGTTGATACTCCTACCGTGGAGTCAATTCCTGTAGTAAGGGATTTTCCTGATGTATTTCCAGCTGTAACTTCCAGGTATGCCACCCGACAGGGATATTGACTTTGGCATTGATTTATTACCGGGCACTCAGCCCATTTCTATTCTACCATATCGTATGGCCCCAACAGAATTGAAAGAATTAAAAGAGCAGTTACAGGAGTTGCTTGATAAGGGTTTTGTTCGGCCTAGTGTATCGCCTTGGGGTGGTCCTGTCTTATTTGTGAAGATGAAGGATGGTTCTATGCGGATGTGTATTGATTGCCGCTAGTTGAACAAGGTTACAGTGAAGAACAAGTATCCATTGACTCATATTGATGACCTATTTGATCAGCTTCAGGGTGCCAAAGTGTTCTCTAAGATCGACTTGCGGTCAGGCTATCATCAGTTGAAGATTCGGGAGCCAGATATCCCGAAGACTGCTTTCAGGACTCGGTATGGTCATTATGAGTTCCTTGTAATGTCATTTGGGCTGACCAAGGCCCCAACATCATTTATGCACTTAATGAACAGTGTATTTCAACCCTATCTTGATTCTTTCGTCATTGTGTTTATTGACAACATTCTGGTGTATTCCCGGAGTCGGGAGGATCATGAGCAACACCTGAGGACTGTGCTTCAAACTTTGAGAGAAAATAAGTTATACGCAAAATTTTCAAAGTGTGAATTCTGGCTTGATTCAGTGGGATTCTTGGGTGATATAGTTTCGTGCGAAGGGATCAAGGTAGATTCGAAGAAGATTGAGGCAGTGCAGAGTTGGTCCAGACCTTCCTCAGCTACGGAGATTCGAATTTTCCTTGGTTTGACAGGGTATTATCGCCGATTTGTAGAGGTTTTCTCTTCTATTGCTGCATCTATGACCAAATTGACCCAGAAGGGTGCTCCGTTCAGGTGGACCGAGGAATGTGAAGAGAGCTTTCAAAAGCTCAAGACAGCTTTGACTACAGCCCCAGTATTGGTATTGCCTACAGGTTCATGGTCTTATACTATGTATTATTATGCATCGCGTATTGGTCTCGGCGCAGTGTTGATGCAAGACGGTAGGGTGATGACCCCTATCTACTTGTCCTTAAGGACACAGTTCAACACGGTGATGCCAAAGAAGTCACTATTGGGGATGACGATGTATTACAGATGCATGGCATGCTATGTGTGCCTAATGTAGATGGTTTGCGTGAGTTGATTATCTAGGAGGCTCACAGCTCGCGGTACTCCATTCATCCAGGCACCGCGAAGATGTATTAGAATTTGAGGCAACACTATTGGTGGAGGTGGATGAAGAAAGACAGTGAAGTATGTCGCCCGGTGCCTAAATTATCAACAGGTGAAATATGAGCATCAGCGACCGGGTGAAATCATTATGGATTTTGTTGTTGGGCTCCCACGGTCTCAGAGGAAGTTCGATACAGTTTGAGTGATTGTGGATAGATTGACCAAGTCATCTCATTTCATTCATGTGGTTACTATTTACTCTTCGGAGCAGCTGGATCAGGTTTACATTCGCGAGATCGTCAGGCTTCATGGCGTCCCAGTATCTATCATCTCTGGCCGGGGTACGCAATTTACGTCATGGTTTTGGAGAGCCGTATAGCGTGAGTTGGGTACTCATGTGGAGTTGAGTAGAGTATTTCACCCTCAGACGGACGGACAGTCCGAAAGTATTATTCAAATATTCGAGGATATGCTTCGTGCGTGTGTGATTGATTTTGGGGGTGCTTGGGATCAGTTTCTGCCACTTGTAGAATTTTCTTACAATAACAGCTGTCAATCGAGCATTCAAATGACTCCATATGAGGCTTTATATGGGAGACGGTGTCGGTCTCCGGTGGGTTGGTTTGAGCCGGGTAGGTCTAGGCTATTGGGTACTGATTTAGTGCAGGATGCTTTGGAAAAGGTTAGATTTATTCAGGATCGACTTCGCACGATGCAGTCTAGACAGAAGAGTTATGCCGACTAGAAGGTTCGTGATGTTGCTTACATGGTTGGGGAGAAAGTTCAACTCAAGATTTCACCCATGAAGGGTGTGTTGAGGTTCAGAAAGAAGGACAAGTTGAGTCCTAGGTATATTGGGCCTTTTGAAATACTTAAGAAGATTGGAGAGGTGGCTTATGAACTTGAGTTGCCGCCTAGTCTATCGGGTGTTCATCCAGTGTTCCATGTATCGATGCTCCAAAATATGTCGGGGATCCGTCTCATGTTTTGGATTTCAGTACAGTACAGTTGGATGGTAATTTGACGTATGCTATGGAGCCGGTGACCATTTTAGACTGGCAGGTTTGAAAGCTGAGATCAAAGAACATAGCTTCAATGAAAGTGCAGTGGAGAGGCCAGCTAGTCGGAGAAGCTACATTGAGCGGGAGATGTAGATCAAATATCCACACCTATTTGAGGCTTTAGGTATGATTCTAAACCCGTTCGAGGATGAATGTTTGTTTAAGAGGGGGCGAATATAACAACCCAGCCAGTCGTTTTGAGTATTACAACCTCGTTCCCTCATTTATTGCTTATCATGTGTTCAATTATAATAATATGACTTGCCGGGGGAATTTCAAAATGAAATGGAACACTTAGTTCCAAGACTAAAAGCTTAAGTTGAAATAGTTGATCGGATGTTGACTTATATGTAAACGGCCCCGGAAGAGGGTTTTGATTGTTCCAATAGCTCCGTATGGTGATTCTGGACTTAGGAGCGTATCCAGAAAATTATTTGGAAGTCCGTAGTTCAATTAGGCTTGAAATGGCTAAAATAGAAATTTAAGTTTTGAAGTTTGACCAGGGAGTTGACTTTTTATATCGGGGCCGGAATCCGATTCTGGAAATTTGAATAGATCCGTTATGTTATTTATGACTTGTGTGCAAAATTTGAGGTCAATCGGACTTGATTTGATAGGTTTCGGCATCGAATGTAGAAGTTAAAAATTCTTAAGTTTCATTAAGCTTGAATTGGGGTACGATTCGCGATTTTAGTGTTGTTTGATGTGATTTGAGATTTTGACCAAGTTCGTATGATGTTTTAGGACTTGTTGGTATAATTGGTCGAGGTCCTGGGGGCCTCGGGTGAGTTTCGGATGGTTAGCGGATAACTTTTTGGACTTGGAATTTTGCTGGAACTTTCTGAAGTCTGAACCTGGTTTCCTTCTACGCGATCGCGTGAGAAGGTCCGCGATCGCGTGAAAAGGTCCGCGATCGCATGAGAAGGTCCGCTATCACGTAGGCTTTGCTGAGCAGAAGAGAAATTGCCCTTCGCGATCGCGTGAATAGGGCTGTGATCGTGTAGCTTTGGACGCCAGTGCATCGCGAACGCGTGGGTAATGTCGCGATCGCGTAGTGTATAGGAGGCAGAAGCTGGGCCACGTGCTTTGTTCTTCGCGATCGCGTGGACAAGTTCGTGATCGCGTAGGGTTGAGGAAGCTGTGCTTCGCGATCGCATGAAGGAGTCCGCGATCGTGTAAGGTAAAAATTTTGGCAGGGGAAAATTGTTCTTCGCGATCGCGTGAGTTAGTCCGCGATCGCATAGAAAAAATCATTGGGCATAAAGTTTAAGTTCTGAAAATCCATTTTTACCGATTTGGAGCTCGGAGAGAGGCGAGATTTGGGAGATTTCAAGAAAAACAACGGGGTAAGTGTTCTTAACTCAATATTGGTTAAATTACCCGAATCCGTGGTTGTTTTTAACATTTAATTGGTGAATTAAGTTGGAAGATTTAGAAAACCCTCTTAGTTTAAATTGAAGATTTGAGGGTCGAGATGATGTCGGAATTTGGTAAATTTTATATGGTTGGACTCGTAGTTGAATTGGCGTTCATATTTTGTAACTTTTGTCGGGTTCTGAGACGTGGACCCCACGAGCGATTTTTAAGTTAAATTTCGAATTTTGTTGAAAAATCTGAATTTTCATATGGAATTAATTCCTATAATTTGTGTTGACTTAATCAAATTAATTGTGACTATATTCGAGCCGATAGGAATCGAAAAATCGAGGGAAAGGCATTCTTATTGTCTGATTGAGCTTGGCTTGAGGTAAGTGGCTTGTCTAACCCTGTGTGGGGAAAATCCTCTTAGGATTTGATATTGTTGTAACATTTTGTGATATGTGAGCGCCGTGTACGCGAGGTGACGAGTGCTTACACGGGATAAATTTGGAAATATAGGTTCTTGCTGAGTAGTCTTCTTTTAAATTCTTTATCTGAGTTATTTTAGTATATGTAGTGATCATGCTTAGTCTAGTACCACATGTCTACGTGCCCTAACTCTTACTTGCAATATGTGCAACATGCTTAGCTGAATTACCTGCTTATTTTATTTGATTTAAATCTTTAACTGTGAGATTCTTGCTGTAAATGTGTTGTTCCCTTCGGATATCTGTTGCATATTTACTTTTGGGACTACGAGGCGGTTCCTCGGGAGATCCCCCTGTACTGCATATTTACTTTGGGACTACGAGGCGGTACCTCGGGAGCGCCCATGTTGTTTACCTCTATTTGTTGTGTTGTTCACTTCTCAATCATTTCGTTATATTATTATATCCTCTATCTTACTTTTCTATTATTTTCAGTAGGACCTGACCTGACCTCGTCACTACTCTACCGAGGTTAGGCTTGGCTCTTACTGGGTACCGCTGTGGTGTACTCATACTACACTTCTGCACATCTTTTTGTGCAGATCCAGGTACTTCTTACCAGCCCAGATATCAGTGAGCTACCTGTGTGCGGAGATTTCAAGGTACATCTGTCAGCGTCTGCAGACCTCGGAGGTCCCCCTCTATCCTTTTCATGTCATTTTCCTTATTTTAGTAGACTCTGATGTATAGAGACATTAGTATTTCTCTTATAAGCTTGTGACTTGTTTCTACCGGATTTTGGGAGATTGTAGTTCTTTGACTTGCAGTTTTCATTTATTACAACTATTGAGGTTTGGGTTTCAGACTCTTATTTTGTTATTCTGCAATTTGTTAGGCTTACCTAATCTTAGAGACTAGGTGCCATCACGACATCCTACGGAGGGTGAACTGGGGTCGTGACAAGTGGACTACCAGAACTCCCATCTGATAGGGAATGGGGTAGCTTTCCAATTCTGGAGCTTGGCATCTGGGCCCATATACTGCACCTCGGCATTGCTTGTGCCTTCCCCTGGCTGGACCATGTGAAACTCGTATATCATTTGTTTCATGGCTTCACAAATATCATCAATTTCTTTGGTCATGAAGGCCTGTTCTTCTTCTTCCACATATTTTGGTTTGACAAATGATTGGGCGAGATGTAGAATAGTCCGGGACATGACCCACCCTTTCATGACAAATGGTAATATTTTTACAACCTTGATACAGAACAACCCAGAAACATTCCCAAAACCCGGTGTCGCGAATGCACGGGCATCTACTAGGAAGTAACTAAAATACATCATCTGTCCGAAATACAAATTAGACAGGAAAAATACAAATAACTCTGGAGGAGACTCTGTTGGTTGCGGATCTAATCTGAAATGCAGCTCGCGGCAAGTCCCCGCATCATCCGCGCCTCCGTGCCCAAAGGACCACTGGATATAAAAGTACCTGCACAAAAATGTGCAGCAAGTGTAGTATGAGTACGTAAATCCACGTGTACCTAGTAAGTATCTAGACTAACTCCGGAGGAGTAGAGACGAGGGGTCGACATCGACACTCATTAGTGGTCCAATAATATCAGGTACAGTAAGGAGGTGAACAAATATGAGGCAGAGTAAATAAATGAAATAAACAAGTGTAAATATATGGTACAATTATCCCCCTTACAATAAACTCAAGCTCTTAATTAGAAATTTCCTCCTCAACCGGAGCATATATATATATATATATATATATATATATGTATATGTATAATGGACCTCACCAAATAGGTTGTTATAATTCGAATCAGGGAAAATCTCATAGATACTCTGGCTTCTTGCCAAATATTACGCACGATTCCATGAGGATATTTTTATAAAAATGTCGAGGCGTACGCCCCGATCCAACATAAATATTAAACTATGCACTGCCGAGAGTCGAACGATACGAACCATAGATGCATCTATTAAACTGCCGAGGCGAACGGCCCGATCCCATTAGAATAAGAAGTTTGAATGGGTCCTTGACCCCCATTCACGAATGAACATGAGAGTTATAATTTTTTAAAGGAAAATTATTCGATGACAACGTATAACGCGCGAGAAATCCATAAGAGGAACACCATTATTCCGTGGCAAATCATAAAACTCGCGAAAACTCTACAATAGCAAGTCCATGCGAAATAGAAGAATTAGACAAGCAAGGATAATCCCTATAGTACAAGTACAACATGATGTAAACCTAAGTCTACCCGGACAATAACATGAATCTAACTACGTACGGACTCTCGTCACCTCGTGCGTATATAGTCCCCGAAACAAGTTACAAATATTAAATATATCACATAGGGGTAGTTTCCTCCACACAGAGTTAGACATGAGACTTACCTCGCTCTGAAGTTCAGAAACCGGCTCCAACGCCGCTCTAACACCTCAAACCGGTTCCCGTCGCTCCAAAACTAGTCAAACAATGTGCAAACCCATAAAAATACACTCTAATACTCATAACAAATCAATTTAAACAAGTTCACAACTCCGCTCGAAAAGTCGATAAGGCAACCCTCGGGCCCACGATCCCAGATTCCGAAAATATTCGAAGATAACCATTACCCATAACATTACGAACTCAAATATAAAATTTATTCTCAATTCCAAGACCAATTTCGTGGTAAAAATCCAAAAATACCGATTTCTAGGTTATTTTTTAAAATTCTAAATTTCTACAAATTTTCATGCTTGAATCCATATAAATCATGTATTTAACTCACATTGTGAAGAAATCACTTACCCCATAATAGCTGATGAAGATGGCACTCCAAAATCGGCTCCCATGGACGAAATGATATGGAATTGATCCAACCCCTTTGTTTAAAAAGAACACTGCGCAGCCCGACTACCGCACCTGCGGCCGCTTCACCGCATCAGTGGTCTCGCAGGTGCCGCCAAAACCTCGCACTTGCGCATACCCTCTGCCCAGCACAGCTCCGCACCTGCGATGCCAAATGTGCCCCTGTGGTCTCGCTTATGCGGAGACCTTCCGCTTCTGCGACTCCAGCTGCCCAGCTCGCATTCCGCTTCTGCAAAGCTTTCTTCTCATCTGTGGGCTCGCAGATACGGAAACATCCTCGCATCTGCAGCCATCCCAGCTCCATCCAAATGTCGTTTCTGCGACCACATCGCCGCACCTGCGGGCTCGCACCTGCGGCCCTTCTCACGTAGGTGCGATTGCACCAGATATAAGCTGCCTCAACACTTCTTCCAAGTCCAAACTCGATCCGTTAACCATCCGGAATCCACCCGAGGCCCTCGGGATCTCAACCAAATATACCAACACGTCCCAAAACATAATAAGAACTTAGTCGAGGCCTCAAATCATTCCAAACAACATCGAAACTACGAATCACCCTCCAATTGAAACCTAATGAAAATTGAAGCTTCAAACTTCTACAATCGACGCCGAAACCTATCAAACCACGTCCAATTGACCTCAGATTTTGCACTCAAGTAATAATTAACATTACGGACCTACTCCAATTTCCGGAATCAGAATCCGACCCTGATATTAAAAAGTTCACTCCCGGTCAAACTTCTCAAAAATCCTTCAAATTTCTAACTTTCGCCAAAAGACCCCGAAATGACCTACGGACCTCCAAATCCACGTCCGGATGCGCTCCCAATACGAGAATCATGATGCGGAGCTATTCCTAGACTCGGAATCCCAAAGGGACATCAATAACATTGAAAATGCACTTCAACCCAAATTTATGAAATTCTTCCAAAATGCCAACTTTCCACAATAGGCGCCGAAATGCTCCCGGGTCATCCAAAATCCGATCCGAACATACGCCCAAGTCCAAAATCATCATACGAACCTGTTGGAACCTTCCAATCCCGATGATGAGGCCGTTTATTCAAAAATCAAACCTTAATTAATTCTTCCAACTTAAAGCTTCCGAAATGAGAGTTTTCTTTCCAAATCAACTCCGAACTTCCCGAAATTTAATTCCGACCACGCGCGCAAGTCGTAATACCTGAAGTGAAACTACTCAAGGCCTCAAACCGCTGAACAATGCGCTAAAGCTCAAAACGACCGGCCGGGTCGTTACATTCTCTCCCACTTAAACATACATTCGTCCTCGAACGTGCTAAGAACTGCTCTGGAGTTGTCCGAAATCACTGGTCAACACCTCGTGCACCTTCCGTGCTACCACAACCCAGTTGAGCACATTATCTTGAGCAATCTGAAGATTCTCCCTTTTATTCAGTCAAGTTAGCCTTAGAGCCAAATTCCAACATCTGAAATTCTCTACTAGGCCTGTTTCCAGCATACGAACACCGTATCAATCATTACAAACTGTACCAGACATGATTGTATACCCTTACTGAATTCACACCATGTACCGCATAATTCACATGACCATAATAACGTCCTCTGATAACAATAGCCGAAATCCCACGAATCTGATGTCCACAACGCACCTCATAACATATATAAGTCCTATTCCAACTCCTGCGATGCCGCCACGACGGAAAAGATGTGTAGAAATTCATAACCAACTACCAAGTCTACAAATCATTGACTCTCTCCTCTTGACAAGAACCATCACCTCATTATGAACCAATAACGATATTTTCTCTTTAATGTGCCTCATATAAATCTGATCGCACCGATCCTAGGTTCAATGATCTCGTCTCACCCAGCATAAGTTGTTCAGGAAATAAGCCATCTCAGACACTGCCAAAAGTTTCATATGATGCCACAAGGTGCCAACAAACTACAAACTCGAAAGTGATACATAAGGAAACGAACTCTGGAAAGAGCTACTCTACCCACGTAACTAGTTAAACAACCAAAAGGATGTTATGAACCTTCCTCAGAAAGTGAGAAACAGAGCACACAATAATAGATATGGGAAACTGTACTCAACATAACTCTGTTGTGGAGTGCAACCCGATCCACACATGATACCGTTGCGGCATGTAACCTGATCCAACCATAATACCCGTGGCGTCGTGCCACCCGATCCAAACAACATCTCCATGGCGGCATGCCACCCGATCCACACATAATAATAAATAGGGAAATACCCATCAAGCAAGAAATGTTTATACCTACGAAATACCCGAATATCAACCACAAGCACGCGAAGTGCATAATACAAATCCTGGGGAGATAGATAGCACCATACGCTACAAAACTCAAGCACGACTAAGGTGCGATAAATGACCTGCATCTCGAGAGCCATCCTGCTCATATGACACCGTAAGCTACACAGGATCTCAACACATGTGCGAATAATCAAACCATCTCACAACCCACACAGCACAATAGAGTATTTCATGAAATAGCTGACGACGAAAATAACATCCAATGCCCGAACGCTCCTCCATAAGGAATGCTATGCTGAATGAACACACCCAGGTTGGTGTAGAGCACACATTCACATTTAGATCCATCCAAGGACCTCAAGCCGATTCTGATCGTACCGAACTGGGCTAATAACCTCCCAAGGATCTACAACAACCCTATTCGTGACATATAAGAGCAGCCTTCCAATCCGGAACAAACTCCCACAGTTCACAACCAAATGAATAGAGCACCTTCCAGGCCTAAACTCTCACATTAGCGATAGTACTATAATCTCCATACTCGGTTTCAATCTTTAATCAATCAAGTGACTATATGTCACACTTACACAATCTTCCCGTGGGATACGCCTTCACAACTTTCCGCCCCAAGTAGCAAAGTCGGCATGTTCATACCACCGACCATACTAGTGTTGTAAAGAAAATCGAGAACCCGCAAATCAGTACACAAATACTCTTACACAGGACACCATTCTCAAGTGACGCTAAAGAAAATACCAGCTTACCCTAATCATCTAAATTATTTCCTGCTCATCTGAGCTCGTGACATTCTTGTCAACACCGAACCACAACTTCCAATTCCTATGCTGCTCACTGCACCTAAGCTGCCACTATGCGAGAGTACATGAATTTTACCATAACTCCTGAACCACTAATAGAATAAACACTTCATCATATAGAAACTTTTCACCTAACTCATTTCAGGAGAACCATTGCAACACGCAACTGAATTCCCATAAACGCAGAAAATACAATCTCCAAGTTATGGTCTAAACTACCATAACTCTTCCGGGATCCATCTACACATAACTGGCTATAATAATCGAATGCCTCCAATTAACTCAAATTACGGCGGCCATCAAGCCTCGCACGTACCGCCACAAATCACCTGCATAACTTAACACGTTGAAGGAACTGATCATTGCCACCACCATGCTGATTCAACCATTGTTAACCGAACTAACTTCTTCTAATTTACTCTGGACTTGCCCTAGAAATAATAATTGCTCTATTCAAAACATAACGAACTCAATCCGAACTCATCCCGAGTGACCCCATTTTATGAGACCACACTGTCTCAAAATCCACGAACTATCTCATACCCTCCTTGTGCGCACATTCGCATCTTCAATTGGTATACCTATTCTGGTAATTCCTCTATAAATCCGAAGTTATTTTCTCCCATATATCCAATGTTGTACCACAGACCAATGATAACATAGAACACTCCAAGTCCCTTTCATAGTCCACTACAAAAGCTCGATACTTAACCACACCACGAACTCGAAACCCTTGGGCACCACACTTTAACTTTTTTTTTGAACTCACTAGGACCGTTGTTGAGAGTCACCCACTCTGACTTGGTCAGAGATATAATCAACTATAGGGCGTTGCTAGCACGTGAACACCCTATCAGGGAAGCATAAACTCTAAGTCTTCCCAAAACCTGAACATGAATTGATAAGACCAAATGCAGCACATATTCCTCAAATCCTTTGCTCGAATTACCATTGATGTTTTTCTTTCCTTAGTCATAATAATCCACCAACACACCGATGATCAGAATCCACACTGTATGCGATCATACCGGTACTAACGCACCGGATCCCATCAGAACTCTGCACAAGCAGATAACCACGCGATCCAATCGCAGACGGTGGGCTCCCCCATTTAGCTTTAAGCTACCATCACAAAATATAGAGCCCACAACGATTCTTCCTTCTCAAATACCATGATCTCGCATCGTCAACCCACAAAATTCTTGCCATCCCATATTAAACTTTGCATAAATATTCTGAACCATCATCCACAACCGCACATTCGACCTCTTGCTGGGTAGTAAGTAGAACTCTTTGTAGAAACTTTATCGAAATCATGCAACCGCTGACCTGCTCACAGGAGATAACCTACATGTGGAAATTTCCATACCGACATCTTCCAACGACACTGCTCTTGGTACAATTACTATGAAATCAATAAACCATTTTGAGCCTGTGCTCCTCCACCAGCTGTGTAAGTTCATTCACTCCCCATTGACATCAACTACAGGTGCGACAATACATTCCAATCTGAAGTCATGTTGCATCCCTCTCCATATCAAGCAACTCCTTCCTGTCGTATCCAATCTTCTTCAGTGTTGTAGCCAATATTCCAAATTAGTCCATAGACCTAGTCACTGTCCACCATAAATCCCAAATCACTCTAAACTTTCCCCAAGGCGTGCAACTATCCTACCATAGAACCCATATGCTACTCTGCCACTCTCCCACTTTGGTCAAACCCTCTCCTTTAAGCAACTACCCGACTCCTATTTTTTACACCTGGCCTTCTACAAATTGAACCACCGCAAGATGCCTCCCACATGTCTTTCCTCATCCTTCGCTGCCCAGTTGTTGCCTTAAATAAATAATCCATCTATGTAGCACCTAGATTAATAAATCTCTACCAACTTTAAACCTCCCCGAAGATCATCTTTCTCGAGCCATCAACACTAGGAACACCGATTCAATTCTGAACCACTGCGCACCGCACTTTCTGACACCTGCTTCACTGGCACCATTTCACAATACCCCGCCCCAAGGGCGAATTGAAAAAAACCATAATGCCGGCGAACTTAGCACATTCCACAAGGACAACGACACCACATAACAGATGAAAATTCCACCACGCTCGAAAATACCAAGTCTCGTTACTCCATCAACCTAAATCTGAACATTCTTAGTCCAATTGCCTTTCCTCTGCCGGAAATAAAATACTGAATCTCTGAATCATGCACTGAGAAAAATCTCCTTTCAGGTCATTCATTGCCTCGACAAACATCCTACCATTACATCATTACTGTGCAATAATAACTTACGAACATCATGGAAACCAGCTACTGAGCCGAAATGACATAACACCCTTCCGCAAGGAGACAATAATGACTTGCTCGAATTCGCAGGGAGAAACACCCTTCCCCACGTCTGTAGTACCACTACAACTCCTCGATGCCCAATTGACACGAGCGCTGAACATCGTATAAGAATGAGTAGGAAGGATATAAAGGTATAAGCCTCAAAGGAATCAAATCGCACGGTGGGAAATCAAGAAAGGGAAGTGCTTCTAATAGCCTTGTAGCCTCTCGAAGAAAAGTACAGACGTCTCCACACCGATGCACAAGACTCTACTAGACTTGCTCATGACTCGTGGGACTTAAATAAATCTAACGCTCTGATACCATGTTGTCATGACCCAAAATCCATTAAATGTCGTGATGGCGCCTAACACCACTGTCAGGCAAGCCAACAATAAAAGTTTAACTTAATTACTCATTTTAGTAATTTTGAAATCATAAATTTCCTTCAATTAAATGGTAAGAGGTAAAATTTACAAAATAAATGGCAATATTTTTACAACCTTGATACAGAACAACCCAGAAGCATTCCCAAAATTTGATGTCACGAATGCACGAGTATTTACTAGGAAATAACTAAAATACAGCATCTGTCCGGAATACAAATTAGACAGAAAAATACAAATAACTCCGGAGGAGACTCTGCTGGTTGTAGATCATAACCTGAACTATAGCTCGCGGCAAGTCCCCGCATCATCCGTGCCTCCGTGCCCAAAGGACCATTGGACATAAAAGTACCTGCACAAAAATGTGCAGCAAGTGTAGTATGAGTACGTTAATCCACGTGTACCCAGTAAGTATCTAGCCTTAACCCCGGAGGAGTAGAAATGAGGGGTCGACATCGACACTCACTAGTGGTCCAATAATATCAGGTACAGTAAGGAGATGAACAAATATGAGGCAGAATAAATAAATGAAATAAACAAGTATAAATATGTGGTACAATTATCCTCCTTACAATAAACTCAAGCTCTTAATTAGCAAATTCCTCCTCAACCAGAGCATATATATATGTGTATGTGTGTGTGTGTGTGTGTGTGTGTGTGTGTGTGTGTGTGTGTTTATGTATAATGGACCTCACCCAATAGGTTGTTATAATTCGAATTAGGGAAAAACTCACAGATACTCTGGCTTCTTGCCAAATATTACGCATGATTCCATGAGGATATATTTATAGAAATGCCGAGGTGTACGGCCCTATCCAACATAAATATTAAACTGTGCACTGCCAAGGGTCGAACGGCATGAATCATAGATGCATCTATTAAACTACCGACGCAAACGACTTGCTCCCATGAGAGTGTGGTACATAATTCCTGCAGAGGAGAACGACCCGATCCCATTAGAGTAAGAAGTTTGAACGGATCCTTGACCCCCACTTACAAATGAACATGTGAGTTATAATTTTTTTAACGAAAATTATTCGATGACAACGCATAACGCGCGAGAAATCTGTAAGAGGAACACCATTATTCCGTGGCAAATCATAAAACTCGCGAAAACTCTACAATAGCAAGTCCATCACTCTACGCATGTCTAGTCTCAAGCCATAATGCAAAATAGAAGAATTAGACGAGCAAGGATAATCCCTATAGTACAAGTACAACATGATGTAAACCTAAGTCTACCCGGACAATAACATGAATCTAACTACGTATGGACTCTCGTCACCTCGTGCGTACGTAGTCCCCGCAACAAGTTACAGATATTAAATATATCACCTAGGGGTAGTTTCCTCCTCACAGAGTTAGACAGGAGACTTACCTCGCTCCGAAGTTCCGAAACCGGCTCCAACGCCGCTCTAACACCTCAAACCGGTTCCCGTCGCTCCAAAACTAGTCAAACAATGTGCAAACCCATAAAAATACACTCTAATACTCATAACAAATCAATTTAAACAAGTTCCCAAATCCGCTCGAAACGTTGATAAGGCAACCCTCGGGCTCACGTGCCCGAATTCCGAAAATATTCGAAGATAACCATTACCCATAACATTACGAACTCAAATATATAATTTATTCTCAATTCCAAGTCCAATTTCGTGGTCAAAATCCAAAAATACCAATTTCTAGGTTTTTCTTCAAAATCTCAAATTTCAACAAATTTTCATGCTTGAATCCATACAATAATCATGTATTTAACTCACAATGTGAAGAAATCACTTACCCCATAATAGCTGATGAAGATGGCACTCCAAAATTAGCTCCCATGGACGAAATGAAGTGGAATTGATCCAACCCCTTTGTATTAAAAGAACACTGCCCAGCCTGACTACTGCACATGCGACCGCTTCACCGCATCTGCGGTCTCGCAGGTGCAGCCAAAACCTCGCAACTGCGCATACCCTCTTCCCAGCACAGCTCCGCACCTGCGATGCGAAACGCGCCTTTGCGGTCTCGCACATGCGGAGACCTTCCGCTTCTGCGACTCTAGCTGCCCAGCTCGCATTCCGCTTTTGCAGAGCTTTCCTCGCATCTATGGGCTCGAAGATGCGGAAATATCCTCGCATCTACGACCATCCCAGCTCCGTCCAAATGTCGTTTGTGCGACCACATCGCCTCACCTACGGGCTTGCTCCTGCGACCCTTTTCACACAGGTGCGATTGCACCAGATATCAGCTGTCTCGGCACTTCTTCCAAGTCCAAACTCGATCCGTTTACCATCCAGAATCCACTCGAGGCCCTCGGGACCCCAACCAAATATACCAACACATCCCAAAACACATTACAAACTTAGCCGAGGCCTCAAATCACGCCAAACAACATCGAAACTACGAATCACCCTCCAATTCAAATCTAATGAACTTTGAATCTTCAAACCTCTACAATCGATGCCGAAACCTATCAAACCATGTCCAATTGACCTCCGATTTTGCACAAAAGTCATAATTGACATTATGGACCTACCCCAACTTTCAGAATCGGAATCCGACCCCGATATCAAAAAGTCCACTCCCGGTCAAACTTCTCAAAAACCCTTCAAATTTCTAGCTTACGCCAAAGGACCCCGACATGACCTACGGACCTCCAAATCCACATCCGGATGCGCTCCCAATACCATAATAACCATAAGGAGCTATTCCCATACTTAGAATCCCAAAGGGACATCAATAACATTGAAAATGCACTTCAACCCAAATTTATGAAATTCTTCCAAAACGACAACTTTCCACAATAGGCGCCGAAATACTCCCGGGTCATCCAAAATCCGATCCGGACATACGTCCAAATCCAAAATTATCATACCAACTTGTTGGAACCTTCTAATCCCGATTCCGAGGTCGTTTACTCAAAAATCAAACCTTAGTCAATTCTTCCAACTTAAAGCTTCCAAAATGAGAGTTTTCTTTCCAAATCAACTCTGAACTTCCCGAAATTCAATTCCGACCACGCGCGCAAGCCATAATACATGAAGTGAAACTAATCAATGCCTCAAACCGCTGAACGACGTGCTAAAGCTCAAAACGACCGGTCAGGTCATTACATAGGGTCTCCACTCCCTAGTCTGCCTTTCCAACATAGGGTCTCCACTCCCTAGTTGATTTTATTTTAGACATAGGGTCTCCACTCCCTAGTCTCCTTTCCAACATAGAGTCTCTACTCCCTAGTTGATTTTATTTTAGACATAGGGTCTTCACTCCCTAGTCTCCTTTTCCAACGCAGGGTCTCCACTCCCTAGTTGATTTTATTTCAGACATAAGGTCTTCACTCCCTAGTCTCATTTTCCAATATAGAGTCTCCTCTCCCTAGTTGGTTTTATTTCAGACATAGGTTCTCCACTCCCTAGTTTCCTTTTCCAACATAGTGTCTTCGCTCCCTAGTTGATGTTATTTCAGATATAAGGTCTCCACTCCCTAGTCTCCTTACTAGTATAGGGTACACCAATCCCTAGTTGTGTTTTCCAACTTAAGGTACACCAATCCTTAGTTGAGGCACCATTTAGACAATCAGGATACACCACTCCCTAGTCTTTGTGTTCCAGGGTACACGAATCCCGACCTTTTATTGCTTTCAATAATGAAGTAGTATAGAGTTTTATTTCAAACAAACTCACGAAATTTTCCTAGTGAAACTGGGGCAGAAAAATTTCGTTCGTCTATTTGTTTTGGTCCCTGAGTAGGTTATACCTCAAGGCACATGGTTTGCGATAACCAAAAGAAGAAGTCTCAATCCAAAATAAATAAAAGAAAAAAAAAATAAGTGAATCCAAAATGCAGAAGCGGTTGAAAGGATGCGGACTGCACACGACATGCATGAAGTCACGAGCATCGCATTTCCCGTTTTGATCCGAAGAAGCCATAGAAGAATGAACTAGCAATTGCAGCTAGCAAGCATTAAGATTCAGATCTGAGTCTGCATGAAGAACCAGCCAAGACTCAAGATCAATTTTCAGAAAACCTATAAATATGTATCTTGTAACTCATAGCTGATAGGCTTGTCTAGTTTCTTTTTCATTTTGATTTTGGTGTAATAAGGAGTTCAACAAGCAGTAACACCAGCAACAGCAGTGAAATCACAGCTTCTCGGTAGTCCTAGATACCAAAACGCCCAGAACTACTTCGACCTGATTCCTTTATAGCCAAGGATATGTAGGCAACCTCTGAAGCAAGGTTTCGGTCAAACTTTTTCAAAATGCTTCCAAATGGAGTGTCAAACGGGCAAAAATTGCTCACTTTATCTTTGCCCGAAAATTCTTCATGTTTCCGAGCAAAGAGGGCAGCTGTGAGCACGTAATTTTTTCCCTATGAAATACTCCTACAAAAATTCACAAAAAATGGATTTTTCTAATTGTTTTTGATTTTATAGTTTTTAGGAATTCTTTTTTAATTGTTTATTTGCATTGTAGTTGCATTTCTTGTGCATGTTAAATATCTTAAAATCATAGAAAATACCATAAAAATGTCCAATTCTTCATTGCATCGCATTTTAGATTTTAATTGTATTTTTTAGGATTTAATAACATATTAATTACATAATTGATAAATGAAAATCAAAAAAATACCCTAGTCATTTTACATTTTTAGTTTCTGGTTTTCAAATTAATAATTTTTTTATTAGTTATTGTTAAGGTAATTAATTAGTTAATTAGAAGATAAAGTAGTAAAAGGGTTAATTTTGCAATTTGAGTTCTAAGTGCTATTTGAGTTTAAAGTGGCTAACATTGCAAAAATTAAAGAAGGGAAAGGAAGAGGTTAGTCTTTGTTGAAAACTGGGCTAAGAGCACATTTGAATAAGTGGCCCAAATTTCCAAATCCGTCTAAGTCCAATCTTCCTAAAACCCGGTCCAGCTCCCATTTAAACCCCAAACGACCCTGTTTCAGATCCTTAATCTTAGCCGTCCCTTGACTTTAATACGATGGTTCGGAACTGACCACCCACATCCCATATAACTATCTCAACCCCCCCAAAAACCTAGAGACCAAACCTCATTTCCTCATTACCCTCATCTCTCCCATTCCCTACTCAAAACCCTAGCCAACCCTACACCCTCCACCGACGACCAAGCTCCAATCCACCCCAAATCTTTACCCCATGACCCTCAAAGCCTCCTCTTCCTTAACTCATTTTTATATTCCCCTAAAGAGCCCTAGAACTCATCCCATAGCAGATCTCAGAATAGGTTAACCCCAAATCTTTTCTTTCGATTTCTGTCATTCGGAGGATGAACACAGCGAATTCCATTTTTCTCTCTGACTTTAGTAGTCATTAGCACGTATTCACTGGCCGAATTCTAAAAGCACAAGGTCGGTGATGACCACTGTTGGTCAGAGAAACCCTTGACCAAGCGATTGTTGCATTTTCAGAAGGTAACCTCGAAATCTTTGCTTTCTTTTTCGTTTTCGTTTTTGTTTAAACCCCTCTTGTGACATTTTCCAATTTCTGTTAAAATCATAAAAAACAAAAATTGCATGTTCTCGTTTAAGGTTTATAATCTGTCCGATTTCGCACCTTTAACTTGCAAATGGTTATATAAATTTTATTTTGTTGTTTTGTTTAATAGTTTATTTCTGATTTTCTTTGTTATTAGATGTTTTTGTTGGTTTATTTTTGTTTATTGTTTAGACCTCATTCTTAGTTAAATGAGTTTAGTTTTTTAACCAGGGTTCAAGTTAGGAATAATTTAGAATCAGTTGGTTAAAGAAGATTTGAAATGGCAAGGGTAATTATAGAGAATAGGAAGGGTAATTTAGTATTTAAAAATTAGGGAATATTTTCTGTTACAAATAAGCGAGAGAAGAGGACTGTCTCTGAAGGACAGAGAATAAAAACGGTTTGGGAATCTGGGGTATAAGGGAATAAAAATAAATTTTAAAGGGTGTAAATGAATTAGAAAAATCAGGTTTGGTTGCCCTAAAAATCTTGTTATAAAAGGTCTTATTCTCACCCATTTTGGTGAGAAAAAACTTAGACATAAAAAAAGGTCATACGTCTGCTAGCAATTTAGGTTCCAAATATGAGCTTTAATAGCTGCAAAAGCAATCCAAAAACAGAATGAAAACAGTCAAGAAAGAGAAATTAATAGCTGATTCTAACCTCTTTGGAGTCTTGCATCATTTCTGGGTTCAAAAAGCTTGGTTTGATTTGAAAGAAATTGTTGGTTTTACTGTTGCTGTCACTCTGTTGTTTAGCTGAGATTTGGATTGTCCTCCTGATTTCTGCTGCTGATCTGTTTTGAGCTCACTCATTAGCTGTTTTCCTTGGCCTTTATTTGGCAAAAGTTCAGCTTCATTTACAAGTTTTG
Organism: Nicotiana tomentosiformis; assembly: GCF_000390325.3. Taxonomy (NCBI): domain Eukaryota; kingdom Viridiplantae; phylum Streptophyta; class Magnoliopsida; order Solanales; family Solanaceae; genus Nicotiana; species Nicotiana tomentosiformis. The sequence continues at coordinate 84,994,810 of NC_090812.1, read as the reverse complement.
GTACATACCTCTCACTCGTATTTTGTTCTGATTTGTATTAAAGTATGGGCTGTTTTTCTTTGAAGTTATTTGCTGCAGTGTTTAAACTTATTGTTTGTTTGGTCTTAAACATAAATTGAATGTTTAGATTTAATATAGTAACTACATGAACATTGTTATCGTTTTGCATATTAAAGACAAATTGTTTTAGCAGTGATTTGTGACTAAGAATGTGTTGAATCTCACATGTTTTAGCTAAAATTCAACTGGTGTATCACATCAGTAATTATATGCTGCTTAAATTCGAAATTGAATTGCTGAAATCTGGGTTTTCCCTTTATGTTCTAATAAACAATGCAGACTGATTTGAGGTATAAGAATTAAACGAGTTTCTATTTTGGAAAAATGGCTTTCGTGGAATTTTGAAGATATGTCTAAAAGACTGTTGTTTCTAATTTAAAACATGAATGTTGTTATAATTAATTATAGAGACCATTGATGTACTCTACAATTCTCATGTGGATGTATTTGAACCCAAGGAGGATTGTATATATTAAGAGGCCTTTTGCATAATATGAGGTTATTGTGTTAGTTTTGTCATTTAAGTTGTATCCAATTATGATTCCGATATAATATAGGAAATTTTACCTCATATAGCAAAGATTTACACCCTATTTATTATAAATAAAAACTCTTTTAAAATATTATTTTCTATAGATACCTTTTAGTTTTTATAGCAAAATATGTATTTATGGTCACTTCCTAATGTTAAGCCATTAAATACACTGTCTAATATTTCTCTCTCTCATTCTTTCAGTTTATTCTCTCCCAAAATCACACATAGTATCTTATTTGTCTCTCCACGATCTCTCTCTCAATGATATCTCTCTCATTCTTTCCTATATGAAACAGAAAACTGGTTTCCTCTGATAGACGATGAGTTTTTCCATAATTTTTATGGTTATCACTACTCTTCAGACATAAAAACAGTGAGCATTTCCATGATTTCCTGCAAGTTTTCTTAACATTCTTTTCAAAATTGTTATTTCCCAATTCTACAGGACGTGGAGGCGTGACACCAAATTTTTTCCCTTCTGATTCATGATTTCTTGCTTTTGTAAAGAACTATGAAATTGTGCAAGTCATAAATCATCAATACAGATTTTTACCACTCACCACTAAAGTTTTTGGGTTTTTGGCCTGTTAAAGCTTTTTCTTTTTCTCTTCAACAATTTTTTTAAAAATATTCATCATTGTTAGGTTTTCTGCAGAATACCCACTAAAGCACTCAATTTCGAAGGTCCATCTTTAGATTTGCAAATCACTCAAGAGGAACCTGTATTTGCAGGTTCATCAACAACCATTGAAGCCGAAAGGAAAATAAAAATACGCAATGACCCTAATTGTAGATGTATTTATATGTATTCGAGTCCGCATACATTGATTTTTAGTTTCTACAGTGGTTTTCTCTTCTTGTATTTAGATGTATTTATATGTATTCGATAAGGCATATACTGATTTTTATTTTTTACAGTGATTTTTGACTGTTGTATTTAGATGTATTTATATGTATTTGAGTTCTTACAATAATATTTTAAAATACATTGTTAGTTTTATCATTTTGCTGTTATTCATCAATTAGTTATGCATTCAATCTAACTGTATTCATCTGTATTTTAAACCTAACTGCATCCATTTGTATTTAAAATAACAATACAGTGAAATGCAGTAAAATACTCTCAATACAAATAGAAAATCAATGAATACAACCAATGAAATATACTCAATAAAGCAGTAATACCATGTATTAGGAATAAATAAAATATTGTGAATACAAAAATAAACTTGAATACATTGAACACAATTGTTAGATACAACAAAATACAAGCACTAAGTTTATTATGAAGTACGCATGCAGTAGGTTTGTGATGACCCAAAAGGTCATCTTTAAATTTAATAATTAATTCTGTATTCTAAGGCCTCAAAAAATACTATTTATCATTTCTCGACTTGCGTGCACAGTCCGTATAATTTTCCAGAAAGTTTTTATATGAAAAAATTGATTAAAATGTGAAATAGAGCCTTAAAACTCAACTGAGTTGATTTTGGTCAATATTTTGAGAAAACAGACTCGGATCAGTATTTTGATAGTTTCGGTAGGTCCTTATCATGATTTAGGACTTAGGCGTATGCCCGGAATTTAATTTGGAGGTCCCTAGCTCGAATTATCGCCAGTTGGCGAAAACTAGAAGCCTAAAGACTTAAAGATTTCATAGTTTGACCACACATTGAATTTTATTGATATCGGGGTCGGATTCAAGTTCTGAATATTTTTATAGGTCCGTTATGTCATTTATGACTTGTGTGCAAAATTTGAGGTCAATCGGACTTGATTTGATAGGTTTCAGCATCGAATATAAAAGTTGAAAATTCTTAAGTTCCTTAAGCTTGAATTGTGGTATGGTTTCTAAATTAAGCATTGTTTGATGTAATTTGAGATTTCAACTAAGTTTGTATGATGTTTTAGGATTAGATCTTGGGGACCTCAGGTGAGTTTCAGATGGTTAACGGGTTGAATTTTGGACTTAGAACTTTGTTGGAATTTTTCTAATGCATTGGTTTACTTCTTCGCGTTCGCGATAGGGGTCTCGCGTTTGCGAAGAGGAACTAGAGGCAGGCAAAATTTACCATGAAGAGGGGACTGTGTTCGCGAAGAGGTAGGGCAGTGTACATCGCGAATGCGTGGGAGCTTTCACGTTCGCGTAGAAGGACGAGGCCTGGCCGGGCACCAGGCAATAAGGCTTCGCGTTCGCGATGGCCAAGTTTGGCAAGGCATCGCATTCGCGAGACTGCCCTCGCGTCCACGTAGAAGGAATCAGGGTCATCACAAAAATGTGCTTCGCGAACGCGAGGATGCTATCGCGTTCACGAAGAAGAAATTCCTGGAAAGCAGAACTTAAGTTCTGGAAATGGGATTTCTTCCCATTTTTTATTTTTCAAGATTTTGAGCTCGGGTAAGGTGAATTTTGGGCGATTTTCACGGAAAAACATTGGGGTAAGTATTCCTTATCCAATATTGATTATATTTCATGATTCCATACTCATTTACATCATGAATCCGTGAATTTATAGAAGAAAAATCAGATTTTTATAAAATCTTCCAAAAATGTAAAGTGAAGATTTGAAATCCAATCCGATGTCGGAATTCGATAATTTTTATATGGTGGAACTTGTCTCAGAACGAGTGTTCAGATTTTATAAGTTTTTTCGAGATTCGAGATGTGGGCCCCACTGATAATTTTTGAGATGAATTTCGGATTTTAATCCGGAAAATTAGTAAATTCGTATGAAATTAATTCCTACGATTTATATTGAGCATATTGAATTGTTTATGACTATATTTGAGGATTTCATACACGAATTTCCGAGGCAAAGGTTTATTGGATTCTTGAATTTGGTTGCAAAGCGAGGTAAGTGCCATGGTTAACCTTGACTTGAGGGAATAGAACTCTCGTATGTGTAATGACATATATGCGAGGCGACGAGTGCCTATACGTCGTCAAATTAATTGTTTGCATAATTATTTGAAATCATAAATTGTTTAAGACATAAATTAATTATTATATTAATTATTTCTCTCATATTCCGAGCTTAATATTATGCCTTGAATTCCCGCAATAATTGTTACATTCTTATTTGATTCATGTGTCTTAATTGATACCGGACATTTAACATATTAAATATTAAACTGCCTATTTTCTCCCTAATTTTCACAATTAATTGCTACTTGTCATTATTTATTTAATAAATAAATAATAAGTATTGTATGTCTTGATGCTTAATAGTTTCTCATTGAACGTGGTATTTATTAGAGTATTTTTATTACATTTAAGAGTTGTTATTTATATTGGGGAATCGGGTTGCACGCCGCAACAGATTTATTCTAAAGTTTATATTGGGGGATCGGGTTGCACGCCGCAACAAATTGCACGCCACAACAGATTTATTTAAAAGTTTATATTGGGGGATCGGGTTGCACGCCACAACAGATTTATTTAAAAGTTTATATTGGGGGATCGGGCTACACGCCGCAACAGATTTATTCTAAGTTTATATTGGGGGATCGGGTTGCGCGCCGCAATGGAAACAAGTTAAGGGATTGTGACTGCTGAATTGACTTCAATTATTGTTATTATTTACCGGTCTTACTACTATTCCCGTTGTTGTTATTATTATTGTGTACAGGTTAATGTAAGCGACATGCCTTAGCCTCGTCACTACTTCGTCGAGGTTAGGCTCAGCATTTACTAGTACAAGGGGTCGGTTGTACTGATACTACACTTTGTACTTCTTGTGCAGATTTTGGAGTTGGTCCCAGCGGTGTACTGTAGATTTTTCAGGATACGGCTACTAGTGGAGACTTGAGGTATAACTGCACGGCGTTCGCAGTTCTGAAGTCCCCTTCTTTCTTATCTCAGTTGTGTATTATATTTTAAACAGTTTGAATTTTATTCAGACCTTTATTTGTATTATTCTAGAAGTTCGTGCACTTGTGACTCCAGTTCTGGGATGGTATTTAGATATCGCGATTTTTATGGATTATTCATTTTATTTCTGCATTTGTTTCCTTGTTATTAATTAATTTAAAATTTTTGTTAAAATGGCTAGTTATATTCTAACATTGGCTTGCCTAACAAGTGAAATGTTAGGCGCCATCACGGTCCCAAAGGTGGGAATTTCGGATCGTGACAGTTCAGAGCATTAGGTTACCTAGTTCTCACGAGTCACGAGCAAGCTTAGTAGAGTCTGAAGGATCAGTACGGAGACATATGTACTTATCTTCCAGAGGCTATAGAGTGTAGGAATAATTCAGCTTCTTTCATTCCTTATCATGCAACATTGATTATCTTGAAACATATATCTCATATTACGTTGTATCCACTCGTGTATGACATTGCGCACTCGGTATTAGTTGTGCGTCTACGGTTCATGATATCGCAGATGGACTACGACGGAGCTAGAGATGCTCGAACATTGCCTCAACATGTGGTTCCGACTGAAGATGTGGACGTATTGAGAGATCTCCCAGTGAATCATGTGGGGGGGGGGGTTGCAACGGACCTTGGCATCTGGTTGATTTATACGAGCTGTCAAGGTTAATATTGTGGACCATCGGACGTGGTGAACTATGACTTCGCGCCGAGTGGGGGAGTTCACTATCAATGGATGGATTGCAGGGTCATGTGTTATATCAGTTTTGGCCTGAAATATATATATATATATATATATATATATATATATATATATATATATATATATATATATATATATATATATGTGATACTGAAAGGTTCCCCGAAAAAATATTACACATGTTTAAGGCCTGAGATTTTGTAGAGGATAAGGTTGAGACTTGCGGTATGTCCACCTACTTAATAATCCTATACTTCAGTACCAAAGGAGTTAGAGAAACAATTTTAAATTTACAGAAGGTCTACGTCATGGTTGCGGATTTTGGGATGTTTCGGAGGAAGTATAGTGGTTGACGAAATTCTGGACTATGTGGTTCGTGCCAAGATTTGTCTGTATGGAGCTCTACTTTTGCGATCGTTGTATATAAATAGGGGTAAAGGTTACCCCAAAGAAGAATCGAAGAGTATGTTAAGAAATGGGTCAGCTCAACAGTATTAAGTCCGCATAACAAAAGAAGAAATTGGCCTTGGGAGAGATAATTCTCCACAGGTGTCCATGGCAAGCCTATGAAGAGAGCAGGCCAGCCATTGCAACACCGCCCACTTGGCTCAGTTCTCAGAAACGCTTTTGAAAGAGTTTGTTTCCCGGACTCTCTGCAGGCGCATATGGTTTGAACGGTTGCGTCAGGTCACCATGACAGTGTCATAATATGCCATCAGGTTCAATAAATTAGCCCGTCATAATCCTATTTTGCTTCCTACAATCAGAGAGCGAGTGTACAAACTCTTTAAAGGACTCAATTATGATCGTAAAAATTTTGTACAACTCGGGAGCTATCGGATGATACTTCATTTCCGCTAGTGGTAGAAATTGCCGAGATATTAGAACGTGTTCGGGGTGGAGACCAATACGTCTCGAGGTTCTGGAGGATTCAGTAGATTCTACTCTGCGAGTATAAATCATTATGGCAGGGGCTCGGGAAGTTGGCCAGCCCAGTCCACACATCGGATTAATCGAGGTACTACAGTAAGTTCTTTTAATGCATCACTGACATGAGTTTTCTACAATGGTTATTCAAGTTATCTGGCACAGACTCAATATGAGCAGCCAAACCCGCAAAGGGGTTGTTATGAATGCGATGATACTAGGCACATCATGAGAAAATTGTCCCAGACTTGGGAGAGACATATTTCATCAAAGCAATCAGGCTACGTGTCCCATTGCGGTTACTACACCACCCACACAACCAGTTAGGGTGGAGGGCAGACGTGTAGAAGGCGTCCTAGAAGTGGAGACCCAACTGTTGATATATTTATTTTATGGTATGGCGGAGGTCGCTACATCAGATGGTGTCGTTACAGGTACGACCTCGATTTAATATAAAGGAATAAGTTCCCTAACTTGATTCGGTCTTGAGTATCGAGACGAGTCCTCCTATTGTGCTCCACTTATGAGTGAGCTTCGTATTTCTATAATCTACTTATGTGTTTACTCATGTTGGAAGATTCTATGGAGATAACTACGCCTATCATTTCATGTTGGTCACTAATAAGAGCTGCGAGGCTAAAGGTGGCTTTCTGTTACTCATCTCGATAAGTTTTGATGTAATTTTCGGATAATTAATTACAAATTGTGAATTATATACCCTACCGGTGTGAGGTTCATTATATGTTGTGATTTTGTGTAACCGAAATTATTTAAATGGAGAAAATGAAAATTTTTGATTGGCACGATGTGCATATTACTTGTAATTCAGAACTGAGGACGAGATCCTCGCATTTAAATATAAATTGATATGTTTAGATCCTTGTGAGGAAATTCTTGTGTTTAAGTTTTCCCTTGTGAAATTAAATTTGTACTATAGCAACAGTAAGGAGTATGCTTGTTAGGCTTATTTGAAAATCTTGTATGAAATTCTCTGTGCATACTTGCCAAATTCGTGTTGTAATTATTGAGTTTTAACCTACGAGGTAGGTGCCCGCCTAGGTGGCATTAAATGTGACTCGTTAATTTGGGTAAATAATTATGAGGTCTTCATGCCTCGCATTTCGTTATCAGTATTGTGAAGGTTTGAAACAAAAGTTTTGTTAACATGAAGTTAATTGACGATTCTGTAATTGATTATGAACAACTATTAAGACTAGATTGACCCAAAAGTGTGCCCCATTTAGATGGTCAGACGAGTGTGAGTTGAGCTTTCAGAAGTTCCAGACTGCTTTGACTACGGCGCCAGTGTTGGTATTACCCACAGATTCAGGATCTTATACGGTGTATTGTGATGCATCTCGCGTTGGGCTTGGTGTAGTATTGATGCAAGATAGAAGGATGATTACATATGCGTCACGAGAGTTGAAAGAGAATTATCCTGTTCATGACTTAGAATTGGCAGCCATTAATTCACGCGCTGAAGATTTGGAGGCATTACCTCTACGGTGTCTCGTGTGAGGTATTTACTGATCATCGTAGCCTTCAGTATCTGTTCAAACAAAAAGATCTCAATTTGAGGCAGAGAAGATGGTTGGAGTTGTTGAAAGACTATGATGTCACCATTTTGTATCACCCCGGAAAGGCTAATGTGGTGGCCAATGCTTTTAGTAGAAAGGTTGTGAGTATGGGCAGCCTTGCTTATTATATTCCGGTTGGTGAGAGACCGTTAGCTGTAGATGTCCAGACTTTGGCTAATCAGTTCGTGAAGTTAGATGTTTTAGAGCCCAATGGGGTTCTAGCTTGCACAGTCGCTCGGTCTTCTTTATATGAGTGCATCAGAGAGCGGCAGTATGATGATCCTCATTTACTTGTCCTTAAGGACACAGTGCGGCACAGTGATTCCAAACAGGTTGTTGTGGGGGAAGATGGAGTTCTGCGAATGTAGGGTCGTATTTGTGTGCCTGATGTTGACGGGCTTCGTGAATTAATTCTTTAAGAGGCACACAGTTTCATGTATTCTATTCATCCAGGTGCCGCCAAAATGTATCAAGATTTACAGAAATATTATTGGTGGAGGAGAATGAAGAAGGATATAGTTACATATGTAGCTCGGTGTCTAAATTGTCAGCAAGTCAAGTACGAGCATCAGAGACCTGGTGGTTTGCTTCAGAAGTTAGAAATTCTTGAGTGGAAGTGGGAGCGTATTACTATGGATTTTGTTGTTGGGCTCCCACGGACTCAGAGAAAATTTGACGCAGTTTGGGTCATCGTGGACAGGTTGACCAAGTCAACACATTTTATTCCAGTGGCAGTTACCTATTCTTCATAGCGGTTAGCTGAAATTTACATTCGTGAGATTGTCTGCCTTCACGGTGTGCTCGTGTCTATTATTTCAGATCGAGGTATGTAGTTTACCTCACACTTCTGGAGGGTTGTACAACGTGAGTTAGGCATACGAGTTGAGTTGAGTACCGCATTTTATCCACAAACAGACGGACAGTCAGAGTGCACTATTCAGATATTGGAAAATATGCTTCGTGCTTGTGTTATAGACTTTGGAGGTTCTTGGGACCAATTCTTGCCACTTGCGTGGTTTGCCTATAATAATGGCTACCAGTCGAGCATTCAGATGGCTCCATATGAGGCATTATACGGAAGACGGGGTGGTTCGCTAGTTGGCTGGTTTGAACCGGGAGAGGCTCAGTTGTTGGGTACCGATTTGGTGCAGGATTCCTTGGATAAGGTCAAAATTATTTAGGATTGACTTCGCACAACTCAGTCTAGGCAAAAGAGTTATGCCGATCGTAAAGTTCGTGATATTGCATTCATGGTTGGAGAAAGAGTATTGCTCCAGATTTCACCTATGAAAGGTGTAATGAGGTTCGGAAAGAAGGGCAAGTTGAGCCCTAGGTATATAGGACCCTTCGAAATTCTTGAAAGGGTGGGCGAAGTAGCCTACAGGCTTGCATTACCACCTAGTTTATCAGCGGTTCATCCGGTGTTCCATGTGTCTATGCTCCGAAAATATCATGATGATCCATCCCATTTGTTAGATTTCAGATCAGTCCAATTTGCCAAGGATTTGACTTACGAAGAGGAGCCGATAGCTATTCTAGCCCGACAGGTCCAACAGTTGAGGTCTAAGGGTTATCCTTCAGTTCGGGTGCAATGAAAAGGTCAGTCGGTAGAAGCATCTACCTGGGAGTCTGAGTCGGACATGTGGAGTAAATATCCACACCTTTTCACCAGCTAAGGTACTTTTTCTAATTCTGTTCGAGGACGAACGTTTGTTTTGGAGGTGGAGAATGTGATAACCCAAAAGGTCATATTTAAATTTAATAATTAATTATATATTCTAAGACCTCGAAAAGAACTTTTTATCATTCCTCGACTTGCGTGCGCATTCCGTATAATTTTTCAGAATGTTTTTATATGAAAAAATTGATTAAAATATGAAATACAGCCTTAAAAGTCAACTGAGTTGACTTTGGACAACATTTTAAGCAAACAGACTTAGATTAGTATTTTGATAGTTCCGATAGGTCCGTATCGTGATTTGAGACTCAGGCGTATGTACGAATTTTTATTTGGAGGTCCCTAGCTCGAATTATCGCCAGTTGGCGAAAACTAGAAGCCTAAAGGCTTAAAGATTTCACAGTTTGACCATAAATTGACTTTTATTGATATCGGGGTCGGATTTGAGTTCTGAAAATTTTCATAGGTCCTTTATGTCATTTATAACTTGTGTGCAAAATTTGAGGTCAATCGGACTTGATTTGATAGGTTTCAGCATCGAATGTAGAAGTTAAAAATTATTAAGTTCCTTAAGCTTGGATTGTGGTATGATTTAGCATTGTTTGATGTGATTTGAAGTTTCAACTGAGTTCGTATGATGTTTTAAAACTCGGTGGTGTATTTGGTTAAGGTCTCGGGGGCCTCGAGTGAGTTTCAAATGGTTAACGGGTTGAATTTTGGACTTGAAACTTTGCTGAAATTTTTCTGATGCACTGTCTAGTTTCCTTCTTCGCGTTCGCGAAAGGGGTCTCGCGTTCGCGAAGAGGAACTAGAGGCAGGCGAAATTTACCGTGAAGAGGGGACTGTGTTCCCGAAGGGGTAGGGCAGTGTACATCACGAACGCGTGGAAGCTTTCGCGTTCGCATAGAAGGACGAGGCCTAGCCGGGCACCAGGCAATAAGGCTTCGCGTTCGCGAAGGTTAAGTTTGGCAAGGCATCGCGTTCGTGAGACCGCCCTCGCGTTCGCGAATAAGAAATCAAGGGCAGCACAAAAATATGCTTCACGAACGCGAGGTGCTATCGCGTTCGCGAAGAAGAAATTCTTGGACAGCAGAACTTAAGTTCTAGAAATGAGATTTCGTCCCATTTTTTATTTTTCAAGCTTTTTGAGCTCAGGTAAGGCGATATTTGGACGATTTTAATGGGAAAACATTGGGGTAAGTATTCCTTATCCTATATTAATTATATTTCATGATTCTATACTCATTTACATCATGAATCCGTGAATTTATGGAAGAAAAATCAGATATTTATAAAATCTTCCAAAAATGTAAAATGAAGATTTGAAAGCCAATCCGATGTCGGAATTCGATAATTTTTATATGGTTCAACTCGTCTCAAAACGAGTGTTCGGATTTAGTAAGGTTTTTTGAGATTCGAGATGTGGGCCCCACTGATGATTTTTGAGATGAATTTCAGATTTTAATCCGAAAAATTAGTAAATTCATATGAAATTAATTCCTACAATTTATATTGAGTATATTGAATTGTTTATGACTAGATTTGAGGATTTCGGACACAAATTCGCGAGATAGAGGTTTATTGGATTCTTAAATTTGGTTGTTGTCACGACCCAATTTCCCCTCCGTGTGGCGTCGTGAAGGCACCTAGTCTCTACAACTAGGTAAGCCTAACATTTTGCGAAATAATAAAATAAAAATATAAATTTAACCAACTATTCAAAAATACATAACAAATCCCAAAATCCGGAACATCGTGAATCACAAACTACAGAAGGAAAGATCTAGTGTCTCTATACATCAGAGTCTAACAAGGAAAAATATAGAAGGTTATGGACATGAGAAAGAGTAGAAGGGGACTCCGAGGTCTGCGGACGCGGCAGATATACCTTGAAGTCTCCAAAACTGTCTCGGCTCACTGATAGTGTGGCTGATAAGGTGCACCTGGATCTGCACACGAAAAAAAATATGTGCAGAGAGTAGCATGAGTACACTACAATGGTACCCAGTAAGTGCCAAGCCTAATCTCAGTCGAGTAGTAACGAGGTCAGGTCAAGGCTCTACCGGAGTAAATATAATAAATTAAATAGTAAAAGATATAAATAAAATTTACAGTAACACAGTTAAAGAAATTCTCGAAAATTTAACAGTTAAGGGAGCCCCCGGCTTAGAACAAGGTAAACACAATGGGAAATCTTCCGGGATACCGTCCCGTAGTTCTGAATAAATATGCAGTACAGGAGGATCTCTCAGAATACGTCCGTAGTCCCAAAGTATATATGCAGTGCTGAGGGATCTCCCGGAATACGTCCGTAGTTCCAAAGTAAATATGCAGTGCTGGGGGATCTCCCGAAATACGTCTGTAGTCTCAAAATAAATATGCAAGACAGGGGGATCTCCCGGAATACGTCCGTAGTCCCAATTTAAATATGCAACGCAAGATGAAATGGTAGGTAAGGCATCGAGTTATACAGTTTATACAGAACACAGATGGTTAACGTAGGGACTTAACTAAGCATGGCGCAGAGAATGTCAAATAGGCAGTTAAAACACGTAAACATGCTTCTCTAATCTAAGCTAAATAATTAAACGTATTAGTACAATTTAATAAGGGAAAACAGTTTATGATTTAGAAAGAAAAGACGGGATTTTTGCAATAATAGTCCGTGTACGTACTCGTCACCTCACGTACACGGTGCCCACACATCAATTTATATCAAACATCCTAAGGGAAAAGTCCCCAACACAAGGTTAGGCAAGCCACTTACGTCGAACCAAGCTCAATTAATCGGTCACAATGCCTTTTCCACGAATATCCGGCTTCGAATGGCCCAAATCTAGCCAAAAGCAATTACATATCATAAATACAACCATAATAGACTCATCTAATTAATGAAATCAATACTTTAATAAAAATTTCGAAATTAACTCAAAAATTGTCTGTGGGGCTCACGTCTCAGAATCGGGTAAACATCACAAAATACGAACACCCATTCACTCACGAGTCTAACCATATAAAAATTTCTCAAATCCGACCACAAATCCCCTTTCAAAACTCGAAATCTTTGTTGAAGAAGTTCTTCCAATTTTTTCTCAATTTCAACCCCAAAATCCGAAATTAAATGATGAAATCAACCATAGATTAGTGGAATATAACCATAAAGGAGTTAGGAATCATTACCCAAAAATGTCTTCCGAAAATCTCTCCAAACTTCGCCTTCTACCGAGCTCTCAATCAAATTTTTGTGTTATGAACTTAACCCTCATTTTTGAACCTTAAATTCTGCCCAGGTGCGTTCTTTTTCGCGAACGCGACATCACGATCGCGAATGCGATGAACAATCTTCCACTGGCCCAAAATTCCTCCTTCGCGAACGCGAGGGGACTCTCGCGAACGTGTACCTTCCACTGACGAACCCTTCGCGAACGCAGGAACCTCTTCACGAACGTGTAGGCTTAATGCCCGAAGCTTCCTCTGCCCCGTTCCTCTATGCGAACGCGAGGACCATATCGCGAACGCGTAGGCTTAAGGTCCCACACCTTCGCGAACACGGGAACAACATCGCGAATGCGAAGAACAACTTAGCTGCCTTTCCCAGATGCTCTACGCGATCGCGAGGCACCTCTCGCGAATGCGATGCAGGATTTTTCTGCAATAAAACACCAGAAATCTCCTACTTTTCTAAGTCCAAAAATGACCCTGTGAGCATCCGAAACACACCCGAGGCCCCCGAGACCTCGATCAAACATACCAACCAATCCTAAAACACCATACGAACTTAGTCGAGCTCTCAAATCATATCAAACAACGCTAAAATCACGAATCACCCTCCAATTCAAACTTAAAGAACTTGAAACTTCAAAATTTTACAACCGATGCCGAAACCTATCAAATCACATCTGATTGACCTCAAATTTTGCGCACAAGTCATAATCAACATTATGAACCTACTCCAACTTCCAAAATCAGAAAACGACCCCGATATCAAATATTTCACTACCGGCCCAAAACTCTAAAAATCCGACTTTCGCCATTCCAAGCCTAAATGAGCTACGGACCTCCAAAACACAATCCGGACACGCCCCTAAATCCAAAATCACCTAACGGATCTAACGGAACCGACCGAATTTCATTCAGGAGTCGTCTTCATACAGTTCCGACTACGGTCCAAATCCTAAGGGTTAAGCTCTCATTTAGGGACTAAGTGTCCCAAAACACTCCGAAACTCAAAACTAATCACTCCGGTAAGTCACAATAGCAGAAATAGATATGGGAAAAGCAGTTAATAGGGGTTCGGGGCTCTAACTCTCAAAACGACCGGCCGGGTCATTACAGTTGCAAAGCGAGGTAAGTATCGTGTTAACCTTGACTTGAGGGAATAGAACCCTTGAATTATTTGTTAAGTGAATTTCATGTGTAATGACATATAGGCGAGATGACGAGTGCCTATACGTCGTCAAATTAATTGTTTGCATAATTATTTGAAATCATAAATTGTTTAAGACATGAATTAATTATTATATTAATTGTTTCTCTCATATTCCATGCTCAATATTATGCCTTGAATTTCTGCAATAATTGTTACATGCTTATTTGATTCATGTGAATTAATTGCTACAGGACATTTAGCATATTAAATATTAAACTGCCTATTTTCTTCCTGATTTTCACAATTAATTGCTACTTGTCATTGTTTGTTTCATAAATAAATTATAAGTATTGTATGTCTTGATGCTTAATAGTTTCTCATTGAACGTGGTATTTATTAGAGTATTTTTATTACATTTAAGAGTTGTTATTTATATTGGGGAATCGGGTTGCACACCGCAACAGATTTATTCTAAAGTTTATATTGGGGGATCGGGTTGCACGCCACAACAGATTTATTTAAAAGTTTATATTGGGGGATCAATTTGGGGGATCGGATTGCACGCTGCAACAGATTTATTCTAAGTTTATATTGGGGGATCGGGTTGCACGCCGCAATGGAAACAAGTTGAGGGATTGTGACTGTTGAATTGACTTTAATTATTGATATTATTTACCGGTCCTACTACTATACCCGTTATTATTATTATTATTATTATTATTATTATTGTGTATAGGTTAATGTAAGCGACATGCCTTAGCCTCGTCACTACTTTGTCGAGGTTAGGCTCGGCACTTACCAGTACATGGGGTTGGTTGTACTGATACTATATTCTGCACTTCTTGTGCAGATTTCGGAGTTGATCCTAGCGGAGTACTGTTGATTTGCCCGAATATAGCTACCAGTGGAGACTTGAGGTATAACTGCACAACGTTCGCAGTTTTGAAGTCCCCTTCTATCTTATCTCAGCTATGTATTATATTTCAAACAGCTTGAATTTTATTCAGATCTTTATTTGTATTATTCTAGAAGCTCGTGCACTTGTAACTCCAGTTCTGGGATGGTATTTAGATATCGTGATTTTTATGGATTATTCACTTTATTTCAGATTTTATTTCTACATTTATTTCCTTGTTATTAATTAATTTAAATTTTTTGTTAAAATGGCTAGTTATATTCTAACGTTGGCTTGCCTAACAAGTGAAATGTTAGGCGTCATCACGGTCCCGAAGGTGGGAATTTCGGGCCGTGACAAGGTTACTATTACAGGTTGTATCCGGGTATAAATACATGATGTATTCATATACAGAAAATTGAATTTTAAAATATCTCTGTAGATACTTGTATCAATTCCGAGCAGAACCTCGAACAATGCCAGGAAAAAAAAGAAAAAAAACTCGAACTGTATCAGAAAAAAAAGAGGGACTGAAACTCTGAAGAATATGCTCTTTTTTTTGTGTTTAGCGTCTGATAAATCTTCTCATTAATTGGATTGATAATGTTGTGTGTTATAATTGATTTAGGTGAGTTATATTAGGAGTGTATCCTGTTAAATTAGCAGCTTTCCGTTATTAAACAACTTGAGAGACCTATTATTACGTTGTATTCGTGAATACACGGTATGAATACAGCTGGACTGCCCTATTTTTAAGCCGATTATTGCTAATGTATTCATGAATACAGTAACTCGAATACATCGAATACATTACCATAACTGAAAAGTAGCTACGAAAAGTAATTATGTATATGGTAAATATAGAAAATTAATAATCACTCAACAATAGTCCTTTATGAAAATTCCTCTATAATATATAAGATCTTTGTAACTGTTTAGTTTAAATGTATTGTGCTTAGCAAACATGCAGGCCCACATAAGTAGAGCATTGTTAATATGAGTTCATTCGTATTTATGTTAAAGTTTTAAACTTCTGGGCTCACCAATCCACTAGAATTAATATAACTTCAGGGTATAAATACCTTCTCCCATTCCCAACCGATATGTATAGAACGCTAGTTATGCGTTACCTGCTATTGAGGCCACTGTATAAGATCGTGTACCTTTCTTCAATAAATGGTTCCACACTCCATAATCGCCTCAAAAGATCTCAAACACGCAAGAATTAATTTAGTAAGGCTAATCCACTTTTCTGTAATCAATCTACTCCTTTTCCTTTTACAATTGATTTCCATAAACTTGTGGCACTATAACAATCTCAAACTAGTTTGGAGAAAATGATACTATGAACATTCGTAGCTTGCTTTAGGCGTGCTTAAATAATAAATCATCGTGAATGTGGGTACAGTTCCCGTGATATAGTCATGATACATAATTTTCCAAATCGGATGCGCATGTTGTAAATCGCGGGTACGTTTCACGTGACGCGATTCACAATGTGTCCCAATACAATGAGTGCGCGACATCGCGACTTATTCAACTAAATTTCATAGATACTAAAAGCGGTTAAATATTTAATTAAAAGCGGTTAGAAGATAAAATGCATAATAGGTTTAAAACATGTAATAAATTAAGTAATTAAGCCAATTATTAATAGTTGAACGACCGTGCTAAAATTACGAAACCCGAAAATGCCTAACACCTTCTTCCGGGTTAACAGATTTTCTTACCCGATCTTCTGTGTTCGAGGACCATAAATAGAGTCAATTTCCTCGATTTGGGATTTTAAAATAAACCGGTGACTTGGGACACCATAATAATTATCCCAAGTAGCGACTCTCTAATTAAATAAATAATCTCATTTTGAATAATGTCACTTTAATTGAAAAAATTCCATATTCCTCAAAAAAAAGGAGGTGCGACAACAACCTAAGAATACCAAAGTGATCTATCTAATCAATAGCCTTTATCAAAGAGTGTAAAACTATTTATTTACAAGCTGAAAAAGATCCCCAAATAAAACTTTAATGTGCCTCTCTGATTTTAGACGCAAGTAATAATAGTCTTTACGCCACAGAGAAATTTATACGTTCTAGTTTTTATGAACGAATGTTGCACGTTAATATTAGCGCACAATAGTTCAGTCAATTATTTTTGTGAAGCAATACCAAATTTTATTAATGAGATAATTATATATGTTCAGGAAGAAAAGATTGTTGTAAAGAAATTGACATTAAAAAATACAATAATCTTGTGAGTGCCGATAATCAACGTTACTATATTATGTTAGCATAATACTTGAACTCAAAATAATTGAACATCTTCTAAACGGGCAAAAATAATTAATTTAACTAAGGTAGATAATATTATTATGTACTTGTAATTTGGAAATATACAATATAATCTTTCACAACCATTTATGATGCAGTAGCTTTTGTTTTATTCTAATATATCTTTCCACTTCATGTTCATCGAGAAGTACCACCTAGACAAGTTACCGAAAAATAAACACCGACAAGTTAAAAATATAATACAAATGTACAAAAAAAATATTATTTCTTCGCCCACAAAAGCTTAACTGCAAACGCAAACCTTCACCTCTTGCGTTTTTATATTCTACTAGTCTCTATTAACGTGCGTTGTACGATAATAATATCACGTAAATATTCAAACAGGTATATATAGGCAGGAACAATAAATTAATTAATAAAAATTAATATTTTTACATTAGCATAATAATCGAATTTAAAGTGATGAAAATATTATATGTACTTATATTTTAGAAATAATTTGATTGTATCTTATTTTATAGTTGTATACGGTCAAAATCGGTTTCGACTTTCGTATGATTAGTCAAGATTGGAACATAATGGACCGAAGGTCATCTTCATAATATCGGGTATGAGATCCGAAGCCAGGTTACCGAGCTCAAATTTCTGGGACCGATCGAATACCGAGCTCGAAGTCATTACCGAACTCGAGTCCAAATCGAACTATGAAGTGAAGCGGTGTCATCAAGCTTAAGAGCCAGAAACCAACCAATAACAAGCCCTATTCGATACCGAGCCCCGATCGAGCCCGAGTCAATATCGAGCTCGAGTTAATATCGAGCTCTAAATCTGAAAATCGATCAATCGACCAATACTAAATCTGACCAAGATCGAGCCAAGAGGCAAGATCCGTTACAGCCGCACTAAAGGAGAGAATCTCAGTGGGAATTAGGGAAAAGCTAATCTATCATGGAATCCCCACTATGTATTTTTAATTATATCTAAAGTAGGATCCCTCCACTACAAGAGGGATAACTACTATTTCTGTAAGGCAAAAAACATTAAGACATTCACACTCTCATATTATTGATATTCACAGAGAAAAATATACTGATATTTATATTGAGATTATCCTCTTGTGAGGTTTATACATTGATTCATCTTGCTTGTTCATAAAATAACTTTCTATTTCAATTTGGTTGGTATTTCATTCTTCATACAGTTAATACTCAATATATTTCTATTTACTTTTCGATTTGTGCCAAGTTGTACCACGTATTCTTAGAACTACGTATAAATTTAACTCTATCCGTTTTTGGGGTAAACCATTTGGCGCCCACCGTGGGGCTAAGGATAACCGTGGTTGTTTGGTACGGATCTCTACAAAACACACCATTTTACACTTGCTCTTGGAAGTATCTTTGATTTCAGGTTGAAAACGACAAATTCTTAATTAATGGCTCTACCTATCGACAATGAAGCTGGCCTTCAAGATGAGAACAACAACTTAACCCCCAGGGGTGGAAGGCAACTCGTCGATCCCGTCGCAGCTCGGGTCGAAGAGCCAATAGATGTCAATTCACATGCGGCCATCGAGGTGAACCAACATTCCGACCCCGAAAATAACATTCATGGTGGAACTCGGTCTGCAGCTCAAAATACCCAAAACGCTGAGGAAAACGGAATCAGCTTGCGTATGATCTTCGAGATGTTGCAAGCTAAACAAGTAGCAATATCACAGTTGCAGAGCCAAACCCAGGCACCGACCAGACTTGAGCCCAGTCCACCCCAAAAAGTCGCCCACAAAACGGGGCCAGCTATAGTAAGGTCAAATGAGCAAGAATCGGGGACTAATCCCAAAATTGTTAAGATGCTCGAAGAACTGACAAAACTAATAGAGTCAGGAGAAAGGAGGATCGAGGCAAACGACAAGAAAGTGGAAACATATAACTCTAGGGTTGATCAGATCCCGGGGGCACCACCGATATTGAAGGGCTTAGATTCCAAAAAAATCGTACAAAAGCCTTTCCCCCCGAGCGCGGCTCCTAAACCGATCCCAAAGAAATTTTGCATGTCCGAGATTCCTAAATATAATGGAACGACCGATCCCAACAAATACGTTATCTCGTACACATGTGCCATCAAAAGGAACAATCTAGAGGACGATGAGATCGAATCTGTATTATTGAAAATATTCGGTGAAACCCTCTCAAAGGGAGCAATGATATGGTATCATAATTTACCGTCTAACTCTATCGATTCTTTCGCTATGCTTATAGATTCTTTCATAAAATCACATGCTGGGGCCATAAAGGTCGAGACCAGGAAGTCGGACCTATTCAAGGTAAGACAAAAGGATAACGAGATGCTAAGTGAATTTGTATCTCGTTTCCAAATAGAACGAATGGATTTACCACCAGTCACAGACGATTGGGTTGTTCAAGCTTTCACTCAAGGTCTAAACGAACGAAGCTCGATGGCTTCACGGCGGCTAAAGCATAACCTGATCGAGTACCCAACTATTACTTGGGCCAATGTGCATAATCGGTATCAATCCAAAATAAGAGTCAAAGATGACCAGTTGGGTTTAGGGTCCGTTATTAAAAGGGACATCGACCGAGAACCAAGGTCAAATAAGGATCAATTTCGGCCGTATAACGGAGATCGTAAAGGTAGCGAACCTTCACGTAACCCCGTACGAGGTGAAAGGAGAAGTGATCAAGGCCAAGGGTCTCGGGGGCTGATGAACAGGAATGGGTTTGACACGCATACCGGACCTAAGGAAGCACCTCGGTTATCAGAGTATAACTTCAATATCGATGCATCCCCTATCGTGTGGGCTATCAGACACATCAAAGATACAAAATGGCCTCGACCTATGCAGACCGATCCTGCCTAGAGGAATCCCAATCAAATGTGTGAATATCATGGCACTCATAGCCACAGAACGGAAGATTGCAGGCAACTAAGAGAGGAGGTAGCCCGGTTATTCAATAAAGGGCACCTTAGAGAATTTTTAAGTGTCAGAGCCAAAAACAATTTCAAAAACAGGAATTTCAATAGACAAAACGAACAAGAAGAGCCACAACACATTATCCACATGATTGTTGGTGGGATCGATACCCCCTAGAGGCCGGTGCTTAAACGCACTAAGATGTCGATCGTAAGGGAAAAGCGATCCCGGACTCAGGATTACACCCCAGAAGAAACCATGTCCTTCAATAACGAAGACGCGGAAGGAATCATGCAACCACATAACGATACACTGGTAATATCTTGTAATGACCCGACCGGTCGTTTTGAGTATTACAACCTTGTTTCTCCATTTATTGATCAAATTGTACCTTACAGTTGTTGTGTGAATTGCCGGGGTAATTGGTTTGGGTCCGGTGAGGTTTTGGAATGAATTGGAATACTTAGTTCCAAGGTTTAAAGTTTAAGTTAGAAAAATGGATCGGATATGGACCGATGTATAAACGACCACGGATTTGAATTTTTATGATTCCAATAGCTCTGTATGGTAATTTTGGGCTTAGGAGCATGTCCGAAATAATATTTGGAGGTCCGTAGTGGAATTAGGCTTGAAATGCCGAAAGTTTAATTTTTGGGAAGTTTGACCGGGGGATTGACTTTTTGATATCGGGGTCAGAATCCGATTCTAGAAATTGGAATAGGTTCATTATGTCATTTATGACTTGTGTGCAAAATTTGAGGTCAAACGGACTTTGATTCGATAGGTTTCGGTATAAAATGTAGAAGTTGAAAATTTCATAATAGACAAAAGTTCAAGTGAGTTCGCATAAGACCGAAATTCAAATGACCATAACTCTCACGATACGAAGTGTTATATGGTGTATTACATATCAAATGAAAGATATTTGAGTCTAGTTTTTAACGCTTTAAACCGTTCATCATTTGGATATTCTTACAAGAAGTCATGACCAAATTACCAAAATATGTCCAGTGAAGCCCATTTCTGGGCATCGATTTTGCGGTGCATTTTGCGATCCCATTCTTCGGTCCATTATGCGACCGCAGACTTGCTTTTTGAGGGTTAATTTTTCTATTTTCATAACCCGATCCCATTTTGATAAATAGGCTTGGGGACTCATTTTGGAGCAAAAATCTAATATTTTTAGAGAGAAGAGGAGAGTGTTCTAGAGAGAGGAAGAATCTCAAGTGCTTTGTTCATCAAGATCTTGTTCAAGCTTTGAAATCCAACAAGGAAATAACACAAGATCTTCACCCAAGAGGTAAGGTTCTAACCCCTAGTCTTCAATTTCGAGTTTGGGTACAGATGCGTGATTAAGAGTATGATTCTTGGGTGTAATAGTATTATTTATACATATCAATAAGGTTTATGGAAAGGTTTTTGAGTTCAAATGGGTAAAGATTGGGTTGAAAATGGTAGAAATCTTCAAAGATTTTAATTGAGGATTTGAAGGCCGAGTTGTGGTCAGATTTGAATAATTTTTGTATGGTTGGACTCGTGATTGAATGGGGATTCAGATTTTGTAAGTTTTATCGGATTCCAAGAAGTGGTCCCCATGGGTGATTTTTGGGGCGTAATTTCGATTTTTTAAAAAATATTAGTATTTTGATATGGAATTAATTCATATAATTTTTGTAACCTGAATTAAATTAATTGTGACTAGATTCAAGCCATTTGGAAGTTGATACGCACATAATGGAATTTCTGGAGCATTGCTTAACTTGCTCGACATTGGATTTGGCTTGTTCGAGGTAAGTAACTCTTCTAATCTTGGAGCTAAGGGTATGAACCCTGAATATATGTATTTCGTGAATTGTTGGGAGGTGACGCACATGCTAGGTGACGGGCGTGTGGGCGTGCACTATAGAAATTGTGACATAATTATTTCTGTAAAATTGTGTAGTAAATAATCTTGGCATTTTCCATGCGGTTTTATGTGTTAATGAAATTAAGGTGAAAAGTATATTAAAAATTATGTTGAGGCTATGTTCCAGTATTATTGGGACCCACATAGGTCATATTATTGTGAATTATTTATTTGGAATTGAAAATTCATAATTAGTCCTATTCATTTCAGTGCATATCATATCTCAGTCTATGTTGTTATTTATTGATACATCATATCATCATTTTGGGCTATTCTCATGACATTGTGAGCCCATGAGAGAGAGACTGGAGAGATTGATGATTGAGAGAGGCCGAGGGCCTGATTGTGAGGATATTTTTGGGATCGGGCTGCACGCCGCAGCAGGCCATGTTGGCTTTATATATATTATACTATTGCACGTGAGTTGTCCGTCCAGATCCTTATATTATACTATTGCACGTGAGTTGGCCGTGCAGCATGTGAGTTGGCCGTGCGGATCCAGATATTATTATAGCACGTGAGTTATCCGTGCAGCATGTGAGTTGTCCGTGCAACACGTGAGTTGTCCGTGCGGATCCAGATATGATATTATAGCACGTGAGTTGTCCGTGCAGCACGTGTGTTATCCGTGCTTATAGCGCTTGGGCTGTAGGAGCCCCTCATGAGTCTGTACACACCCCCAGTGAGCGCAGTCAACTATAAATAGGGATTGGGTTGCACGCCGCTACAGGTATTGTATTGCGCTGAGTGATTGAGTGTGCTGAGCACAGTAAGAGAGAATGCGAGACAGTGAGATTGAGTACTCTGAGACTGTGAGTACATGAGTGCAATCTCTGAGATACATTGCATTGACATTCACACATGACATATATGCATAAAGATGTGTTTTTCTCATGTTGTACGGTATCACATTATTCATGATTTCTCACACATGTTGACAGATGGGCATAGTGATGTATTTGTTTTACACTAGTTATCTGGAAATAAAAATGAAATATTTTTTTTATTATTGAAAGGATTTTGGAAAAATTACTGTTTTCAAACTTATTCATATTTTTGGTAACTTCGGTAAACGATTCGGGTTTTCATTGATGTACTTGAAAGGCAGAACTATTTTCAGAAGTTATGATTTAGCTGAGCATTTATTCTTGAGTTACTTCTGGTATTACTTGTTTAATATTGTTATGAACTATTGTTGGTTATGGAAGTTGGACTCTGATCTTGGAAGAAGCTCGTCACTACTTTCAAACTAAGGCTAGGTTTGTTACTTACTCAGTACATGGGGTCGGTTGTACTGACACTGCACTTCTACACATTGCGTGCAGATATTGGCTGTCGTTGTGGCTGTGTTCGATGGTTGCTGAATTTGAAGATATACCTGCGTTCCTGTTGTAGCTGCCTCTTGTTCAGGGTAGTCTTAGATTTATAAAAGCTCTGTTTATGTATTATTCAAACAGACTATGTATTTATTTCATTTCTGCTTTGTATACTCTATTCTTATAAGCTCAAGATTTGTACTACCAGTTCTATGGGAAATGTATTGGTTTTAGATATTCTCTTTTAAATAATTATTATTATAATTGGATAATTAAAAGTTGGCTTACCTAGCGGGTTGGGTTAGGTTCCATCACAACTAGTTGGATTTTGGGTCGTGACTAGGTGGTATCAGAGCTCTAGGTTCATAGGTTCTACATCTCATGAGCAAGTGTCTAGTAGAGTCTTGCGGATCGGTATGATGACGACCATACTTATCTTCGAGAGGCTACAGGGCATTTAAGATATATACTTCCCATCTTTCTTTCCTTATCGTGCGAGATTGATTCAGCTTGAGACATAAACTCTTTGAATTCCTTCCACGTATTCGTATGCGCGCATGAGCGCTTAGTATCAGTTGTGCATCGGGCTTGTGATTCCATGAACGAAGTTCGAGATGAGTATTCTATGTTTTGGTGATGTGCCAATCTGGAGGACTTGAGGCCAGGTTTAGACCGCAGCTTAAGCTCGGTAGCTTCAGTTGTAACTCATACAATTGGACTTATATGTCTGGTAATGACCCTACAATAGAAATTGTGGATCGATGAGGAGTGGAATGGAGGTGTGATAGGTATGATGTGACCGCGGGATGTGTTAAGACGATTGGAATATGACGAGAAGTGTTTTCTTGAAATGTAAAGAAAAAGCCATTGGGTGCTTGATTTTCGATTTGCTGTGACAAACAGTCTCAAGTAATGAATATTTTGAAGGATCTTGCACATTGTTAAATTTTGGGACAGACCAAATTCTCATGTCTTGTTAATAAGTTTGGACTTGGAAAGATTTAATGATTGCGTAGAAATTGTGACTGCTAAAGGGTATAACAAGATACTAATTTAAGGTTAAGAAGGTGGGTTATCCCATACGGAGTAATCTACGTAGGTGTATTCCTTATGACTTGAGTAGAGAGTTTCTTTTCTGCCTACGGGCGTAGGTGTGGAGATTTGAATTTGAATCTGGCTGAGAAGGTTGATTTGATTGTCAAGAGAATAAATGCGAGCTTAGCGGCTGATTGGGGTATTTTTATGGTTGGCGTTGCATGAGTTGGAAAAGAAGTTTCGTTGAACTGACTACGATATTATGACGGTAATAGAGTATGGGTATTGTGAATTATGGAGTGTTTTAATCTATGGCTTTGAGCCAAGTGGTTAGCCTGCTATTGACAATTTGATTTCATGGTTATGTGTTGAATTTTAGTTTTTGGCTGAGGCATACTGGTGGGATAGTTATGACTTGCAGAATTTGAGATTGAGGATGACTCGAGTAAGGAAATTTCCAAATACGGGTTATGATGCGCTTTATGAGTAAAATCATGGGATGAGTGAGTTGTTATTTTCAAAATATGTAGTACGCACGGAGTATGAATTTGATTGGGGGTATTAAAGTAGAGTTACTTCTTTGAGTGTTGTTGTGCTAATGGGGCACGTGTCTTTTGGCCCATTTGGGCAGTGTAATTTAGATTTGAGCAAAGTGGATGACTTCCAAGAAAATTCTAGTGGGTTTGAGAATTTTATATAGCAATTGAGAATTTCTCCGGACTTGTGTATGGATAAAACCTGAGATTTGTATTTGATGGTGCCTGGACTTACGAAAGTTCTGCATGACTAGGGATTATACATTTCAGTATAAGGAAGGTAAGAAGAACAATTTTAAATTCACATAAGGTATTTTCAGAATGAGTGTTACAGTTGTGGTAGTTATGGAGGTACTTAAGAAGAACACAGTTTCTTAAGGGTCGTAGGGCGTTGTGGTTCTATGCTAAGGTTTTTGGGGTGAGTGTGGCTAAAGATCATGGCATTTTAGCAAGGAGAAGTATCAATCGAAAGGCAAATTCGGAAGGGACTCGGAGAAATAGGACATAATATTTTGGTGGCAATATTCTTGGGTTTTGGTGACCTACGTGGTTTGGTCGAGTTAGAGGAATTTAGTTCTAATAGCTTGGTTATGTGCAGATGGATTTCAAAGTGTTCATGATGGCTTCTACCATGGTTTGAATTAGATACTTTTCTACCGGTATGGAGAACGTATTGTGTATTGTGATTTCCTCTTGGAAAGAAGCAAGAGAATGGTTCTCTTCCTTGAGACATCTCCCATATTTGGGTACACAGATTGCGCAGTTGTGGCTTGAGTTATATTGATATGCGTGTCTGTGGGATAGTTATGTTTAATAATATAAAGTTATTGGACCTAGAATGAGTACTATCAGGTTTGAAACGGTATATTCGGGAAGATAATATTGAAATTCGGCTTAGAAAGTGATTATGGTTCTGGTTGGGATGAGAGAGCTCCATTACTTGTTGATCTGGTAAGGGGTCTTGAGATTTCTGTGTGTTTCTTTCATTATCAGTTGTGTGCAAAAGTTTTAGAAGGAGGTTTTGTTTGATATGTGGTTTAATACTATTACCGGGTTACTTTGGAGTAGTTAATGTGATAGAAAATGGTGCTGCGAGCATACGAGTTGTGTAGTATGTTAAGTGATTATATCTGGGGTTATGGTTATGGCTCAATACAACTTGTTCAGACTCATACAGTGTGTTGATGTGAGATTCAGGTCTTGAAAAGAAATTCTGAATGTTGGAAATTGAATTCCAAGGTTTATGGGCTAAGGTTGAAGTAATGATTTTTAATTATGTTGTGTTGTCAGTCCTATACAATTTACACGGAATAGGGTGGCGTGGGATCACCCCGAGTACGTGTGTGGTAAGATGGAACAGTGATTTGATGGCTTGGAAACAACTCTTGGCACGTTCGAGGACGAACGTATGTTTAAGTGGGGGAGAATATAACGACCTGATCGGTCGTTTTGAGTATTACAACCTTGTTTCCCTATTTACTGCTCAAATTGTACTTTACAGTTGTTGTGTGAATTGCCGGAGTAATTGGTTTGGGTCCGGTAAGGTTTTGGAAGGAATTGCAACACTTAGTTCTAAGGTTTAAAGTTTAAGTTAGAAAAATGGACCGGATATGGACCGATATGTAAATGACCTCGGATTCAAATTTTTATGATTCCAATAGCTCTGTATGGTAATTTTGGGCTTAGGAGCGTATCCGTAATATTATTTGGAGGTCCGTAGTGGAATTAGGCTTGAAATGCCGAAAGTTTAATTTTTGGGAAGTTTAACCGGGGGGTTGACTTTTTAATATCGGGGTCAGAATCTGATTCCAAAAATTGGAATAGGTTCATTATGTCATTTATTACTTATGTGAAAAATTTGAGGTCAAATGGACTTGTTTCGATAGGTTTCGGCATAGAATGTAGAAGTTGGAAATTTCATAATAGACTAAAGTTCAAGTGAGTTCGCACATGACCCAACTTCAAATGAGCATAACTCTCATGATACAAAGTGTTATATGGTTTATTACCTATCCAATGAAATATATTTGAGTTTAATTTCTAACGCTTTAAACCATTCGTCATTTGGACATTCCTACAAGAAGTTATGACATAATTACCAAAGGCTGGAAAAATGCGATTCTGCGACCAATTCTGCGATCGCAGAACCATTATGCGATCGCAGAAGTAGTTATGTAACCACAAAATGGTCGCAAACCTATCCAGTGAAGCTCATTTTTGGGCATCGATTTTGCGATGCATTTTGCGACCCGCATACCCATACTGCGGTCCATTATGCGACCGAAGAGCTGCTTTCGGAGGGTTAATTTTTTTATTTTCATAACCCGATCCCATTTTGATAAATAGGCTTAGAGACTCATTTTGGAGCAAAAATCTGATTTTTTAGAGAGAAGGAAGAGTGTTCTAGAGAGAGGAAGAAGCTCAAATGCTTTGTTCATCAAGATCTTGTTCAAGCTTTGAAATCCAACAAGGAAATATCACAAGATCTTCACCCAAGAGGTAAGGTTCTAACCCCTAGTCTTGAATTTCGAGTTTGGTTAAAGATGGGTGATTAAGAGTATGATTCTTGGGTTTAATAGTATTATTTATACATATCAATAAGGTTTATGGAAAGATTTTTGAGTTCAATTGCGTAAAGATAGGGTTGAAAATGGTAGAAATCTTCAAAGACTTTAATTGAGGATTTGAAGGCCGAGTTGTGGTCGGATTTGAGTAATTTTGGTATGGTTGGACTCGTGGTTGAATGGGGGTTTGGATTTTGTAAGTTTTATCGGATTCCGAGATGTGGGCCCCACGGGTGAATTTTAGGGCGTGATTTCGGATTTTTGGAAAATATTAGTATTTTGATATGGAATTAATTCCTATAATTTTTGAAACCTGAATCAAATTAATTGTTACTAGATTCGAGCCGTTTGGAAGTTGATACGCGCATAATGAAATTTCTGGAGCATTGCTTAGCTTGCTCGACATTGGATTTGGCTTGTTCGAGGTAAGTAACTCTTCTAATCTTGGAGCTGAGGGTAACCCTGAATATATGTATTTCGTGAATTGTTGGGAGGTGACGCACATGCTAGGTGACGGGCGTGTGGGCGTGCACTATAGAAATTGTGACATAATTGTTTTTGTGAAATTGTGTAGTAAATAATCTTGGCATTTTCCATGTGATTTTATGAGTTAATGAAATTGAGGTGAAAAGTATATTAAAAATTATGTTGAGACTATGTTCCAATATTTTTGGGACCCATAGAGGTCATATTGTTGTGAATTATTTATTTTAAATTAAAAATTCATACTGAGTCATATTCATTTCAGTGCATATCATATCTCAGTCTCTGTTGTTATTTATTGATACATCATATCATTATTTTGGGCTATTATCATGACATTGTGAGCCCATGAGAGAGAGACTGGAGAGATTGATGACTGAGGGAGGCCGAGGGCCTGATTGTCAGGATACTTTTGGGATCGGGCTACACGCCGCAGTAGGCCATGTTGGCTTTATATATATTATACTATTGCACGTGAGTTGGCCGTACAGCACGTGAGTTGGCCATGCGGATCCAGATATTATTATAGCACGTGAGTTGTCCGTGCGGATCCAGATATAATATTATAGCACGTGAGTTGTTCGTGTAGCACGTGAGTTGTCCGTGCTTATAGCGCTTGGGCTGTAGGAGCCCCTCATGAGTCTGTACACACCCCTAGTGAGCGCAGTCGACTATAAACAGGGATCGGGCTGCACGCCGCAACAGGTATTGTACTGTGCTGAGTGATTGAGTATGCTGAGCATAGTGCGAGAGAATGCGAGACAATGAGATTGAGTACTTTGAGAGTGTGAGTACATGAGTGTAATCTCAGAGATACATTGCATTGACATGCACACATGACATATATGCATAGAGATATGTTTTTCTCATGTTGTACGGTATCACATAATTCATGATTTCTCACTCATGTTGACAGATGGGCATAGTGATGCATTTATTTTACACTGGTTATCCGAAAAAGAAAATAAAATATTTTATTTATTATTGAAAGGATTTTAGAAAAATTACTGTTTTCAAACTTATTCATATTTTTGGTAACTTCGGTAACAATTGGGATTTTCACTGATGTACTTGAAAGGCAGAACTATTTTTAGAAGTCATGATTTAGCTGAGCATTTATTCTTGAGTTACTTCTGGTATTACTTGTTTAATATTGTTATGAACTATTGTTGGTTATGGAAGTTGGACTCTGATCTTGGAAGAAGCTCGTCACTACTTTCAAACTAAGGCTAGGTTTGTTACTTACTCAGTACATGGGGTCGGTTGTACTGACACTGCACTTCTGCACATTGCGTGCAGATATTGGCTATCGTTGTGGTTGTGTTCGATGGTTGCTGAATTTGAAGATATACCTGCGTTCCTGTTGTAGCTGCCTCTTGTTCAGGGTAGCCTTAGATTTATAAAAGCTCTGTTTATGTATTATTCAAACAGACTATGTATTTATTTCATTTCTGCTTTGTATACTCTATTCTTATAAGCTCAAGATTTGTACTACCAGTTCTATGGGAAATGTATTGGTTTTAGATATTCTCTTTTAAATAATTATTATTATAATTGGATAATTAAAAGTTGGCTTACCTAGCGGGTTGGGTTAGGTTCCATCACAACTAGTTGGATTTTGGGTCGTGACTAGGTGGTATCAGAGCTCTAGGTTCATAGGTTCTACATCTCATGAGCAAGTGTCTAGTAGAGTCTTGCGGATCGGTATGATGACGACCATACTTATCTTCGAGAGGCTACAGGGCATTTAAGATATATACTTCCCATCTTTCTTTCCTTATCGTGCGAGATTGATTCAGCTTGAGACATAAACTCTTTGAATTCCTTCCACGTATTCGTATGCGCGCATGAGCGCTCGGTATCAGCTGTGCATCGGGCTTGTGATTCCATGAACGAAGTTCGAGATGAGTATTCTATATTTTGGTGATGGGCCAGTTTGGAGGACTTGAGGCCAGGTTTAGACCGCAACTTAAGCTCGGTAGCTTTAGTTGTAACTCGTACAATTGGACTTATATGTCTGATAATGACCCTACAATGGAAATTGTGGCTCGATGAGCAGTGGAATGGAGGTGTAATAGGTATGATGTGACCTCGGGATATGTTAAGATGATTGGAATATGACGAGAAGTGTTTCCTTGAAATGTAAAGAAAAAGCCACTGGGTACTTGATTTTTGATTTGGTGTGACGAACAGTCTCAAGTAACGAATGTTTTGAAGGATCTTTCACATTGTTAAATTTTGGGACAAACCAAAATTCTCATGTCTTGTTAATAAGTTTGGACTTGGAAAGATTTAATGATTGCGTAGAAATTGTGACTGTTAAAGGGTATAACAAGATACTAATTTAAGGTTAAGCAGGTGGGTTATCCCATACGGAGTAATCTACATAGGTGTATTCCTTATGACTTGAGTAGAGAGTTTCTTTTTATCCTACGGGGTGTAGGTGTGGAGATTTGAATTTGAATCTGGCTGAGAAGGTTGATTTGATTGTCAAGAGAATAAATGCGAGCTTAGCGGCTGATTGGGGTATTTTTATGGTTGGCGTTGCATGAGTTGGAAATGAAGTTACGTTGAACTGACTACGATATTATGACAATAATAGAGTATGGGTATTGTGAATTATGGAGTGTTTTAATCTATGGCTTTGAGCCAAGTGGGGAGCCTGCTATTGACAATTTGATTTCATTGTTATGTGTTAAATTTTAGTTTTTGGGCTGAGGCATACTAGTGGGATAGTTATGACTTACAGAATTTGAGATCGAGGATGACTCGAGTTAGGAAATTTCTGAATACGGGTTATGATGCGCTTTATGATTAAAATCATGGGATGAGTGAGTTGTTATTTTCAAAATATGTAGTACGCACGGAGTATGGATTTGATTGGGGGTATTAAAGTAGAGTTACTTCTTTGGGTGTTGTTGTGCTAATGGGGCACGTGTCTTTTGGCCCATTTGGGCAGTGCAATTTAGATTTGAGAAAAGTGGGTGACTTCCGAGAAAATTCTAGTGGGTTTGAGAATTTTATATAACAATTGAGAATTTCTCCGGATTTGTGTATGGATAAAACCTGAGATTTGTATTTGATGGTGCCTGGACTTACGAAAGTTCTGCATGACTAGGGATTATACATTTCAGTATAAGGAAGGTAAGAAGAACAATTTTAAATTCACATAAGGTATTTTCAGAATGAGTGTTACAGTTGTGGTAGTTATGGAGGTACTTAAGAAGAACACAGTTGCTTAAGGGCCGTAGGGCGTTGTGGTTCTATGCTAAGGTTTGTGGGGTGAGTGTGGCTAAAGATCGTGGCGTTTTAGCAAGGAGAAGTATCAATCAAAAGGCAAATTCGGAAGGGACACGGAGAAATAGGACAACTGGGTAGTAGGCTGGACCAGTATGGTAATGGCAGGATCGGTCCTTTGGGTAATTACGACGTTGTAAGACTTTACAGATATTTTGGTGGCAATATTCTTGGGTTTTGGTGACCTACGTGGTTTGGTCGAGTTAGAGGAATTTAGTTCTAATAGCTTGGTTATGTGCAGATAGATTTCAAAGTGTTCGTGATGGTTTCTACCATGGTTTGAATTAGATACTTTTCTACCGGTATGGAGAACGTGCTGTGTATTGTGATTTCCTCCTGGAAAGAAGCAAGAGAATGGTTCTCTTCCTTGAGACATCTCCCATATTTGGGTACACAGATTGCACAGTTGTGGCTTGAGTTATATTGATGTGCGTGTATGTGGAATAGTTGTGTTTAATAATATAAGGTTATTGGACCTAGAATGAGTACTATCAGGTTTGAAACGGTATATTCGGGAAGATAATATTGAAATTCGGCTTAGAAAGTGATTATGGTTCTGGTTGGGACGAGAGAGATCCATTACTTGTTGATCTGATAAGGGGTCTTGAGATTTCTGCGTGTTTCATTCATTATCAGCAGTGTGCAAAAGTTTTAGAACGAGGTTTTGTTTGATATGTGGTTTAATACTATTACCGGGTTACTTTGGAGTAGTTAATGTGATAGAAAATGGTGTTGAGAGCTTGCGAGTTGTGTAGTATGTTAAGTGATTATATCTGGGGTTATGGTTATGGCTCAATACAGCTCTTTCAGACTCATACAACGTGTTGATGTGAGATTCAGGTCTTGGAAATAAATTCTGAATGTTGGAAATTGAATTCCAAGGTTTATGGGCTAAGGTTGAAGTAATGATTTTTAATTATGTTGTGTTGTCAGGCCTATACCATTTACATGGAATAGGGTGGCGTGGGATCACCCCGAGTACGTGTGTGGTAAGATGGATCAATGATTTAATGACTTGGAAACAACTCTTGGCACGTTCGAGGACGAACATATATTTAAGTGGGGGAGAATGTAACGACCCGACCGGTTGTTTTGAGTATTACAACCCCATTTCCCCATTTACTGCTCAAATTGTACCTTACAGTTGTTGTGTGAATTTTTGGGGTAATTGGTTTGGGTCCGGTGAGGTTTTGGAATGAATTGAAACACTTAGTTCCAAGGTTTAAAGTTTAAGTTAGAAAAATGGATCGGATATGGACCAATGTATAAACGACCTTGGATTCAGATTTTTATGATTCCAATAGCTATGTATGGTCATTTTGGGCTTAGGAGCGTGTCCGAAATATTATTTGGAGGTCCGTAGTGAAATTAGGCTTGAAATGTCGAAAGTTTAATTTTTGGAAAGTTTGACTGGGGGGTTGACTTTTTGATATCGGGGTCGGAATCCGATTCTAGAAATTGGAATAGGTTCATTATGTCATTTATGACTTGTGTGCAAAATTTGAGATCAAACGGACTTGATTCGATAGGTTTCGGCATAGAATGTAGAAGTTGGAAATTTTTAGATTTTTTGAAAATTGTGGGCCGGAACCAATGAGGTTTGCCTACGTATCTCACACCCGGTGAGAATCAGACCCGCGTAGTTCTGCCAAAAGCGGGGAATATCTCAAAATCTTAGTCTATTTTTCAATACCTTTTGAGTGAAATCAGACACACTTCGATTTTTGAAGATAGGGATTTGATGAGAACCAGGTGAATTTCACTCTCTTATTTTCTTTCTCTGGTATTTTTTCAATTTTCTTTCCATATTCTAAAAGCCAGTCAACATACAAATCGGATCAGACAGATATACAAGTAGCACATAAGATGCATCAGGATGGTCTTTTTAGTTTCGGATACACATGTCCTAGACGGACCCAACCCCTGTGTTGAGTCCCCAACGTCAGATGCACGTGATGCAAACAAATGTTCCTACTAGGGATCCGACATGAGGCTATGTTATTCTAGGTTTAAACCTGGGGGTGTGTTTTAGACATGGCTTACCCAAGCGGACAACTCGAGACGAGTTGGGGGCAATGTACCGGGAGCACGAAAGTCTACCCGACCTAGTTGCTGATCCGGCCTCGTTCTATTTGGCACGACCTCAAACAGAAAAGTGGGCCACGCGTACGTGTGCACCATATTTTTAGAAGACTCAGAAGGGAGGTGTAAGAAAATAGATTAATACAGTTCAAATAATATCAAAGCGGTAAATGAGTGGCAATTAGCATATTAGGCACACAAACACAATAATATCAACAAATAATAAAGCCAAGTATAGATCACATTAACAAGCTTGAATTCTGAACCTTGAACCAGAGATTCTGGAATCTTATCCCCAGCAGAGTCGCCAGAGCTGTCACACCTCCGTTTTTCCGAGGGGATAGGGGAGTTTTTTCAATTAAAGTGACATTAATTGAAATGGGATTATTTATTTAATTCAAATGCGTAAAGATTGGGTTGAAAATGGTAGAAATCTTCAAAGACTTTAATTGAGGATTTGAAGGCCGAGTTGTGGTCGGATTTGAGTAATTTTGGTATGGTTGGACTCGTGGTTGAATGAGGGTTTGGATTTTGTAAGTTTTATCGGATTCCGAGATGTGGGCCCCACGGGTGAATTTTAGGGCGTGATTTCGGATTTTTGGAAAATATTAGTATTTTGATATGGAATTAATTCCTATAATTTTTGAAACCTGAATCAAATTAATTGTTACTAGATTCGAGCCGTTTGGAAGTTGATACGCGCATAATGAAATTTCTGGAGCATTGCTTAGCTTGCTCGACATTGGATTTGGCTTGTTCGAGGTAAGTAACTCTTCTAATCTTGGAGCTGAGGGTAACCCTGAATATATGTATTTCGTGAATTGTTGGGAGGTGACGCACATGCTAGGTGACGGGCGTGTGGGCGTGCACTATAGAAATTGTGACATAATTGTTTTTGTGAAATTGTGTAGTAAATAATCTTGGCATTTTCCATGTGATTTTATGTGTTAATGAAATTGAGGTGAAAAGTATATTAAAAATTATGTTGAGACTATGTTCCAATATTTTTGGGACCCATAGAGGTCATATTGTTGTGAATTATTTATTTTAAATTAAAAATTCATACTGAGTCATATTCATTTCAGTGCATATCATATCTCAGTCTCTGTTGTTATTTATTGATACATCATATCATTATTTTGGGCTATTATCATGACATTGTGAGCCCATGAGAGAGAGACTGGAGAGATTGATGACTGAGGGAGGCCGAGGGCCTGATTGTCAGGATACTTTTGGGATCGGGCTACACGCCGCAGTAGGCCATGTTGGCTTTATATATATTATACTATTGCACGTGAGTTGGCCGTACAGCACGTGAGTTGGCCATGCGGATCCAGATATTATTATAGCACGTGAGTTGTCCGTGCGGATCCAGATATAATATTATAGCACGTGAGTTGTTCGTGTAGCACGTGAGTTGTCCGTGCTTATAGCGCTTGGGCTGTAGGAGCCCCTCATGAGTCTGTACACACCCCCTAGTGAGCGCAGTCGACTATAAACAGGGATCGGGCTGCACGCCGCAACAGGTATTATATTATGCTGAGTGATTGAGTGTGCTGAGCACAGTGCGAGAGAATGTGAGACAATGAGATTGAGTACTTTGAGAGTGTGAGTACATGAGTGTAATCTCAGAGATACATTGCATTGACATGCACACATGACATATATGCATAGAGATATGTTTTACTCATGTTTTACGGTATCACATAATTCATGATTTCTCACTCATGTTGACAGATGGGCATAGTGATGCATTTATTTTACACTGGTTATCCGAAAAAGAAAATGAAATATTTTATTTATTATTGAAAGGATTTTAGAAAAATTACTGTTTTCAAACTTATTCATATTTTTGGTAACTTCGGTAACAATTGGGGTTTTCACTGATGTACTTGAAAGGCAGAACTATTTTTAGAAGTCATGATTTAGCTGAGCATTTATTCTTGAGTTACTTCTGGTATTACTTGTTTAATATTGTTATGAACTATTGTTGGTTATGGAAGTTGGACTCTGATCTTGGAAGAAGCTCGTCACTACTTTCAAACTAAGGCTAGGTTTGTTACTTACTCAGTACATGGGGTCGGTTGTACTGACACTGCACTTCTGCACATTGCGTGCAGATATTGGCTGTCGTTGTGGCTGTGTTCGATGGTTGCTGAATTTGAAGATATACCTGCGTTCCTGTTGTAGCTGCCTCTTGTTCAGGGTAGCCTTAGATTTATAAAAGCTCTGTTTATTTATTATTCAAACAGACTATGTATTTATTTCATTTCTGCTTTGTATACTCTATTCTTATAAGCTCAAGATTTGTACTACCAGTTCTATGGGAAATGTATTGGTTTTAGATATTCTCTTTTAAATAATTATTATTATAATTGGATAATTAAAAGTTGGCTTACCTAGCGGGTTGGGTTAGGTTCCATCACAACTAGTTGGATTTTGGGTCGTGACTAGGTGGTATCAGAGCTCTAGGTTCATAGGTTCTACATCTCATGAGCAAGTGTCTAGTAGAGTCTTGCGGATCGGTATGATGACGACCATACTTATCTTCGAGAGGCTACAGGGCATTTAAGATATATACT
Source organism: Nicotiana tomentosiformis (assembly GCF_000390325.3). Taxonomy (NCBI): domain Eukaryota; kingdom Viridiplantae; phylum Streptophyta; class Magnoliopsida; order Solanales; family Solanaceae; genus Nicotiana; species Nicotiana tomentosiformis. The sequence continues at coordinate 84,959,168 of NC_090812.1, read as the reverse complement.
TCCCATCTTTCTTTCCTTATCGTGCGAGATTGATTCAGCTTGAGACATAAACTCTTTGAATTCCTTCCACATATTCGTATGCGCGCATGAGCGCTCGGTATCAGCTGTGCATCGGGCTTGTGATTCCATGAACGAAGTTCGAGATGAGTATTCTATATTTTGGTGATGGGCTAGTTTGGAGGACTTGAGGCCAGGTTTAGACCGCAACTTAAGCTCGGTAGCTTTAGTTGTAACTCGTACAATTGGACTTATATGTCTGATAATGACCCTACAATGGAAATTGTGGCTCGATGAGCAGTGGAATGGAGGTGTAATAGGTATGATGTGACCTCGGGATGTGTTAAGATAATTGGAATATGACGAGAAGTGTTTCCTTGAAATGTAAAGAAAAGGCCACTGGGTACTTGATTTTTGATTTGGTGTGACGAACAGTCTCGAGTAACGAATGTTTTGAAGGATCTTTCACATTGTTAAATTTTGGGACAAACCAAAATTCTCATGTCTTGTTAATAAGTTTGGACTTGGAAAGATTTAATGATTGCGTAGAAATTGTGACTGTTAAAGGGTATAACAAGATACTAATTTAAGGTTAAGCAGGTGGGTTATCCCATACGGAGTAATCTACATAGGTGTATTCCTTATGACTTGAGTAGAGAGTTTCTTTTTATCCTACGGGGTGTAGGTGTGGAGATTTGAATTTGAATCTGGCTGAGAAGGTTGATTTGATTGTCAAGAGAATAAATGCGAGCTTAGCGGCTGATTGGGGTATTTTTATGGTTGGCGTTGCATGAGTTGGAAATGAAGTTACGTTGAACTGACTACGATATTATGACAATAATAGAGTATGGGTATTGTGAATTATGGAGTGTTTTAATCTATGGCTTTGAGCCAAGTGGGGAGCCTGCTATTGACAATTTGATTTCATTGTTATGTGTTAAATTTTAGTTTTTGGGCTGAGGCATACTAGTGGGATAGTTATGACTTACAGAATTTGAGATCGAGGATGACTCGAGTTAGGAAATTTCTGAATACGGGTTATGATGCGCTTTATGATTAAAATCATGGGATGAGTGAGTTGTTATTTTCAAAATATGTAGTACGCACGGAGTATGGATTTGATTGGGGGTATTAAAGTAGAGTTACTTCTTTGGGTGTTGTTGTGCTAATGGGGCACGTGTCTTTTGGCCCATTTGGGCAGTGCAATTTAGATTTGAGAAAAGTGGGTGACTTCCGAGAAAATTCTAGTGGGTTTGAGAATTTTATATAACAATTGAGAATTTCTCCGGACTTGTGTATGGATAAAACCTGAGATTTGTATTTGATGGTGCCTGGACTTACGAAAGTTCTGCATGACTAGGGATTATACATTTCAGTATAAGGAAGGTAAGAAGAACAATTTTAAATTCACATAAGGTATTTTCAGAATGAGTGTTACAGTTGTGGTAGTTATGGAGGTACTTAAGAAGAACACAGTTGCTTAAGGGCCGTAGGGCGTTGTGGTTCTATGCTAAGGTTTGTGGGGTGAGTGTGGCTAAAGATCGTGGCATTTTAGCAAGGAGAAGTATCAATCAAAAGGCAAATTCGGAAGGGACACGGAGAAATAGGACAACTGGGTAGTAGGCTGGACCAGTATGGTAATGGCAGGATCGGTCCTTTGGGTAATTACGACGTTGTAAGACTTTACAGATATTTTGGTGGCAATATTCTTGGGTTTTGGTGACCTACGTGGTTTGGTCGAGTTAGAGGAATTTAGTTCTAATAGCTTGGTTATGTGCAGATAGATTTCAAAGTGTTCGTGATGGTTTCTACCATGGTTTGAATTAGATACTTTTCTACCGGTATGGAGAATGTGCTGTGTATTGTGATTTCCTCCTGGAAAGAAGCAAGAGAATGGTTCTCTTCCTTGAGACATCTCCTATATTTGGGTACACAGCTTGCGCAGTTGTGGCTTGAGTTATATTGATGTGCGTGTATGTGGAATAGTTGTGTTTAATAATATAAGGTTATTGGACCTAGAATGAGTACTATCAGGTTTAAAACGGTATATTCAGGAAGATAATATTGAAATTCGGCTTAGAAAGTGATTATGGTTCTGGTTGGGACGAAAGAGATCCATTACTTGTTGATCTGATAAGGGGTCTTGAGATTTCTGCGTGTTTCATTCATTATCAGCAGTGTGCAAAAGTTTTAGAACGAGGTTTTGTTTGATATGTGGTTTAATACTATTACCGGGTTACTTTGGAGTAGTTAATGTGATAGAAAATGGTGTTGCGAGCTTGCGAGTTGTGTAGTATGTTAAGTGATTATATCTGGGGTTATGGTTATGGCTCAATACAGCTCTTTCAGACTCATACAACGTGTTGATGTGAGATTCAGGTCTTGGAAATAAATTCTGAATGTTGGAAATTGAATTCCAAGGTTTATGGGCTAAGGTTGAAGTAATGATTTTTAATTATGTTGTGTTGTCAGGCCTATACCATTTACATGGAATAGGGTGGCATGGGATCACCCCGAGTACGTGTGTGGTAAGATGGAACAGTGATTTAATGACTTGGAAACAACTCTTGGCACGTTCGAGGACGAACATATATTTAAGTGGGGGAGAATGTAACGACCCGACCGGTTGTTTTGAGTATTACAACCCCATTTTCCCATTTACTGCTCAAATTGTACCTTACAGTTGTTGTGTGAATTTTCGGGGTAATTGGTTTGGGTCCGGTGAGGTTTTGGAATGAATTGAAATACTTAGTTCCAAGGTTTAAAGTTTAAGTTAGAAAAATGGATCGGATATGGACCAATGTATAAACGACCTTGGATTCAGATTTTTATGATTTCAATAGCTATGTATGGTCATTTTGGGCTTAGGAGCGTGTCCGAAATATTATTTGGAGGTCCGTAGTGAAATTAGGCTTGAAATGTCGAAAGTTTAATTTTTGGGAAGTTTGACTGGGGGGTTGACTTTTTGATATCGGGGTCGGAATCCGATTCTAGAAATTGGAATAGGTTCATTATGTCATTTATGACTTGTGTGCAAAATTTGAGATCAAACGGACTTGATTCGATAGGTTTCGGCATAGAATGTAGAAGTTGGAAATTTCATAATAGACTAAAGTTCAAGTGAGTTCGCACAAGACCCAACTTCAAATGAGCATAACTCTCATGATACGAAGTGTTATAATGTGTATTACCTATCCTATGAAATATCTTTAAGTCTAATTTCTAACGCTTTAAACCGTTCGTCATTTGGACATTCCTACAAGAATTTATGACCAAATTACCAAAGGCTGGAAAGATACGATTTTGCGACCAATTCTGCGATCGCAGAACCATTATGCGATCACAGAAGTAGTTATGCGACCGCAAAATTGTCGCAAACCTATCCAGTGAAGACCATTTCTGGGCATCGATTTTGCGGTGCATTTTGCGACCCGCATACCCATTATACGGTCCATTATGAGACCGCAGACCTGCTTTCGGAGAGTTAATTTTTCTATTTTTATAATCCGATTCCATTTTGATAAATAGGCTTGGGGACTCATTTTGGAGCAAAAATCTGATATTATTAGAGGGAAGGGAGAGTGTTCTAGAGAGAGGAAGAAGCTCAAGTGCTTTGTTCATCAAGATCTTGTTCAAGCTTTGAAATCCAACAAGGAAATATCACAAGATCTTCACCCAAGAGATAAGGTTCTAACCCCTAGTCTTCAATTTTGAGTTTGGGTAAAGATGGGTGATTAAGAGTATGATTATTGGGTGTAATAGTATTATTTATACATATCAATAAGATTTATGAAAAGGTTTTTGAGTTCAAATGGGTAAAGATTGGGTTGAAAATGGTAGAAATCTTCAAAGACTTTAATTGAGGATTTGAAGGCTGAGTTGTGGTCGGATTTGAGTAATTTTGGTATGGTTGGACTCGTGGTTGAATTAGGGTTCGGATTTTGTGAGTTTTATCGGATTCTGAAACGTGGGCCCCACGGGTATTTTTGGGGCGTAATTTTGGATTTTTGGAAAATATTAGTATTTTGATATGGAATTAATTCCTATATATTTTGTGGGCTGAATCAAATTAATTGTGACTATATTCGAGCCGTTTGGAAGTTGATACGCGCATAATAGAATTTCTGGAGCATTGCTTAGCTTGCTCGACCTTGCATTTGGCTTATTCGAGGTAAGTAACTCTTCTAATCTTGGAGCTGAGGGTATGAACTCTGAATATATGAATTTCTTGAATTGTTGGGAGGTGACACACATGCTAGGTGACGGGCGTGTGGGCGTGCACTATAGAAATTGTGACATAATTGTTTCTGTGAAATTCTGTAGTAAATAATTTTGGCATTTTCCATGCGGTTTTATGTGTTAATGAAATTGAGCTGAAAACTATATTAAAAATCATGTTGAGGCTATGTTCCATTTTTATTGGGATCCACATAGGTCATATTGTTATGAATTATTTATTTTAAATTGAAAATTCATAATCAGTCATATTCATTTTAGTGCATATCATATCTCAGTCTCTGTTGTTATTTATTGATACATCATATCATCAATTTGGGCTATTCTCATGACATTGTGATCCCATGAGAGAGAGACTGGAGAGATTGATGACTGAGGGAGGCCGAGGGCCTGATTGTGAGGACATTTTTGGGATCGGGATGCACGCCGCAGCAGGTCATGTTGGCTTTATATATATTATACTATTGCACGTGAATTGGCCGTGCAGATCCTTATATTATACTATTGCACGTGAGTTGGCCGTGCAGCACATGAGTTGTCCGTGCGGATCCAGATATGATATTATAGCACGTGAGTTGTCCGTGCAGCACGTGAGTTGTCTGTGCTTATAGCGCTTGGGCTATAGGAGCCCCTCATGAGTCTGTACACACCCCCAGTGAGCGCAGTCGACTATAAACAGGGATCGGGCTGCATGCTGCAGCAGGTATTATATAGCGCTAAGTGATTGAGTGTGCTGAGCACAGTGAGAGAGAATGCGAGACAATGAGATTGAGTACTTTGAGAGTGTGAGTACATGAGTGAAATCTCTGAGATACATTGCATTGACATGCACACTTGACATATATGCATAGAGATGTATTTTCCTCATGCTGTACGGTATCACATTATTCATGATTTCTCACATATGTTTACAGATAGGCATAGTGATGCATTTGTTTTACACTAGTTATCTGGAAATGAAAATGAGATATTTTATTTATTATTGAAAGGATTTTGGAAAAATTACTGTTTTCAAACTTATTCATATTTTTGGTAACTTTGGTAAACGATTCGGGTTTTCATTGATGTACTTGAAAGGCAGAACTATTTTCAGAAGTCATGATTTAGCTGAGCATTTATTCTTGAGTTACTTCTGGTATTACTTGTTTAATATTGTTATGAACTACTGTTGGTTATGGAAGTTGGACTCTGACCTTGGTAGAAGCTCGTCACTACTTTCAACCAAAGGCTAGGTTTGTTACTTACTCAGTACATGGGGTCGGTTGTACTGATACTGCACTTCTGCACATTGCGTGTAGATATTGGCTGTCGTTTTGGCTGTGTTCGATGGTTGCAGGATTTGAAGATGTACCTGCGTTCCTGTTGTAGCTGCCTCTTGTTCAGGGTAGCCTTAGATTTATAAAAGCTCTATTCATGTATTATTCAAACAGACTATGTATTTATTTTATTTCTGCTTTGTATACTCTATTCTTATAAGCTCATGATTTGTACTACCAGTTCTTGGGAAAATGTATTGGTTTTAGATATTCTCTTTTAAATAATTGTTATTGTAATTGGATAATTGAAAGTTGGCTTACCTAGCGGGTTGGGTTAGGTGCCATCAGGACTAGTTGGATTTTGGGTCGTGACATATATGTACTTATGAATAAAACTCAAGTTAAACGTGTGTTAATTGATCCACGTAGTTCGGCCAACATCATTCAATCGAGGGTCGTAGAGCAACTCGGTCTACAGGGCCAAGTCGTGCCCGCAACCTTGGTACTAAACGGGTTCAATATGGCATGTGAAACTACTAAGGGCGAAATAATCCTGCCAGTTAACATGGCCGGGACAATCCGAGAAACAAAATTCCACCTGGTCGAAGGCGATATGAGATACAACGCCCTTTTCGGAAGAACGTGGATCCACAATATGAGGGTTGTACCCTCGACCCTCCACCAGGTTTTGAAGTTCCCAACATCGGAGGGAATTAAAATGGTTTACGGGGAACAACCAGCCGCAAAAGAAATATTTGTCGTCGATGAAGTGATCCCGATATCATCATTATCATCAGCAAAAGGATCAGATTCGAAGGAGGAACAAAATACCAAATAGCAATCACAAACGTCAGCTTCGACCCAATTATAGAATCAGAAAACTGACGAAGATGATCAACATAGGGTCCCTCGATCCTTCATGGCCCCCGATGATTCCGACGTTACCCAATCAATGGTCGAAGAACTGGAGCAAGTCATACTAATTGAATATCTGCCCGAACGAAAGGTATACCTGGGCACGGAGCTAGATCCCGAGCTCAGGAGAAACCTTATTCAATTTCTTATAGCTAACATAGACTTTTTTGCTAGGTCCCATCTTGACATGACAGGGATCCCTCAGGGAATCACCACTCATAAGCTAAGCTTGGACCTAAAATTCCACCCGGTAAAACAAAAAAAAAGGCCCCAGTCCGAGGTAACACTTTCATCAAAGACGAGGTAACCAAATTTCTTAAAATAGGGTCCATTCGGGAAGTAAAGTACCCCGAATGGCTAGAAAATGTGGTTGTAGTCCCTAAAAAGGGGAACAAACTTAGAATGTATATAGATTATAAAGACCTGAATAAAGCATGCCCTAAGGACTCTTTTCCTTTGCCTAATATCGATCGTATCATCGATGCCATGGCCGGCCACGAGACTCTCAGTTTTCTCGTTGCCTATTCCGGGTACAACCAAATGCAGATGAACCCAGAGGATCAGAAAAAGACCTCATTTATCACTAAGTACGGGACCTACTATTATAATGTAATGCCATTTGGCCTAAAAATGCTGGTGCAACTTATCAACGCCTAGTAAACAGAATGTTCGAAAAGCAAATAGGAAAATCAATGGAAGTTTATATTGATTAGATGTTAGTTAAATCCCTGCGAGCAGAGGACCATTTAAAGCATTTGCAGGAAACTTTTGACATACTAAGGGAGAACAATATGAAGCTCAATCCCGAAAAATGTGCTTTCGGGGTTGGCTTGGGCAAGTTTCTCGGGTTCATGGTATCCAATCGAGGAATCGAGATTAACCCCGATAAAATCAAAGCAATCGAGGACATAACAATGGTAGATAATGTAAAGGCCGTGCAAAGGCTAACGGGATGGATAGCTGCCCTGGGACAGTTCATTTCGAGATCCTCGGATAGGAGCCACCGATTTTTCTCTTTGCTTAAAAAGAAAAGCAATTTTTCATGTACTCCGGAATGTCAGCAGGCTTTGGAAGAGCTAAAATGGTATCTATCGAGCCCCCCGTTTCTTTATACCCGAAGGCAGACGAACAACTTTACCTGTATCTAGCTGTCTCAGAGATAGCGATAAGTGGAGTCCTAATTCGAGAAGAGCGAGGTACGCAATTACCTATTTATATGTCAGTCGAACTCTAGGTGAGGCTGAAACTAGATATCCGCACTTAGAAAAATTAGCGCTTGCTTTAATAAGTGCCTCTAGGAAACTAAAAAATTATTTCCAGTGCCATCCGATACATATTGTAACAACTTATCCTCTACGAAATATTTTACACAAACCTGAGCTTTCAGGTCAACTGGCCAAATGGGCCATAGAGATCAGCGGGTACGACATTGAGTATCGGCCTCGAACCGCTATCAAATCTCAAATCTTAGCGGACTTCGTGGCTGACTTTACGCCGGCCTTCGTACCCGAGATTGAAAAGGAATTACTAATAAAATCGGGTACCACTTCGGGAGTTTGGGCCCTCTTTACGAATGGTGCTTCGAACGCAAAGGGGTCCGGACTGGGCATCATACTAAAATCGCCCACATGTAATGTAGTTAGACAGTCTATTAAAACTGATAAATTGACTAACAATAAGGCCGAGTATGAGGTCGTGATTGCAGGCCTCGAATTAGCTAGAAGTTTGGGAACCGAGGTCATAGTGGCTAAATGTGATTCCCTCATTGTGGTAAATCAAGTAAACGGGAATTTTGAAGTCCGAGAAGATTGAATGCAGAGATACTTGGATAAATTACAAGTGACTCTACACCGATTTAAGGAATGGACTTTACAACACGTGCTTCGAGAACAGAACAGTGAGGATGACACTCTTGCAAACTTAGGTTCTTCGGTCGAGGATAACGAACTCAACTCGGGGACTATCGTACAACTCATGAAATCGGTAATCGAAGAAGGTCATGCCGAGAGAAACTCCACAAGTCTAACCTGGGATTGGAGAAACAAATATATAGAGTACTTCAAGAACGGGAAACTTCCATCAGATCCAACAAAATCGAAAACTCTACGCACAAAAGCTGCACGGTTCACCTTAGCCAATGATGGAACGCTGTTTAGAAGGACGTTCGATGGTCCACTGGCAATATTTTTGGGACCGGGAGATACCGACTACATTCTGCGTGAGATTCACGAGGGCACTTATGGGAATCATTTTGGTGCCTATTCATTGGTCCACAAAATAATCAAGGCAAGATACTATTGGATCGATATGGATAAAGATGCAAGGGAGTTCGTTCGAAAATGCGACAAATGTCAAAGACATGCGCCCATGATTCATCAACCCGGGGAACTTCTCCACTCGGTCCTAGATCCTTGGCCTTTCATGAAATGGGGAATGGACATCGTCGACCCCCTCCCACCGGCCCCAGGTAAGGCTCAGTTTATTTTGTTTATGATTGATTATTTCTCTAAATGGGTTGAAGCATAGGCTTTCGAGAAAGTTAGAGAAAATGAGGTGATAAACTTCATTTGGGATCACATCATATGTCGGTTTGGGATGCCATCCGAGATTGTATGTGACAATGGAAAGCAATTCATCAGAAGCAAAGTAACCAAATTTCTCGAAGACCACAAAATCAAAAGGATCCTATCAACACCTTATCATCCCAGCGGGAACGGACATGACGAATAGACCAACAAAACCATCATCCAAAATCTTAAGAAAAGATTAACCAACGCTAAAGGAAAATGGAGAGAAATACTACCCGAAGTCCTATGGGCATACCGTATAACATCGAAATCGAGTACCGGAGCGACACCATTCTCGTTGATTTATGGTGCCGAAGCTCTTATTCTAGTTGAGGTCGGAGAACCTAGCATCAGGTTTTGATATGCAACAAATGAGTTGAATAACGAGATGATGAACACAAGCCTAAAATTATTGGACGAAAAACGAGAAGCGGCTCTCGTCCGATTAGCCGCTCAAAAATAGCAGATCGAAAGGTATTATAATCGAAGAACTAATTTTTGATATTTTAAAATCGGGGACTTAGTGCTAAGGAAAGTCACCCTCAACACCCGAAATCCAAATGAAGGAAAACTGGGTCCTAACTGGGAAGGACCGTATCAGGTTCTCGAAATCATCGGTAAAGGATCCTACAAGCTCGGTATGATAAACGGCAAACAACTACCAAGCAATTGGAACGTGTCGCACCTAAAATGATACTACTGCTAAGGTACAACCCTCCCATGTTTATTTATATTTTGAAACTAACCCTTGCAGGAGTTCGACCAGGAACATGGATGGATTAGGCCTGAAAGCACGCGTTGCACTCTTTTTTCCTTAGATCGGTTCTATCCCAAATGGGTTTTTCGGCAAGGTTTTTAATGAGGCAACCATTGATCGTGCTAACTTAGAATAAATTCAACAGTATCCAAGGCCTCTTTACAATCAACCTCGAATACTGGGGGGCATTACCATCGAATATATCAAGTTCGATCATCAAGTTTGATGCAAAAAAGTTACTTCATGACAACAGGGTTTCGATAGGGAAAATTGTAAGAGCCAAATGGTCAAAACGAACCATGCTCGTGTAGTTAGCTCGATCCTTGGTACAAAACATGAACACATGTATAATGACATAAAGAGAAATTTCTCCTTTACCGATATCTCATATCTCAGAATCCATCCTCTATTTCTTGATCTATTATGCAAGAAGGCTTAAGGGCCGACCATTACCCCATAAATCGGGGACTGCCAACTGAAAAATCAACGACGACTAAGCCTACGGGCTACATTACTTCGAGTTCGAGCAAGCACTCACTCGACTACTAAGCCTAAGGGCTAATCTTATTTCGAGTTCGAGCAATCACTTACTCGACTATCTAAGCCTACGGGCTACATTACTCCGAGTTCGAGCAATCACTCACTTGATCTTTATAGCCTAAGGGCTAATCTTATTTCGAGTTCGAGCAATCACTTACTCGACTATCTAAGCCTACGATCTACATTACTCCGAGTTCGAGCAATCACTCACTCAATCATTAAAGCCTAAGGGCTACCCTTACATCGAGTTCAAGCAAAAACTCACTCGACGATTATCTTAGCCTACGGGCTACATTACTTCGAGTTCGAGCAACCACTCACTCGATCATTAAAGCCTAAGGGCCACATCACTTCGAGTTCGAGCAAAATTCTCACTCGACCACTAAGTCTACGGGCTACATTATTTCGAGTTCGAGCAAATACTCACTCGACAACTACTAAGCCTACGGGATACATTATTCGAGTTCGAGCAATCACTCACTTGATTATTAAAGACTAAGGGCTACTCTTACTTCGAGTTCGAACAAACACTCACTCGACTACTGAGCCTAAGGTCTACTCTTACTTCGAGTTCGGGAAAACACTCACTCGAACTTAAAGCCTAAGGGCTAACATTATTTCGAGTTCGAGCAAGCACTCACTCGACTACTAAGCCTAAGGGATACTCTTACTTCGAGTAAGAGCAATCGTTCACTCTACTATAAAGCCTGAGGGCTACTTTTACTTTGAGTTCGAGAAACCAAATACACTCGACTATTAAGACTAAGGGCTACTTTTTATTTCAAGTTCGAACAAATGCTTACTCGGTTATAAAGATTACAAGGTCCGACTTCGATCAAATTGCCTAAGGCCTCAAACTTATGAAAACTTTCATAAGGCATGAATGAAATAAAATCTTCACAAGGAAGAGAATAAAACAGAGATAGGTCAGGAAAGGAAAATATCTTTATATATATATATAAGAGTATTTACAACGTCCGATCAGGACCCTACACAAAAAATCAGAATGGAAAACACCCTAAGTTTCCTGGTTATCTCCGGGGGCAGTCTCTTCTCCATCAGGCTCATCCCTGCTCTCAGACCCACTCTTGCTCACATCATCATCATCATCATAGGAAGCCAAGGCTCCGGCATCGCCTTCAAGCTCTTTAGCCTTTTTTATCTCTTTGGTAAGATCGAAACCTCGAGCATGGATCCCCTCGAGGGTTTCCCTCCGAGATTGGCATTTGGCGAGTTCAGCAACCCAATATGCTTGAGTTTGAGTGGTCTCGGCTGCCCTTTTTTCTTGTACTTGAGCGGCTTCATCATCGGCCTGATAGACGGCCACGAATGCATCCGCTTCGGCCTTTGCTTTTTCGGCTTCAGATTTGGCCTTGGCAAGTTCGGAAGCCAACCGAGCCTCTCTATTTTTCTTGCTTGAACCAAGCTTTTCTCCTTCATGCCTTGAAGTTGACTTTCGGCCGAAGATAATTGGGCTCGAGCAGTCTCTTTTTCTGTAGCGAGGCGGTCCATGCCTTCTTTCCACCCCAAGGTCTCCGCCCTTATCATATCTACCTCCTCACAAAGAAACCCGATCACCTCAAGCTTCTACTGTAGCTGTGAGATCTAAATATTAGCCACAGTTCCCGAATCGAGCCCATGAGTTTTTAATATTATCATTACCTGCTCGGTCAGGTCGGTCTGATCTTGGTATGCCTTGGCCAACTCGGCTCGGAGATCTTTGATCTCTTCCTCTTTCTGCCCATTAAGAAGTTTGAGGGCATTTCTCTCTTCTGAAAGCCCTCGAAAGTCGGCCTCACGTTGATTCAGTTCCGTTCGAGACTTGGAAAACTCCTCTTGATGAAGAGCTAAAGCTTATATGAAAAAGAGAAAAAGTTAAGCAGAAAATGGAAATATATGACATCAACAAAGGGAATCGAGACTTACCCGATTCAGGGTTTGTTGAACCTCGAAGAAAATACCCAACGCGTCACTCGAGCCGGCAGCATCCTCAATACCGGTAAACAAATCGTGAAACGGGTCCTCTCCCTCATGGGCCTCGTCTAACTCGAGGGTCCCCAAAGCTCGGGCTTCCCGAATCGCCATTTTGGAAAAAGCAGGGAGAGTAGGCGAGTCTCTGATTATTATTGCCCAAGCAAGTCGCTTGGGGCATTCTCCTTAGTTCGAAGAGTTTCAGGGCCGGCCCCTTCAGATATACCAACTGTTTGTTGACTTCGGTAGGGGGCATCCTCGATCTCCAATGACTCGGGGACTTTTCCCGAGTCCTTCTTCAACATCCCCTCAGCTCGAGATGGAGCCTCATCAAACGCCATCGACCCAGCTGCCTTTGGGGCATCGATGGTTTTCTTCACTCGGGCCACCAGTATGGGCCCGTCGTTTTCTTCTTATCCTTCGTCTTTATCCCTTAGACGCCGAACTGATTCTTCGGTCAAGGAAATGGTATTCTTCATCGGCTTACGAGCCGTCCTCTTAAGTTTTGGGTCCTCGACAGTAGAGGCCCTTTTTCTGTTATTGTCATTTGCCGGTTTCAGAACCGGGGCCGAAGTTTGTTCGAATCATCGAAGGCATGGGGAGGAGGCTTACCATGATTTTTAGCCTCTCATCGGCCCTTTCATAAGTCACGCCACAAGCGCTTGGTATATGTGGAGGTCAAAGTCAGGTCCCGTACCCAGCTCTTAAGGTTAGGAATAGCACCAGGCATCCAAGCAACCGCTACATCACAAAAAGGGATATCGGTGAGAAAGAAACGAAAGAGCAAAACAATATGAGCTAGCTGTAGGATTGTACTTACGCTTCATATTCCATTCTTTGGGAAATGGCATCTTCTCGGCCGGGATTAGGTCGGAAGTCTTTACTCAAACGAACCGGCCCATCTAGCCTCGGTCCTTGTCCTCGTATATGCTCGAGAACAACACTTTGGTGGCCCGGCGCTAGAGTTTTATTAACCCACCTCGATAGAGACGGGGGCTGTACAATCTAATGAGGTGGTCGAGGGTGAAAGGCATCCCCTCGACTTTGTTCACGAAGAAGCGGATCAGAATAACGATCCGCCAAAAAGAAGGGTGGATTTGGCCTAGAGTTATTTGGTATTGGCGGCAAAAATCGATGACAACAAGATTGAGGGGACCCAACGTGAAAGGGTAAGTGTACACACTTAAAAACCCTTTCGCATGAGTAGCAATATCTTCTTCAGAAGCCGGGATTATCACTTCTTTATTCTTCCAGTTACAATTTTTCCTGAACTGCTCAAGGTGTCCCTTAGTTATCGAGCACATATACCTCGATACTGGTTCACTTAGACCGGGAACCGACGAGGCTTTATCGATCTTAAAATCAGAAGTAAGAACACATCCCCGGGAATGCACTCCTCCGGTCGTGGCTCCACCGGTGTTTTGTCGCCGGCAGGTGGCGAAGAAGAAGCACCTTCTTTTGGGGGAACAATTTTCGATATTTTCGCCGTTTGGATTTAAAGATTGAAAATAGAAGGAGATGACGAAGGTTTGGTATTTTAAAGAGAGATTTTGTAGTGAAAATCACAGATTTACAGATGAAGAACTCAAAAGACGCAAGAAAGAACTTAGAAGATTTGGGAATTGAAGATGTAAAAGTAAAAAAATGGTAAAAAAAGGAGCTATTTGTAGGCTTGACAATGACGGTCCAATATCAGCAATGGCCGACCATCGCCTGACACGCATTTAATGCCTTGGTTACTGAACCGACGAGATATCTTTCACGTACGTCTTGGTCGGGATCGATGCAAACGTCAGTGTATATCGAGTCATACCGCTTGAAAATCATGTCGTTTCTCGCCACAGTCTTCCCGAGGAACGAGGGGACTATCTGTATATGGTCAAAATCGGTTTCAACTTTTGTATGATTAGTCAAGATTGGAACATAATGGACCGAAGGTCATCTTCATAATATCAGGTATGAGATCCGAAGCCAGGTTACCGAGCTCAAATTTCTGGGACCGATCGAATACCAAGCTCGAAGTCATTACCGAGCTCGAGTCCAAATCGAACTATGAAGTGAAGCGGTGTCATCAAGCTTAAGAGCCAGAAACCGACCAATATCAAGACCGATTCGATATTGAGCCCTGATCGAGCCCGAGTCAATATCGAGCTTGAGTTAATATCGAGCTCTAGATCTGGAAATCGACCAATACCAAATCTGACCAAGGTCGAGCCAAGAGGAAAGAGCCGTTACAGCCGCACTAAGGGAGAGAATCTCGGCGGAAATTAGAAAAAAGTTAATCTATCATGGGATCCCCACTATGTATTTTTAATTATATCTAAAGTAGGATCCCTCTACTATTTCTGTAAGGCAAAAAACATTAAAGCATTCATACACTCTCATATTATTGATATTCACAGAGAAAAATATACTGATATTTATATTGAGATTATCCTCTTGTGAGCTTTATACATTGATTCATCTTACTTGTTCATAAAATAGTTTTCTATTTCAATTTGGTTGGCATTTCATTCTTCATACAGTCAATACTCAATATATTTTTATTTACTTTCCGATTTGTGCCAAGTTGTACCACATATCCTTAGAACTACGTATAAATTCAACTCTATCCATTTTTCGGGTAAATAATAGTCGATGTATTATATGTACTTATAGTTTATAAATATGAATGTCATTATATCTTACCCAAGATCTCTTTGAATGAGGTTATTTAATTCTATGTTGAAAGTTCAATTGCTTCTCCAAAAAATATATTTATTATGGAATATTTTTATCAAACATATCTATCTTGAAAGACATCTCAAATCACTTGAATGCTATTTTTACGTTGAAACTTTATCCAAATATGATGGCAAATTTTTATTAGGACAATAGTGTTGTGGCGAATCCACATTTAATTAAGGGGTATCAACTAACACTAAAAATTACGTTGTTTTATTGATAAATTATTTTATTTTATGTATATATATTATATGTTGAATCCACTTAGCTTTTTCGTATGTTTAATTTTTTTTATTAATATTTTGACTACTGAGTAAAAAATAATTGACTCCATTTTTGAATCCTTAAATGCAATAAAAGACCCTAAATTTTAAACCTATCAGATTCCTTGCTATAACACTATCACAATTTTATCTCTTCCGTAGATGCATATCTTCCATCTCTATTGTAGTTCTTCATCGTAAAAGAAATAAAGAAAGATTAAAACAAAGGATCACTCTGAATATAAGAAAACGATTTGATTCAAAATCATAGAAAAAAAATAAAACTGAACAAGAAAAAGAGGGAAACGACATGACAAACTGATTTTAACAATAATATTAACATTTGTTAGAGTAATAAATCGTAACTAATTAATGTATATAGTAAATATCCATCGTTAGTAAACTATATTTGAATTCAATATGCAATCGGCCATTGCTTGTCCCCGCCAAAAAATTACAATTAAAATAAGTTACATATAATTTATAATTGTATTCTCTTTATTTATAAGGTACAAATATGCCACTAATAATGATAATATTACTTTAAGAAAGGGAATACAATTTATAATTGAATTACAAATTTTTTTATCGATCACGTGCAATGATAATAATTACTTGTGTCAATTATTCCAAGTAACTTAACCTATCATTGCATGTGATCGACAAATAAAATTCATATTTCAATTTAATCATTAATTTTTATGGGAAAACACACTATGCGCCTTATATATATATATATATATATATATATATATATATATTATGTATCCATGTAGCAGAACTTCAACAACATGCAAACGGGATTTCTAGGCTTAGGGAGCACGGACGCCGATCTATAAGTAACCGTTGCTCTTCGCCTAGGATTTGGTAAAGATAATAATAAACATAAGAGGCTTAAAGATGCTCAATGGAATAAAAATAGATCAATGTTTCAACGATATTTTGGTTCAAGAACATTTCACCTAACATACAAATAGAAACACCAAGAACATAAAAATCTAGAAGACAGAATACATGAAAGCACAAAGAAAAAGCAATGCATACCTTCAACCCCAATATGATAAAAGCAAAGCTTAGATCTCAACCACGCGTCTCTGTTGCTTCGCTTCACTTTGAATAATATCTGCACAAAGTATATTCAAATGTTGATTTGTTAAATAAGTACATTTTGGTGAAGATATAAATTGTATGCACATTAACTTTGGAGAATAATTGTCCAAAATAAGATGTTTGTTATTGCAAGAGATGCATTGCAACCAAAGTCCTCACAGTTACAAAAAGCACAAGTAATTAACAACATGACAATAAAGCTCAAACTTTAAAATTTCATGATAAAAGTTATAACAGATAATGACTAAAAGAAAAAATTGTTGAAAATTAGAATTGATTTTATTGGCTTAATTTTAAAAGAACAACTATGCACAATATTTTTTTAAAGCGCATAGCATCACAATATATCACTTTTGCTCCTTGCACACCCTGTATTCTATTGTTGTTTCTCTCTCACACACACTGAGTTCACAAGCCTCTAAACCTATAAATACAATCGTCGTCAATGGTCCCCTTCCACAAACTCCGATCCAAGACATTATCCACTGATATGATCTACGAATCTATACTTCATACCTTGATATGAGATATACGATTTTAATCATTAGCATGAGAATGAACGTACCAATGATGCCCGGGATTCATAAAATCTGCAATAACAAGAAGACAAATATGTAAAGTAACATCAAGTAACTCCAAAAATTACGCTTATAAATTATTTATTTTGATCTCATGAAATCCATCACGACGAAGCGTCCAGATATAACTACAACCGAAGACAATATAAGAACTGGATAGACACGGGATCGGTATACTTGTGGAGAGTTCGGCGTTTGATAGATATATATGAATTTTCATATCCCTAAGCCACAATAATAGAGTTCAATTACATATGTATTTGACGTAGAGGACTCCGAAAGTATCTTAAATTCTAAGACAAGTTGTTTGTGGTTCAATTCCATCTCTATTTGACGTAGAAGAGTAATCCAAAAGTTAATTGAATTCTAACACAAATTTTTAGCGGACGTCTTTGTACATTGGAATAATTTAATTCTAAAGGGTATAAAAGTCGGTCAATATTTCGATGATATTTTTGTCGATCAACTTTTAATTTAGTATTTTAATATTCGTGCTTTTATAATAATATAGATTAATGATCAACTTCCGATGCCATTCTCAAAACACTGTAATAACCAAGAAAAAGCTGCGAAATAATATCTAATTTAAAGATAAAATAACCTTTTATTATCTATTGTAGTTTATCCATTTATTTTAAAGGAAAAAGCAAATATTTTTTTAATCAAAAGTGGCAACTTGTGCTGGCAATAGCAATTACAAGGAGTTAGAAGATCTAAACGGATAATAACAAAGATTAGACGATCTAACGATTCTATGATATAAACAAAGCTACCAAGATAACCTTTTTAAGAGATTCAAAATATTTTTCGAAATCGACTAATCAAATTGAACTGTATAAAAGCAAACAAACCTACACGTCTTGATAAGTTGACCATAATTTTTGGATTAAATATCTAAACAGTCAAGAATAGGCTATCCATAATTCATGAACGTTATTTTTCTCAGTAAGATAAAAAAAAATATTTACCACGCAATCAGGCCTCTACAGAAAAACAAAAAGTTAAATACCTCTCGAGAAGTTTGCCGAACTTTCTTTTCTTCTTCTACCAAAGCTAAAAACTAATACTTCTTAAAAAGTTTATGATCTAGCATTTGGAGAAGTGTTCACTCCTCATTTTTCAGAATCAAATTAAATTGTGAATTTGTTTCAAATAAAAAAAGGAAAGGAGATCAAAGTTATCTAAACCAATATGGTTATTCTCACTTTTATTCATATCTAAAAAGTTGAAATATACCAACTACTTGAAACTTGGTAACCCCAACTACTTGGGATTTGCAGCGTGCAATTGTATTTGTTTCTTTTAGGTTTTTGGGTTTAATATTTACTTGAACTCCAAAAATTAAGAAGTACGATACAAAAAATAACTAAAAATAAGAAGTTAACATAGTCATTGTTTTACTTTTACTTTTTATAGAAAAATAGCTCAAGTCGCTATATACACGGTAATGCCTACTATACGTAAGAATTGTGTTTACCGTAAGTCTGCTTTTGGTGCTTTTATTTTTTATTCTAGTATACTCAATTCTGTAAAGATTTTATCTTTTCCAGATTAAATGTGTACTTTTCATTTTCAAAATTTGGAAGCAAATTATTAAAACTTATTTTATGTTGATTTTTTGTTTCAACTATCTGTCTATTCCTAATTCCAACAAAGAAGTTAGCAATGTATTTTAAGTCAAATATATAGATAACTGACAACGTGTTTCTATACAATTACAAGCAAAAGATATTATTTTAAATATTTTCCTTAGTATTTTTTTTTTCTTTTAATTTTGCATTGACAATTTTAGTCTCACAAAATGAAACTTCTCAACAATTTTAATAATAATTGTCAAACTAAAAACATTCATGGTAAATCAATTAAAATAAGACCATTTAAACTTTTAGAAGTAGGCATGCGAAGTACAAAGTCAATTTGAATCCAGGAATCAAATTTGATTAATGTCTGTAAAGCAAGAAAACGTAGAGATGGTACAACGGTATTATATTTTAGCTGAGAACATATTACCGGAATACTTGATAAAATAGATTTTGATATAACATAGATTGTAGAATTCACATAAAATATCAATATTTTCTGAAATCAAAGAACACCTGAATTTTGAGACCTTCGGTATAGGTGGCAGCAATTGCCTTTCACCCTGTCGATTTGGTACGTGATGGAAATATTGATCTCACATTACAAGAAAAAGCAGAATTTGCCGTTTGGTTCTGGTTTTGTATTTCCCGTGAATGTGTATTCTCATAAAAGCTTACCATGTTAAGTTATTTTATTTTATGTAAAGACTAATTTGATCTTATAAGATATCAATATTGCAGAATGTGATTCTAACTTCGAATAGACTAATGTGTTATGTAGATGAGTTAATCATAGATTTAATTGTATGATTTGTGTACTATCATTGAAAGCGAGTTCTAATTAAGTCCCAACTGGAAAAGGTTTTACTTGGAGTACTTTCTATCCAATATTACATTTATATCCTTCATTAAATTGCTTTAAGTAAGAAATATTCGATGGATATTTTTGTCCACCAACATTATTATCCGTGCTTTTATAATAAAACATAGAAGATATAGATATATTAACTAATATTTTATAGTTTATTTTAATCAGATATTGTAAGCACGTAATTTTTTACCCGCACATTAGAATTATCTTTAGTAGTTTTAGTATTTTTAGAATATTTCTTTGAGTTTATATCTATAGGATTTCACTCTATTATTAATTTTAATTCTAGTTTAAAGCATAAAAATTGAAAACTACAAAAATAGTTTCATCCTATTATGCATTTTTATTTTTTCTTAAAGTCATTAGTATTATTTCAAATCTATTATGGTTTAACATATTTATCTCTATCTTTCTATGAAAAAGAAAAAAGAAAAACACAAAAATCGTCTTATTTGTTACCTCAATGTATAATTTTAGTATTTTTGCAATTAGAACAATCTTATTTAATTAGCATGAATTAATAGTAGTAGTATTTTATTATTTTTAGAATTCTTGAGACAGTCCAAAAATTGTCCAAGTTTTGATCTTTTTAGCCCAAATTGAGGCCCAAATTTCGGACAACCCAAGATCCATCAACCCAACCCACCAGACCCTTTTAATCTTAGCTTCCATCCTGTCACGACCCAATTTTTCCCTCTGTTTGGTATCGTGATGGCACCTAGTCTTAGGGATTAGGTAAGCCTAACATTAATTGAAAAAATAACATTATTTAAATAACATCTAACAATTTAAATAGAAATCTCTTACACCAAAACCGGTAGTACAAGTCATAAGCTCTACAGAGTTTGCTACAAATTTCTAAATACAACTGTTTAAAAGTAGGTAAAACAGTGTGAATACAAAATAGGAAGGTGACTCCGAAGCCTGCGAACGTAGCAACAGGTTTATCTTGAATCTCCACAGCAACAATCCGCACAACTAGCTAATGATCAACTGACTTTGAAATACCTGAATTTGCACAAAAAGGTGCAGAAGTGTAGATTGAGCGCACCACAGCGGTGCCCAGTAAGTATCAAGACTAACCTCGATGGAGTAGTGACGAGGAACAGTCAAGACACCCACTGGTCTAATAAACTGAACAAGTATAAGTTTAGGAAATAACAGAAATATGATATCTACACAAAGACGACGCAATGTGGCTAACAATACAGTAATTTCAATAAGAAAGGAAACAACAAATATCCGCGGAATACCATAAAAATGACACGGAAAAGTGAATGGAACACAACCTAAATCCGGAATCACAAATACAGCGAGGACAAGTAATAACTCAGCAACTACAACCGCTTTTACATCAGGTGTTAGTTAACAAACTCCACGAGGTACCGAACCTCGGACAAATTATAACTCACGGGTCTCAATACCCGAACCCTAACACTTGGCATCCTGTGCCCTCATTACACTTCTTGACTGCACTGACGACTCACGTGCTAATAGAGCCATTCTCATATATAAGGCAAGTAAACAAGGGAGAGCATCTATGCTCAACATTATCAAGAACACCTCTTATCCGATAAGAGTGCTTAGCTACGTGTATGCTTGTGCAAGTGTCCTAACATAGTCCATACCAGCAAATAAGCATAAGGAAAAAGAACAGACAACACGAAGAATATTTTCTCACAGTTTTCACATGAAAAAGCTCACACAGGTAAGTGTACCACTACACAAATATCAACAACAAGAATGTCCCCAGGCCATCACAAATCATCACAAATCAATCCCTGACACAACCCACCTTGTCTCGCCACGTGTGCAATAGTAACATAAATGCCCGCCTTGTCTCACCACACGTGCATAATAATATTCACACCTTGTCTCGCCACATGCGTAACCCACAAATATATATCCCTCTTTGTCACGCCGTATGTACAAATATCAATAGTAATAACAGCACGGCGAAAACCTCGTGCAACCCCATAACAACAACCATATGGCAAAAACCCTGTGTATCACAATATCAACAACCGCACGGCAGAAACCTCGTGCATCACCACAACAAGCACAACGGCAACAATGACAATAATACAAGGTATGACAAGTAAATCAACTCAAGAACTTTAAATCACAAAGAAACGGTAGAAACAGTTCACAAGGAATAACCATAGTAAAGAATACTAGGCGTAATAAGAACAGCTCAACGGGGAAGGAAATAATATGTAACAATAGTCCCACAATGTATGAAATAATATGTAACAATGGTCCCACAATGTACGGTTCAACAACAAGAAACTAACACGAGCCAAATAAATTTCAAATAAAATAAGTCGACTAAGATATAGGACATCTAAACTTCTTTTAAGGCTGAGCAATTACGAAAGACACACAACAACTTCAACTAAGGAATAGCAGCGGAAAGATAATCATAGTCTCAATTAAGGATGAACAATTACGGAAGAGATAATTATAACTTCAAATAAAGATAAGCAGTTAGGGAAAAGATAACATGGCTATAAAAGAGATAACAGTTTCATTTAAGGCACATATGAATTAAGTAACAATAATAGTGGATCATGAAGCAATTGATTCTAATTAAACAGGTATATGTGAATCTAGTAATTAAGGAATGAAATCATAACAAGAACAACTACATATTCAATGAATACAAGGACTTAAGTACCCTAAAAGGCCAACTTTCCATAAATAAGTCCGTGCACGCACTCGTTACCTCGTGTACACGGACTACAATTAACATAGAAGACTCCAATCCTAAGAGTAAAATCTCTCACATAAGGTTAGGCAAGATACTTACCTTGAATCAAGCTCAATCAGTCCGTAAGAATGCCATTTCCTCGATTATCACACTCTGAATGGCCCAAATCTAGCCAAACGCAATTGCATATCATGAATACAACCATAATAGATTCATCTAATTAATAAAAATAATATTTTAACAAAATTTTCGAAATCCGCCCTAAAAAGTCGAACCGGGCCCACATCTCGGAATCGGGTAAAATTCATAAAATACGAACACCTATTCCCTCACGAGTCTAACCATACTAAAATCATCAAATTCTGATACCATTTCGTCCCTCAAACCGTGGTTTTTTATTTTGAAAATTTTCTTCAAAAACCAACATTTTCCTCAACTCAAAACACAAATTAAATGATAAAAATAAAGATAAAATTATGGAATATATTAAATTCTAGATGAAGAATACTTACCCAGTCGATTTGCTTGAAAAACCCACAAAGAATCGCTCAAAACCGAGCTCTACAACTCAAAATATGATGAAAATGGTCTAACCCTCGATTTGAGAATATATTCTGCCTGCCCAGGTATTTATACATTGCAATCGCGTAAGAAATGATGCGATCGCGTAGAAAGAAAATGGCTACTGTCCAAAATGTGCTACGCGATCGCGGAAGGGCTTATGCAATCGCGTAGTGAAGGAATTATCTGCTGCCCAAAGCCACACTTCGCGATCGCGAAGCAGAAGATGCGATCGCGTAGAAGGAGTAGACAGACTTCGGCGATCGCGAACAAGGTCATGCGAATGCGAAGAGTAACGAGTACCAGTGCTCAAGGCCAGGTTTCTACTATGTGAACGCTATGGAGGGGATGCGAACGCGAAGAAGGGGAAAGCAGACCATCGCAATCGCAAATGGAATCACGCGAATGCGTAGAACAATAATACATTCTCCCCAAATTGCACTATGCGAACGCGGAAGAAGTGATGCGAACGCGATTAAGAAAACCAGATGGCAGAAACCAGCAATCCAAAAATAGAAGAAATTGGCCCTTAGCCCATCCGAAACACACCCGAGGCCCTCGGGACCCCGTCTAAACACATAAACAAGTTTCATAACCTAACACGGACTCGCTCGAGGTATCAAATCACATCAAACAACGTCGAAACTACGAATCGCACCATGAATCGAACTTATGAACTTTCAAATCTTTCAACTCCTAAAACTCGCGCCAAAACCTATCAAAATCAATCCGGAATGACGTCAAATTTTGCAGGCAAGTCCCAAATAATATAAGTATTTTAACTCTCAGAATCGCATTCCAACCCCGATATCAAAAAGTCCACTTCCGATCCAAATCTTCAAAAAAATTACGTTTGCCATTTCAAGCCTAAATCAGCTACAAATCTTAAATTCATAGTCCGGACACGCTCCAAAGTCCAAAATACCCAACGGAGCTAACAGAACCGACGGAACTATATTACGGAGTCGTCTTCATACAGTTCTGACGACGGTCAAAATCCTAAGACTTAATCTTCCATTTTAGGGACTAAGTGTCCCAAATTACTTCGAATCATCCGGTAACTGAATTCAACCACGCACGCAAGTCAATACACATAATATGAAGTTGTTCAAGACCTTATGCCACCGAACGGAGCTTAAATTCTCAAAACGATCGGCTAGGTCGTTACACATCCTTAACAATCCAATGGTCCATATTAACTCCCATACCCTATATATAAGCTTCATCTTAGGGAGAACCCTAGGAGCCTAAGGGAAGAAAAAGTTGCGCAAGTCTTCTTCTCCAACAAAAAACCAGCAGCTTCTCTCCATGAAGACTAGCGTAAAACCAGTCCCTAAACAGTCCTATTTGTGACCTCCTCCTTCCTTTAAAATCATCACTTCAATCCTTGTGTCCTTCACCATAAAAATAGACACCAAACTCATTCAAAGTTGCCGAGTCATGTCAAGGTTTTCGAGTCAAAGTCGAGGTCGCTATCGAGCTTCGGTCTAAGGTTCTTCGCTGGTTTCTCTTTTGCAAACTTTGGAACCAATGTTGTCTGCTTGATCGAGCTACAAAAAGAGATAAATCATCACTTGAGGTTCATCTTCTTTTTCAGTTCTTTTAGTAATGCTTTAGTTTGTGTTTATAAAATAGTTTAATGAATAGACTGTTGCTATGTGTTTGAAATAATCCGTCCACTTGCTTAGATGATATTTATATTTTGTTTTATGTTTAATCCTTCTCAATTCTAACGTTCAATTAGTTTCTGTGGTGGTTGAATTGTTGGCCAAATAATAAATCTATTTATTAATTGATCTTATGTTATGGGTTTAGTTGAAGATTAAGAAAATAATTGGGCAGCACTGTTGGATAAGAATTTCAAATCGGATAAGGAAATTTGGACCTAAGCATTGGGCTAAGGTCAATAGGAATTAAGTGGGCACGAATGAATAGTGTTGACAGTCAGATGATTTTCATGCTTTTTGGTTCAATAATTGGGTTGTGAAGAAATGAGTAAAAGCTAGCCCATTTTTTATTTATTTATAGATCAACAGATCATCCGAATCCTAATAGCTTAGTCAGATAATTGAACTTGCTAATAAATCCAATAGTTAATCTTACTCGTTATCCACAATCAATTTTCATAATTCTCAAGACCTTCGCACAATACTTTAGCTTTAGGAAAATAACTCATAAATATGTTAGTGTGCTTTAGGCGCGTATTAATCAAATTATTGTGATTGTGTACACGTTCGTGTGACATAATTACGATTTTCAAAATTAAACAAAGTACGCGTTCGCCCGATTTTGGCAAAACAATCTTAACAAATTAATAAAGCATGATTAATAGTGTACACGTACGCGTGATATGATTTTAAGTGCCCCAAATAAAATGGATTTACACATATGTAATCCGTTTCAAAGATAAATTCATAACACCATGATTAAAAGCGGTAAAAGGTAAAAACGCACATTGGTTCTAAAATACGTAATTTAAACAATTTAATTAAGCCAGGTATGATTAAAGCAACTGTGCTAAAACCACAAAATCTGAGAGTGCCTAACACCGTCTCCCGGGTTAACAGAATTTCTTACCCGGTCTTCTGGTTTCTTGGGCTTTAAAATAGAGTCATTTTCCTCGATTTGGGATTTTAAAATAAACCGATGACTTGGGACACCATAAATATTCTAAGTGGCGACTCTGAATTAAATAAATAATTCCATTTTGATTAATGTCACTTTCTCCACAAACTCCATCACCTCATTCACTTCTAAACTACATGTGGCCTGATTCCTTTATAGCCAGGATATGTAGGCAGATCAGATAACAGGGCTCGGTCACAATATTTTTGACCCGTCACACCTCCTTGGAATATTTATTTAAAGTTCGCAAAACGGTTAACAAGGCTCAGATAACAGCGAAGGTGTTAGGCACTCCCGGATTCTGTAGTTTTAGCACGGTCGCTTTAATCATACATGGCTTAATTAAATTGTTTAAATTACGTATTTTAGAACCTATGTGCGTTTTTACCTTTTATCACTTTTAATCATGGCGTTATTCTAAAAATACTAAAACTACTAAAGATAATTCTAATATGCGGGGTCAAAATTTACGTACTTATAGTTGCCCCTCTTTGCTCGAAAATACGAAGTGTCTTTGAGCAAAGAATCAAGTAAGCGACGTAATTAATTTCTGACCCGACACTTATTCAAAAATAAAATAATAATGGATAAAAGATTGTGACCGAGCCCTGATATCTGAGCTGCCAACATATCCTTGGCTATAAAAAAATCAGGCCACGTGTAGTTCAGAGGTGAATGAAATAATAAAATATGTGGGAAGGATGAGAGAGTCGAGTGAGGTACCGTTCGAGGCTCCGGTCCATGGTCCCTGCCATTTATATCATAAATTGAAAGCAAAAAATACAGCAGAAATTAAAAGAAAATACAAGATCCTATCTACTTCTTGTCTTGAATCTTCCTCGAAGCTCCACTTGATCCTTCAACATGAAACTGAAAATTCACCATATTCTTCAGGTGGGTATCCTGCTGACTTGAATTTGAAGAAAACTGGAAGTTGACCCTGTTCTTCAGGCGGGCTCATGATGCTTCTCTAACTTGAACTTGAAAACCTAAAGTTGACCTTGTTCTTCAGGAGGGCTCCTGGTGCCTCTGACTCGAACTTGAAGTGAATTCTGAAATGACTTCCCTCATTTTTCAGGTGGGCGCCTGCTACTGACTTGAAACTTGAAGTGAATTCTGAAATGACTTCCCTTGTTCTCTAGGTAGGCGCCTGCTACTGACTTGAAACTTGAAATAACTCTGAAATAAATTCTGAAATGACTTCCCTCGTTCTCCAGGTGGGCACCTGCTACTATAGCAAAACAGACAAAATAAAAGAAATTTTTCTGCCCCAGTTTGCACTAGGAAGATTTGTGAGTTGTTAGCAGAACTATAAATCACCTATGCTATTGATGAAGGATGCAATGATGAGAGTAAAATTAAAGACTCGACTAGGATGTGCGTCTCCTGTGAGTAAAACCAAGAAAATTTTGACTAGCAAATGCATCTGCTAAAAAACCTGAATGACCCAAACTAGAAAGTGTGTCTCCTAGGGATGAACTCAAATAACCCAAAACTAGGAAGTGCGTCTCCTAAAAAGTATAATCTGAAAAGACCCAGACTAGGAAGTGTGTCTCCTAGTGATAAAACTTGAATGACCCAGACTAGGAAGTGTGTCTCCTAGGGATGAAACTTGTAACCTAAGATTAGGAAGTACGTTTCCTAAAAAGTATGACCTGAAAGATTCAGACTAGGAAGTGCATCTCCTAGGGATAAAACTTGAATGACTCAAACTAGGAAGTGTGTCTCCTAGGGATGAACTTAAACGACCAAAATTAGGAAGTGCGTCTCCTAGATGTGGGATTGGACTTGAGGAAAACTATAAACTAAGCTTGACTAAAATAAAAACTGACCCCATTCTCCAGGCGGGACCCCTGAACTCAAGAAAGACTAATGACTAACAACTTAAGGAAACTAAAAATTGACCCTATTCTCCAAGCGAGACTCCTGAACTCAAGAAAAACTAATGACTAACAACTAGAGATCGAAAACTTAAGGAAATTAACAACTGACCCTATCCTCCAGGCGGGACCCCTGAACTAAAGATTAACAACTTAAGAAAACTAAAACTTGTCCCATTCTCCAGGTGGGACCCCTGAACTAAAGGAATGCTAAAGATTAACAACTTAAGAAAACTAAAATTGACCCTATTCTCCAGGCGAGATCCATGAACTCAAGGAATGCTAAAGATTAATAACTTAAGGAAACTAAAAACTGACCCTATTCTCCAGGCGGGACTCCTGAA
Source organism: Nicotiana tomentosiformis (assembly GCF_000390325.3). Taxonomy (NCBI): domain Eukaryota; kingdom Viridiplantae; phylum Streptophyta; class Magnoliopsida; order Solanales; family Solanaceae; genus Nicotiana; species Nicotiana tomentosiformis. The sequence continues at coordinate 84,931,683 of NC_090812.1, read as the reverse complement.
CTTAAAGAAAACTAAAGATTCCTCTCAACTAGGGATATGTCTAGGAGGTAAAAACCTTCTCTAACAACCTTTGTGCTGACAAAATTTGGGCACGACACCTGGAAAATTCAAGCTTCCAAGCTTTGATTTGGAGATAGCCGTAGTCCAAAAACTTTGATTTTAGCTTGGAAGAACTTGCTTGTTATTGACTAAACACTTTTCTTGCACTGCTTTGTTCCTGTTTCAAACAAAGAAAATTTTGTCAGTTTTAAAAATGGTGGTCGGTTTGTGGCCTTGATGTCTTTGGCAGCTTGGCCTTGGGATAATCCAGCCTTTGGAAGACTGACTGCATTTGTAATTGGTTGCACTGCTGGGAGACTCTGTTGTTGCTTACAAGGGGCCTTTACTTTTTGTATCAACTCTAATTATTTCAGTCCCAGTGTCATTTATGTTTTGTGGCTCAATCAGCCTTATCTCAAAAATGAGATTTCTTTTCTTGGATAACCTTTTCTGATATCATGAATGAATTTTGCTTTTGGAGCAATTTGTCTGTCAGAGAGGATCACAACTAATAAGTGCCTTTTTCCCAATGTGCACACTTCACAGTCCTTGTTCGATTTTACAGAGAATCACTTATTAACCTTGAGGTTATCTTTGCGTGCTTTAGCCAAGTAGGCTGACAAGAGTCTTTCGGGGGGAAGCCTTTGCATGAATCCTCAATGCATGTTGATTGTAACAGCTGAGTGTACTAGCCAAATTTACTTTGTGCAAATGAAAAGCTGGTAGCAGATTTTAAAATCTTTTCTTGCTTGTTTTGACAAGGAACTGACTCAGAGTGAAGGACACAATGATGCAAAGAAACAATATTAACAAGGAATGCCCATGTCGGGAAGGACAGAAGTCTTTTTTTTTCAATAACTAGACTTAATGATCATGACATGCATTTTAGACTTAACGGCCTGATCTATCAAATCGATCAAATCTTCCCTCGTACCATTCCTATGACCTTTAAAGTCGGGCTTGTTCGTGCCAATTCTTTGCATCAGCTTCATGACTCACTTTCGACTAGTGGTGCCCCGAGGGGTTTTCGCCAACAAGTCTCTCTTATTTATTTATATCTACTTACTGTAGCCTTAAAGTGTCCGTGAGGGTTTTCACTAGTAAGACTCTCTTATTTTTTTTTCTTTCTTGTCTTGATTCCTTGAGCGAGAACCATGACCATGTCTCTCATATGACAACCGTTGCTCATTGCGAATTTTCCTTGGCATTCTCAAAACTGATCAGCACGTCTTGTTTGGAAGGTTTTTGGATATGATTAAAAAGAACGAACGACATGAAAATTCAAAAGACTCAATGATGGGATCATACACTTCACAACACTTGGAATCGACTCTTTCAAAAGTAAAATAAAATCTTTGCCCCAATTTCAAATACTGGGATTTTTGGATTTATTTTGTCTTTTTCTTCTTCCTTTTTTTTACTCTTATTTGGTAGGACCGAACCGTGTAAGGATGCCTACATATCCTTTTTTTAAAGGAATCAGGTCAAACGTAATTCATACATCTGACCTAACTATTTTTTTCGTCTTTCTTTTTCTTTGCCTTTCTTTTTTCTCTTTTTTTTTCATTTTTTCTTTCTTTCTTCTTTTTTTTTCTTTTTGTTTTCAAAACAAGTTGCCCTAGCTTTTATTTTCTGGGGGCATGGACTTTGACTATTTTTTTTTTTTAACTTTCTAAGACTTGCCCCAGTTTGTACCCTTGGGACATGGACTTTTCTATTCATCATTTTTTTTTAAAAACTTTTAACTCTAAACTTGATTCCAAAAGAGGGTGGTCAAAGAAAATAACACACGCTCAAAACGGGCAGCGAAGGATATAAAGTGTTTGGATAGCAGAAAAAGGGCCTCCAAGCCTTGAGAATGCCAAACATATTATCTTTTCGCGATCATAGCATTGGTGAACATATCTATCTTCTTGGTGTGTCACGGTCGAAAGACACTTTACATCCATTAATGTCAAACTTTCCAACAAACTTCAATTGATTCTTCCTCAAACCCGACCTTCACAATGATTTGAAGGCAAAGATCATTAACCTCCATAGGTATGGTTATTCTAGTTCCACATGAATTTTGCTCGAGCTTAATTCCAAAGTATTTCGATTCTTTATTCATCCTCAAAAGTGTCTTGTTCTCAGTTATTCAGTTCAAAACTAAATCAGTTACTGGCCAAAAATACTGCATTCATGTCATGTCACTAGAACTAGCGGGAAAAGAACTAAGCACGGAATGACACAAAAGGACAAATTGTATTTAATTGAATAAAGGATAGAAAGATTTGACGACAAGACAAACAAACTGAAATCTAGGTTACAACCCTGTATAACCCAGATAACATAAAAGACGACAAAATAAGCTACCAAGACTCCTCCCTTGCTAAAGAGGAGTGACTTTTCAGTTACCAAGCGACATCTTAGCCACAAACTTGCACATCAGCATTACTACGGCATTCAACCATTTTTATTATTATGGATTCAGCACTCAAATTTTGAATTTTTGATCAAACAGTTCCCAATATTGACTATCGAATTTCAAGACTAACGGCATAGGAGATTTCATAGCAACTAATTTCCCAAAGGACTTGAAATAATTTTCATATATCCCTATCATCACAGATCATCCAAGAAGAGCATGTCCTATTGCTCAAAACTGGTAGAAGTCAGCCAACATCTGCCTCCATTTTATCACCAACTTGTCAGCTTGTCTTTTCGTGACCTTAGTTAGATTATCAATAGTGGTTCTTGTTCCTTCGGTCAAGAAGATGCTTTTATTTCTGAGGGATCCTGGACTCGCCATTGCAAACCAACAAATCGACCACTTTTAATCAAGTTTTATTTCAAAACAACAAACATGTTAGAATGAACAACTCTCTTTCTTTCCTTTTTTCTCTCTTTTTTCTTTCCTTTCTTTCTTTTCTCTTTTTTCTTTTTTTTTAAAACCATTCGATCGAACCTTATGTGGGTTTTCTACGTGTCATGTGGGAACATGAATCAGATCTTGCGTAGTTCGGAAAGATTAGGAATAAAGAAAATAAACTAACTCTTTTTTTTTGGATTTTGATTTTTTTTTAATTTCCGAAATAAAGACTTATAAAGAAGAAAGAAAATATTTTTGGATTTCGATTTGTTTGTTTTTTTTAAAGAATTTTTGAAAAGAAAGACTTCTAAAGAAGAAGAAAATATTTTTTTTTGAATTTTGACTTTTTTTTTTCCTGGAATTTCGAAAAAAAAACTTCTAAAGAAGAAAGAAAATATTTTTGAATTTTTGGACTTTTATTTTGAATATATGAAAGAAATACTTCTAAAAAAAAAGAAAATATTTTTGAATCTTGAATTTTCTTTTCAATTTTCGAAAGAATGAAAATATTTTTGGATTTCGAGAAGAAATTAAAAGAAATGTTTTTGTATTTTTTGTAAAATTGGTGTCTAAAAGAAAGACTTTCTAAAGAAGGAAGTAAAGGAAAATATTTTTAGATTTTTTGAAAATTGTGGGCCGGAACCGATGAGGTTTGCCTACGTATCTCACACCCGGTGAGAATCAGACCCGCGTAGTTCTGCCAAAAGTGGAGAATATCTCAAAATCTTAGTCTATTTTTCAATACCTTTTGAGTGAAATCAGACACACTTCGATTTTTGAAGACAGGGATTTGATGAGAACCAGGTGAATTTCACTCTCTTATTTTCTTTCTCTGGTATTTTTTCAATTTTCTTTCCATATTCTAAAAGCCAGTCAACATACAAATCGGATCAGACAGATATACAAGTAGCACGTAAGATGTATCAGGATGGTCTTTTTAGTTTCGGATACACATGTCCTAGACGGACCCAACCCCTGTGTTGAGTCCCCAACGTCAGATGCACGTGATGCAAACAAATGTTCTTACTAGGGATCCGACATGAGGCTATGTTATTCTAGGTTTAAACCCTCGGGTGTGTTTTAGACATGGCTTACCCAAGCGGACAACTCGAGATGAGTTGGGGGCAATATACCGGGAGCACGAAAGTCTACCCGACCTAGTTGCTGATCCGGCCTCGTTCTATTTGGCACGACCTCAAACAGAAAAGTGGGCCACGCGTACGTGTGCACCATATTTTTAGAAGACTCAGAAGGGAGGCGTAAGAAAATAGTTTAATACAGTTCAAATAATATCAAAGCGGTAAATGAGTGGCAATTAGCATATTAGGCACACAAACACAATAATATCAATAAATAATAAAGCCAAGTATAGATCACATTAACAAGCTTGAATTCTGAACCTTGAACCAGAGATTCTGGAATCTTATCCCCAGCAGAGTCGCCAGAGCTGTCACACCTCCGTTTTTCCGAAGGGATAGGGGAGTTTTTCCAATTAAAGTGACATTAATTGAAATGAGATTATTTATTTAATTCAGAATTGCCCACTTGGAATATTTATGGTGTCCCAAATCACCGGTTTATTTTAAAATCCCAAATCAAGGAAAATGACTCTATTTTAAAGTCCGCAAAATCAAAAAATCGGGTAAGGAATTCTGTTAACCCGGGAGAAGGTATTAGGCTGTCACGACCTAACTGGAGGGTCATGACTAGCACCCGGGCCATACTTGCCGAGCACCAACGCACATTTTATCTAACATTCCTTATTATATTTAAGGGCCGACGAGATCAATATAAATGGTAGACATGGATCATGAACAACCAACAATGAAAGATAATGATATTAGCATACATAACATGGGATGACAAGACTGTCAAGAAACTATATATAAGGTACGAGCTACCACGCTGCCATGAAAGACTATACAACAAAAATCAACCGACAAGGCATTCCAAACCATACATGAGTCGACACCTGTCTATGAGACTCTAAAGGAACATAAGTGATGCAACATTACCGGAATAGGGCCCCGACATACCCATAATGTCTATAACAAAAATGCATACCAAGACCACGGCAAGTCCGGAGAAGGGATCTCGCCAATAGCCGATGAACTGGGCAGCCTACTGTGGTGGGGGAGCTGCGTCTAGCCGTCTATCAGGACCTGCAGCATGACATGCGGCGTCCACAAATAAAAAGGACGTCAGTACGAATAAAGTATTGAGTATGTAAGGCAGGAAAGCATAAGTAAGAACAGTAATGTAAACAGGGACAGAGAATATACAACCTGTGACATCTGGGTACCTCCGAGGGCTACTGACATGAAATGCATGATACATACATATATATATATATATATATATATATATATATATATATATATATATATATATATATATATATATATATATATATATATATACATAAACTTTTAAAACATACGCCTCTGTGGGCATCATTATCATCACATCGTACCCGACCATAATAGGCTCGGTAAAACGTACTCGGCCATCATAAGGCTCGGTAGAATCGTACCCGGCCACGTGGAGCTCGGTAAAACCCAACTGATCAGTGGTTGCACAATAGGTTCCGTACCCGGCCGACTATAGCGCAGCTCGGTAGAGTAAAATAGATACATATATATGATGCGTGCTGGACTTATTGGAATCACATTTTGAACCTTTCGAAGTGACGTAAGGTCGGTATCCTCCGTACACGTTATTAGGATTAACTCTTCATCAAGAATCTTATAAGAATCAGAAAGTACCAACAACATTGATAACATAAAAATAAGAGAAGTAACATCAACATCAATCATTCCATAAGAAGGGCAACAATGTAAGTACTGCTAACTTCTAAGAGTAGAGTATATTTGGAAACTCGTTCATTACATTATGTACAATCGAAGTCGTGCAAATGAATGAAGGGGATAGCCTCACATACCTTGTATATACTGCCCAACCTCAAGCTATGCAAATGTCACGATTCCTTAGTCTACAATAAGAGAAATGACACTATTGTTATCGTTTAAGTGTTGTAACTATTATGTATCGACCGCAATCTATTTTATGATGAAACGGACAGAACCTCCCCTATTTATATGACTTCCCACAAGTCAAGACAATCACCAAACAGCCCAAACAACATTAACAATAATTATATTGAGCCTCCCAAAATAGTCCACCAACCAACAACATTACTACCAAGCCTTTCGATATATATATTTCATAAGTTCTAGCTTCAACGACTTAGCCGCAACTTGGATAATCTTAAATACATGTAGAGTAAGAGGTTCCTTACCTTTAAACGGAAAGAAAAACTCCAATTTGACCTTAATTGTCCACGAAATATCCCTCCAATGCTGCCACAAGAACAAGGAAGCGAAACTACCAATCAATTCAATTTTTTCGGCACTAGAATTACTTTAGAAGACTTGAAATCACCTAGGATTGATATTAAAAACTTGAGGGAGTATTTACAGAACATAAAACACTTAAAACAACCTCCCACATGAGCTGTAACAACACAAAAATCAGCAACAACAAGAAGAACAAGAAACTTACTAGCGCCACGGGATTCCCGACACTTGATTTGTGGTGTTTGCCCTTTGTATGGGTCTTGGATCATGAGAGAACCTTGAGAGAGTGTTTTTAAGGTTCTAAGGTCTGAATATACTGAAAAATAATGACTTAAAATGGGGTTGAGGCATCTTATATATATATTCATATGTCTTAAATCACCTATGTGGGCCCCATAGAGAGTTGCTTGGCGCAGTCTCGTAAAAACGTAAATATCTCTCTATTCCGAGATCGTATCGACAAACGGTTAAATGCGTTGGAAACTAAATTCATAGATCTTCAATTTTGTGGGTAGATCACCCCATAATTTCAAGTACATTGGAAGAAAACCGTAGTAACATTTGACCTAAAGTTTAAGTAAAATTATAAACGTAAGTTGCGACAACTTTTGTCGACTTTTATTTTATAACTCGCTTGATTTCAAGACTTATGATACAAATATTATATGATTCAAATACATTAAAACATGACCTCTTGGGACAATTAAGCACCTCTAGTTTTACCCGAAAATACGGGTTACAACATCCTTGATTCGTTTAACTTCTAATACTTGTTAACCACTCTTATACACCCTTGTATCGTTTAAGAACAATAGGATTAACTTCTTATCATCTCAAAGATAATCTCTTCTCGGATTTATGTCGACTAACTTACGGCATTATCTAAGGTACGCGAATTTGGGTTGTAACATAGGCACTCCCAGATTCCGTAATTTTAACACAGTCGCTTTAATCATACCTACCTTAATTAAATTGTTTAAATTACGTATTTTAGAACCTATGTGCGTTTTTACCTTTTACCGCTTTTAATCATGGCGTTATGGATTTATCTTTGAAACGGATCACATGTGCGTAAATCTATTTTATTTGGGGCACTTAAAATCATGTCACACGTACGTGTACACAATTAATCACGCTTTATTAATTTGCTAAGATCGTTTCGCCAAAGTCGTGTGAACACGTACTTTGTTTAATTTTGGTAATCGTAATTATGTCATGCGAATGTGTACACAATCATGATAATTTGATTAATACGTGCCTAAAGCACACTAACGTATTTATGAGTTATTTTCCTAAAGCTAAAGTATTGTGCGAAGGTCTTGTGATTTTATGAAAATTGATTGTGGATAAAGAGTAAGATTAGCTATTGGATTTATTAGCAAGTTCAATTATCTGACTAAGCTAGAAGGATTCAGATGATCCATTGATCTATAAATAAATAAAAAATGGGCCAGCTTTTACTCATTTCTTCACAACCCAATTATTGAACCCAAAAGTATGAAAATCATCTGACCGCCAACACTATTCATTCGTGCCCACTTAATTCCCATTGACCTTAGCCCAATGCTTAGGTCCAAATTTTCTTATCCGATTTGAAATTCTTATCCAATAGTGCTACCCAATTATTTTTCTAATCTTCAACTAAATCCAGAACATAAGATCAATTAATAAATAGATTTATTATTTGGCCAACAATTCAACTACCACAGAAATTAATTGAACCTTAGAATTGAAAAGGATTAAACATGAAATAAAATATAAATATCATCTAAGCAAGTGGACGGATTATTTCAAACACATAGTAACAGGCTATTCATTCAATAATTTTATAAACACAAACTAAAGCATTACTAAAAGAATTGGAAAAGAAGATGAACCTCAAGTGATGATTTCTTTCTCTTTTTGTAGCTCGATCAAGCAGACAACATTGGTTCCAAAGTTTGCAAAAGAGAAACCAGCAAAGAATCTTAGACCGAAGCTCGATAGCGACCTCGACTTTGACTCAAAAACCTTGACATGACTCGGCAACTTTGAATGGGTTTGGGGTCGATTTTTATGGTGAAGGACGCAAGGATTGAAGTGATGATTTTAAAGGAGGGGGGAGGTCACAAACAGGACTGTTTAGGGACTGATTTTATGCCAGTTTTCATGGAGAGAAGCTGCTGGGTTTTTATTGGAGAAGAAGACTTGTGCAGCTTTTTCTTCCCTTAGGCTCCTAGGGTTCTCCCTAACATGAAGCTTATATGTAAGGTGCGGGAGTTAATATGGACCATTGAATTGTTAAGGATGGAAAGCTAAGATTAAAAGGGCCTGGTGGATTGGGTTGATGGGTCTTGGATTGTCCGAAATTTGGGCCTCAATTTGGGCTAAACAGATCAAGACATTTTTTGGACTATGACTCAAGAATTCTAAAAATAATAAAATACTACTACTATTAATTCATGCTAATTAAATAAGATTGTTCTAATTGCAAAAGTACTAAAATTATACATTGAGGTAACAAATAAGAGAATTTTTGTGTTTTTTTAATATTTTTTTATAGAAATTATATTAAGACAAAGATAGAGATAAATATGTTAAACCATAATAGATTTGAAATAATACTAATGACTTTAAGAAAAAATAAAAATGCATAATAGGATGAAACTATTTTTATAGTTTTCAATTTTTATGCTTTAAACTAGAATTAAAATTAATAATAGAGTGAAATCCTATAGATATAAACTCAAAGAAATATTCTAAAAATACTAAAACTACTAAAAATAATTCTAATGTGCGGGTCAAAAATTACGCACTTACGGATATAACAACCCATGCAATATCTATAAATTTACATCAAATTTACGGAGGAGAGTTGCTTGTCCTTGAATGTGATTACTAATTTAATAGTAAACATTATTATTATTTTATTAAATTAGAAATGTTAACCTGATTTTTACATACGTATGCTGGAAATAGTACCCCCTCCGTTTTAATTTAAAAGACATTTTTTTTTATTAATCCGTTCTAAAAAGAATGATATATTTTTATATTTAAAAATAATTTAACTTTAAACTTTTTATTTTATCCACTTTATTATTAATAATAAGCTTTTATAGCCATATAAATATTATGAACCCATAAATATTTTATTCCTTAAATTTTTAGAATCATATATTTCAAAAAATAAACTCCTTATCAAGTCAAACTATATAATCTAAATTGAAAGTTTGGGAGCAGGAATATTTGAAAGGAAAAGGGAAACGTTGGAAGAGGAGTGACGCCTAACTTAATAGTAGAGAGCACATGCATGGCAAGAGAAATTAGAGGAGTTAGAACTTAGAAGCGCGGGGCTTGACACGTAACAGCCAGGCGTCAATCGGGAAGCGATATATAGTGTCCTAGAATCCTGCACACTGCAGCCACCTGGAGGCTGGATCTGGTTCTTCTGTAGCTAATACCAAATTTAAGGGCACGCCGTCTCTATCTACTCACCAACTATATATATATCGTCTATCTCATTTAAGATAAACATATTTGTCTAGGTCAGAGCTATCCTCTCGCGCTCCTTATTTTGTTGCACTTTTCTTGTTGCATGCAGTTTACACTTCACCGTAATATCTGAGTTTTTTGCCCATATATAGCAGGCAGCTTCCCATATCCCCCCTTAATACTAATTAAGTAGTATCCGCCTCCGCCTGAGATATGGCTGACCTAAGAGGAAGTGCTGCTATTTGCGATGAAAGGTGTGGCTGTCCTTCTCCCTGCCCCGGTGGCATTGCTTGCAGGTATATTTTATACTACTCGATCGATCTCTAATAGGAATAGTTCTATTCACTCACTGATTGAAATATACTCCATATATATATATATATATGCAGGTGTGTGTCAGGGGGTGATGCGAACATGGAGCACAAGAGGTGCTCTTGTGGAGAACACTGTGGGTGCAATCCGTGCACATGTTCCAAGAGTGAGGGCACCACTGCCGCTACTGGCAAGGTTCAATGCAAGTGCGGCACTGGCTGCACCTGCGTCAAGTGTGCTGCTTAAACTAGCCTAATAATGATCACTTTGGCCTAGCTCCTAGTAGTTAGGATCCTTCCTGTACAAGTGCATGCATGCTTCCGGCTCTTGTTTGTTAGGAGTTTCTTCTTCCTTACATAGATCTATGTATGGTGTGTGTACATATACATAGTACTGCCTCATCCATTAATAAAAATAAATAAATAAATAAGCATGCACTTCCGGGGATAGGATACCTGCTCCACCTCGCTCTACTAGTTTCTCGTGCGCCATGTAATTAAGCTAAATTAAGAATTCTGTGCGAATCAGAAGCGCAAAACAGGCTGTGCTTAGAAGGCCGTGTCTTAATTTGCGGACGACTAATGAGTGTTCATAGGTTCTCTTTTTGGGTACTACTAAAAAATTTTGTTTTTTTTGAAACTTTTGGTTATTTTTACGGTGGCAGTTTTCAAGATTCTTGCAGTACTACTAATAGTAAGTTAATTTGTTTATAGCGTAGGATACGCTATATATCTTTTTCCACTTCGTATATACATCAGCACTAGGATCTCAAGTTGTCAGTTTTTATAAGAAAGAAAAAATTTCCATTCTGTGCGCAAGGCTACCAGGTCGCATCATGATAACCCGTCAGTGGAGGTTGCATTATAGTCGTGTGTATATATATACTAGATAAAACAGGTTGAGCAGTGTGCTTATTTTTTTCAAGTGTTCCGGCGTCACCCAAATAGTGCTCCATCTCTAGCTATGAAATTGGATTATCATATCCAGTAGGGTTTTCATCCATCATATAAATAGTATGTATGATAGTACAATATATCTGCAAAAGAGGACGTAAAACACTCTAAAATGCTACTGCTATCCGGATAACCATAGGTAATGATTACAACTAAATACTATTGATGTAACAGCTACAAGAATATAGGAAATTTGTATTTTTAGCACAAACACATTTAACCCATTATTCCCTTTCGAGAATCAGCTACAGTGCCCATCTCAGTTGCCGCTCTCGTTATATCCGAAACACCCATCAGTAAATTTAGATATGTGATGAAGAAATACAGATATGAGAGCACTACTCTGAACTATTCAATCGTTAGTACACCAATAAATCACCGTCAGTAATTTGGACACAGTACAAACAAGAAAAGATAAAAGATAAACAGGTGCTTAGGTAAGTCAACTTTCAACTATCTAATTTTAATAATAATTATTAAAAAAAATTAAGTAAATAATTATCTTAACCTTATACATTCTCCTAGTACAAATCATGAGTTTTTAAAAATAGAGTATACAAAGCGAAAATAAAATAAATACATAATTTGTCTGAATAGTACATAAATAAAGCTTCTATAAAATTTAAGGCTACCCTGAATAAGGGGCAGTTACACCAGGAACGCAGGTACATCTTTAAGTACCGCAACCATCGAGCACAGCAACAACAGTAGTCAATATCTGCACATTCGCTTATATATAAAATAAAGAGAAATTCAAAATAAGTTATATGCTCGTGACCCACAACAACTAATAGGGCCAACATTTTAGAACTACTATTTTGATTTTTGTAACTACATACTTTCCTGAAATAAGAAAGCCTGAAGGTGACTTAACTACTTTTTGTTCATTTTTTCTAGTCTGCCAGGCACGGGCTGGTATGTCCTTTCAGTTCTGGTCTGGGGAAGGCCGATCAAAGAAAGGACTCCTATACTGCCTGGTGTTGATTCGGCAATTTGCGTCTAGTGGGGAGCTTTGTGTAAAAGTGTAGTATTAGTACAACCGACCCCATGTACTGAGTAAGTAACAAACTTAGCCGTAGGTTGAAAGTAGTGACGAGCTTCTATCAAGGTCGGGTCCAAAACTAATAGTCCACAACAATCCATAACATAAAGCAAATAATATCATAAGTAACTCAGGGATAAAATACTCACCCAAATAATGATTTTAAAAAATAGTAGTTCTTTCTTTCAAATACATTAGTGAAAATTCAAATCGTTTGTCGAAGTTGCCAATAATATGAATAGTTTGAAAACAATAAATTTCTCCAAAAATCTTCTCAATAATAAATAATATGTTTCGTTTTCCTTCCGGATAACACGTGTAAAATAAATGCATCACTATACCCATCTGTCAAAATGTGCGAGAAATCATGAATGATGTGATGTTGTACAGCATGAGGAAAAAAATACATCTCTATGCATGTATGTCATGTGTGCATGCAAATACGATGCAATTCAGTGATAAAATCATAAACAGTCCCTCGGGCAGAACATCACTCAAATACAGCCCCTCGGGCAGAACATCACTCAAATACAGCCCCTCGGGCAGAACATCACTCAAATACAGCCCCTCGGGCAAACCACACAGTCACTCGTGTCACTCGTGCATACCTCACAATCACTCTTGCCACTCAGGCATACCTCACAATCACTCTTGCCACTCGGGCATACCTCACAATCACTCATGCCTCCCAGTCACTCAGCACTCGGCACTCGCACTCAGTAGGTACCTGCGCTCACTAGGGGTGTGTACAGACTCCAAAGGGGCTCCTTCAGCCCAAGCGCTATAATCTGCACGGACAACTCACGTGCGATAATAATAAAGTATGCTGCAGGCAGGCAGCCCCGATCCACACGCATCCTCACAATCAGGCCCTCGGCCGATATCAAACATGTTGCGGCGTGCAGCCCGATCCCATAAATATGTAACATGCTGCGCCGTGCAGCCCGATCCCATAAATACGTAACATAAATCAAGCCCTCGGCCTCACTCAGTCATAAACCTCTCAAGCCACTCGGGCATTACAGTAAAACAGGGCATTCGGCCCAAAATATTTATATGCATCAAAATAGAGTCATAAAACTGAGTTATGATATGCAATGAAATTAATATGACTAAGTATGAATTTTTAATTTAACACAATAATTCACAGCAATATGACCTCTAAGGGTCCCTATAATACTGGCACATAGCCTCAACATAATTTTTAATATACTTTTCAGCTCAATTTATGTAACACATTAAACCGCATGGAAAGTGCCAAGATTATTTAACTATAAAATTCCACAGAAACAATAATGTCATAATTTTTATAGTGCATGCCCACACGCCCATCACCTAGCATGTGCGTCACCTCCCAAAATTCACAAAATACATATATTCAGGGTTCATACCCTCAACTCCAAGATTAGAAGAGTTACTTACCTCGAACAAGCCGAATCCAATGTCGAGCAAGCTAAACAATGCTCCAAAAATACCATAATGCGCGTATCAACTCCCGAACAGCTCGAATCTACCACTATTAATTTGATTCAGTCCACACAACTTATAGGAAATAATTGCATATCAAAATGCTAATATTTTTCACAAAATTCGAAATTACGCCCCAAAAATCACATGTGGGGCCCACATCTCGAAATCCGAAGAAACTCACAAAATACGACAACCCATCCAATTACAAGTTCAACCATACTAATTTCACTCAAATCCGACTCCAAATCGGTATTCAAACTTGAAAAATTCGTTTTGTGACATTAGAAAATTTCCTTCTAGTTCTCTTGAAGATTCAATAATCTTACACCAAAAATTAAAATTAATTCATGGAATATAATCACGAGGGAGTTAAGAACACTTATCCCAAGTTGTGTGGAAAATTTCCTCTCCAAAATCGCCCAAGCCGTGCTCCAAAATCCGAAAATGAGAAAAATTCTCGGAACCCTTGTTTTAAATACTGCCCAGGCATTTCCGCACCTGTGGTGCCTGGGCTCGCACCTGCGCATCCGCTTTGCGCACCAGGCCAGCCCCAGTCTGCATCTGCGCCAACACCTTCGCACCTGCGGCCTCGCAGATGCGGCAAATTCCTCGCACCTGCGAGCACTGCCCAGTCCCACTCTTGGTCGCTTCTGCGACTGATCTCGCGCACATGCGGCTTCGCACCTACGATCAAAAGCTTCACAGGTGCGATCACACCAGTAGGCAGTAGTTCCAGAAATGTTTCAAGTTGAATTTGATCTGTCAACCATCCGAAACTCACCCGAACCACTCGGGACTCCGTCCAAATACACCAAGTCCTAAAACACACCACGGACCTACTCGAGGCCTCAAATCACATCAAACAACCTCAAAAATACGAACTACACACGGATTCAAGCCTAATAAATTTTGAAATTTCCAAATTCTACAAACGACGCCGAAACCTATCAAATGACAAAAATGCTACACAAAACATGAAAGAACATAACCATTACGCAATCGATCATGCAATACCCAAATACTCATCACGCTCAAATTCCACTATAAAGCTCAAATAGAACCGCACCATCTGTGCACATAACCAATGAATCACAACTCCTTGTAACATAAAGGAGTAACTCACAGATCATCTCAAAATACGAATAAGCTCAACATCAACCGAATGACACATCCCTCAACAATAACAGTGTGGAGCCAATCATTCAGGCTCGGTGTAGAATACACATATTAATTGCGCCTACCAATGGACCGCCAAATCAACTCAGGTTACCCACAAATAGATAAAAATTCTTTCGAGAATCCGTAATGACTGAATCATAACACATTCTATCATCTGGCTAGCTCCACCCACAACTTCACAGTCCACAACCATGAAACAATCCGCTTTTGAGAACTCCCAATCTCCAAATCCATAGAACACGCGAATCACCATATTTGATTCCATCTCCACCGCCTGAATGTCTAACACCTCTCTCATACACGATCATCCCATGAGAAATACTTTAAAAATTCTTCCGTTCCACTTGACAAAATTTGAATATCAGCAGTCTATCAACCATGTGAGTACCGCAATACTAATTTATACATCCGTAAAACAAAAATACAATGCGCCTTCTGAAGTCCGCCCCCTTGTCATACAACACCAAGTAGTAATAGTATTCATCTAGACATCGAAAACTGTTCATGCCTCTAAGAATTTATGACCTCCCTTTCAAGGCTAAATCGTGACCTTGCACACGCCAACCTTAATCCCACACAACTCACCGCATCTATCATGCCATCATTTGAAGAAAAA
Organism: Nicotiana tomentosiformis; assembly: GCF_000390325.3. Taxonomy (NCBI): domain Eukaryota; kingdom Viridiplantae; phylum Streptophyta; class Magnoliopsida; order Solanales; family Solanaceae; genus Nicotiana; species Nicotiana tomentosiformis. Next base: position 84,916,394 of record NC_090812.1, on the reverse strand, counting down.
AAATACGAGAACCTCATAATCATTTTGAGTCACAAGTAAAATACATATCTAATCAGCCAAAAGCCTTCCATTTGATCCAGTCCGGTATAAAATCACAATACTCAACATGCTCCTCAGGTCGGTAGGAAAATACCCGTCTCAAGCCGTGGTAGAAAACCTCGAGAATGCTTTGGAATCCATTTGCACATAATCAGGCCATCAGAGTTGAATCTCTCTAAATCAACCAAGCCATGCAGGTCGCCAAGCCCAGGTGTATTGGCACAAATCACCTGTAGAAAACCCCCACATCATAAGCACTCAAAGAACCGATCATATCCATTACCATACTGATCCAACTTACTACCAAATTGTCCTATTTCTCCAAGTCTCTTCCGAATTTGTCTTGAAATTGATACTTTTCCTTGCTAAAACACCACGATCTTTAACCACAACTCACCCCACTCGGGCATACCACACAATCACTCTTGCCACTCGGGCATACATCACAATCACTCTTGCCACTCGGGTATACCTCACAATCACTCATGCCTCCAAGTCAGTCGACACTCGGCACCTGCGAGCACTGCCCAGTCCCACTCTTGGCCGCTTCTGCGACTGATTTCGCGCACATGCGGCTTCGCACCTGCGGTCAAAAGCTTCGCAGGTGCGATCACACTAGTAGGCAGTAGTTCCAGAAATGTTTCAAGTTGAATTTGATCCGTCAACTATCTGAAACTCACCCGAGCCACTCGGGAACCCGTTCAAATACACCAACAAGTCCTAAAACACACCACGGACCTACTCGAGGCCTCAAATCACATCAAACAACCTCAAAAATACGAACTACACACGTATCCAAGTCTAAGAAATTTTGAAATTTTCAAATTCTACAAACGACACCGAAACTTATCAAATCACGTCTGATTGACTTCAAACTTTGCACACAAGTCACATTTCACATTACAGACCTATTCAAATTTCCATAATCGGATTCCGACCTCGGTATCAAAAAGTCAACCCCCCGGTCAAACTTTCCAAAAATTCAACTTTCGGGAATTCAAGCCAAATTCCACTACGGACCTCCAAATAATTTTCCGGACACGCTCCTAAGTCCAAAATCACCATATGGAGCTATTGGAATCATCAAAATTTGAATCCGAGGTCGTTTACACCTAAGTCCGCATCCGTTCACTATTTTAACTTAAGCTTTAAACCTTGGAACTAAGTGTTCTAATTCCTTCAAAAACCTCATTGGACCCGAACCAATTACCCCGGCAATTTACACAACAACCGTAAGTACAATTCGAGCAGTAAAGGGGGGAGCGGGGTTGTAATACTCAAAACGACCGACCGGGTCGTTACATCCCCCCCCCCCCCCAATTAAACATACGTTCGTCCTCGAACGTGCCAAGAGTTATTTCCAAGCCATCAAATCAGTATTCTATCTTACCACACACGTACCCGGGGGTGAACCCACGTCACCCTATTCCATATAGGCTTGACTACACAATGCAACTGAAAATCATTAATTTAACCTTAGCCCATAAACCTTTGGAATTAAATTTCCAACCTTTAGAATTTTTTTCAAGACACGAATCTTACATTTACAAACTGTATGAGTCCAAACAAGTTGCATCGAGCTATAACTATAACCACGGATATAATCAACCAACATATTACACAACTCGCATGCTCGCAGCACCATTCCTGATCGCAGTGACTCCTCCAAAACCAATCGCATACTAGTATTAAGCCCATATCGAGCCAAACCTCATCCCCAAACCCTTCGTACACTGTTGATAATAAAAGAAACACGCGAAATTTCATGACCACTTACCAGATCAACAAGTCACGAAACTCTCTCGCCCCAACCAGAACCATAATCGCTTTCTGAGCCGACTTTCAATATCATCCTTACGAACATACCGTAATCGAACTTGATAGTACCCATTCTAGGTCCAATGACCTTATATTATTAAACACAACTATTCCACGGACATGCCGCACCAATATAACTCAGAGCCACAGCCCATGCCATCCGTGCACCAATATGCAACAATTCAAATGTACTCAGTCATGAAAATGACTCAAATGAGAGAACTGCCTCGCAAGATTAACAAGTACCGCCACAACGAAACGCAGAAAATTCAGCATACACCGTAGAACCATCACCCGATTCTAACTCAAGGTTCATACCTTAACATAGCTCCGCTGTAATAGGTGTCTCCATCCAAACGTTGGTCCATATTATATACCCCGAGCCACCCTGCTCAAAATCAATAACCACGGAGAGGCAAATAACAAAAATGCGACACAAAACCTCAAAGAACAGAACCATTACGTAATTGATCATGCAATACCCAAATACTCATCAAGCTCAGATTCCACTATAAAGCTCAAATAGAACCGCACCATCCGTGCACATAACCAATGAATCACAACTCCTCGTAACATAAAGGAGTAACTCACAGATCATCTCAAAACACGAATAAGCTCAACATCAACCGAATGACACATCCCTCAACAATAGCAGTATGGAGCCAACTATTCCAATTCGGTGTAGAATACACATCTTAATTGGGCATACCAATGGACCGCCAAATCAACTCGGGTTACTCATAAATAGATAAAAATTCTTTCAAAAATTCGTAATGACTGAATCATAACACATTCTATCATCTAGCTAGCTCGGCCACAACTTCACAGTCTACAACCATGAAATAATCCGCTCCTGAGAACTCTCAATCTCCAAATCCATAGAACACGTGAATCACCATATTTGATTCCATCTCCACCGCCCGAATATCTAACGCCTCTCTCATACACGATCATCCCACGAGAAATACTTTATAAATTCTTCCGTGCCACTTGACAAAATTTGAATATCAGCAGTCTATCAACCATGTGAGTACCGCAATACTAATTTATACATCCGTAAGTCAAAAATACAATGCGTCTTCTGAAGTCGGCCCCTTTCTCATACGACACCAAGTAGTAATAGTATTCATCTAGACATCGAAAACTGTTCATGCCTCTAAGAATTTATGACCTCCCTTTCAAGGCTAAACCGTGACCTTGCACACGCCAACCTTAATCCCACACAACTCACCGCATCTATCATGCCATCATTTGAAGAAAAAAAAAATACAAGAACCTCATAATCATTCTGAGTCACAAGTAAAATACATATCTGATCAGCCAGAAGCCTTCCATTTGATCCCGTCCGGTATAAAATCACAATACTCAACATACTACTCAGGCCGGTAGGAAAATACCCGTCTCAAATCGTGGTAGAAAACCTCGAGAATGCTTTGGAATCCATTTACATATAATCAGGCTATCAGAGTTGAATCTCTCTAAATCAACCAAGCCACGTAGGTCTCCAAGCCCAGGTGTATTGGCACAAAGCACCTGTAGAAAAAAAAATACATCATAAGCACTCAAAAAATCGATCATATCCATTACCATACTGATCTAACTTACTACCAAGTTGTCCTATTTCTCCAAGTCCCTTCCGAATTTGTCTTGAAATTGATACTTCTCCTTGCTAAAACATCACGATCTTTAACCACAACTCACCCCACAAACCTAGCATAGAACCACAACGCCCTACGGCCCATAAGCAACTGCATTCTTCTTAAGCCCCTTCAAAACTACCACAACTGTGACACTCACGTTGAGAATACCTTATGTGAATTTGAAAATGTTCTTCTTACCTTCCTTACACAAAAATGTAGAATCCATACACAAGTCCGGAAACATTCTCAATTGCTATATATAATTCTCAAACCCACTAAAATTTTCTCGGGAGTCACCCACTTTGCTCACATCTAATTGCACCGCCCAAATGGGTCAAAAGACACGTGCTACATTAGCACAACAAAACTCAAAGAAGTAACTCTACTATAATACCCCCAATAAAATTCATACTCCGTGCGCACTACGTCATTCACCAATAACAACTCACTCAACCCACGAATTTCATATACTCATGCGTGCAATATAATCCTTAACCAGGAATTTTCATATTTGAGTCATCCTCGATCTCAACTTCTGCAAGTCATAGCTAACCCACAAGTATGCCTCAGACCAAAATTAAAATTTAACACCTAACCATGAAATCAAATTGTCAATAGCACACTCTCCTACTTGGCTCAAAGCCATAAATTTAAAAATTAGATAACTCGCAATATCCATACTCTATTACTGTCATAATACCGCAGTCGGTTCAACGAAAAATCTTTCTCAAGCTCATACAACGCCAACCATAAAATACCTCAATCATCCACTAAGCTCGCATTTATTCTCTTGACACTCAAGTCAACTTTATCAGCCAGATTCAAATTCAAATCTCCACCCATACACCTCGTCGGCAGAAAAGAAACTCTTTACTCACATCATAAGGAATACACATACGTAGATTACTCCGCAGGGGATAATCCACCTGCTTAGCCTCAATCTGGTATCTTGTTATACCCTTTCGCATTCACAATTACTATGCAATCACTTAGTCTATCTGAGTCCAAACTCATTAACCAGACGTGAGAATTTAGTTTTACCCCAAAATTTAACAATGTGAAAGATCCTTCAAAACATTCATACTGGAGACTGTACGCCACATCAATTCGAAAATCAAGCACCCAATGGCCTTTCCTTTACATTTCAAGGAAACACTTCTCGTCATATTCAAATCGTCTTAACACATCCCGCATTTATATCATACTCATCACAAAGCCATTCTGCCGCTCATCGAGCCACAACTTCCCCTCATAGGGATATTACCGGACACATGAGTCCAAATGTACAGGTTACAACTGAAGCTGTCGAGCCTAAGTTGCGGTCTAAACCTAGCCTCAAGTCCTCTATACTGGCTCATCACCAAAACACAGAATACACATCTTAAACCTCGTTCATAAAATCACAAGCCGGCGATGCACAGTTGATACCGAGCGCTCATGTGTGCATACGAATACGTTGAAGGAATTCAAAGAGTTATGTCTCAAGCTGAATCAATCTCGCACGATAAGGAAAGAAATATGGGAAGTATATATCCTAAATGCCATGTAGCCTCTCGAAGATAAGTATGGACGTTATCATACCGATCTGCAAGACTCTACTAGACACTTGCTCATGACTTGTAGAACCTATAAACCTATAGCTCTGATATCACCTTGTCACGACCCAAAATCAAACGAGTCGTGATGGCACCTAACCCAACCCGCTAGGTAAGCCAACTTTCAACTATCCAATTCCAATAACAATTATTAAAGAAATTTAAGTAAATAATTATCTTAACCTTATACATTCTCCAAGAACTGGTAGTACAAATCATGAGCTTCTAAGAATAAAGTATTCAAAGGGAAAATAAAATAAATACATAATCTGTCTGAATAGTACATAAACATAACTTTTATAAAATCTAAGGCTACCATGAACAAGGGGCAGCTACAGCAGGAACGCATGTATATCTTCAAGTCTCGCAACCATCGAGCACAGCAACAACAACAGCCAATATCTGCACGCAATGTGCAGAAGTGTAGTATCAGTACAACCGACCCCATGTACTGAGTAAGTAACAAACCTAGCCGTAGGTTGAAAGTAGTGATGAGATTCTACCAAGGTCGAGTCCAAAACCAACAGTCCACAATAATCCATAACAACATAAAGCAAATAAAACTAGAAGTAACTCGAGGATAAAATACTCAGCCAAATAATGATTTAAAAAAATAGTAGTTATTTCTTTCAAATACATCAGTGGAAACCCAAATCGTTTGCCGAAGTTGCCAATAATATAAATAGTTTGAAAACATTGTATTTCTCCAAAAATCTTCTCAATAATAATTAATATGTTTCATTTTCCTTCCGGATAACCCGTGTAAAACAAATGCATCACTATGTCCATCTGTCAAAATATGAGAGAAATCATGAATGATGTGATGTTGTACAGCATGAGGGAAAAAAATACATATCTATGCATGTATGTCATGTGTGCATGCCAATGCGATGCAATTCAGTGATAAAATCATAAACAGCCCCTCGGACAGAACATCACTCATATAAAGCCCCTCGGGCAAACCTCACAGTCACTCGTGCCACTCGGACATACCTCACAATCACTCGTGCCACTCGGACATACCTCACAATCACTCATGCCTCCAAGTCAGTCGGCACTCGCACTCAGTAGGTACATGCGCTCACTAGGGGTGTGTACAGACCCTGGAGGGGCTCCTTCAGCCCAAGCGCTATAATCTGCACGGACAACTCACATGCTGCACGGACAACTCACGTGCTATAATAATAAAGTATGCTACAGGCGGGCAGCCCCGATCCACACTCATCCTCACAATCAGGCCCTCGGCCGATATCAAACATGTTGTGGCGTGCAGCCCGATCCCATAAATATGTAACATGCTGCGGCGTGCAGCCCTATCCCATAAATATGTAACATAAATCAGACACTCGACCTCACTCAGTCATAAACCTCTCAAACCACTCGGGCATTTCAGTAAAGCAGGGCATTCGGCCCAAAACATTTATATGCATCAAAATAGAGTCATAAAACTGAGTTATGATATGCAATGAAATTAATATGACTCAGTATGAATTTTAAATTTAACATAATAATTCACAGCAATAGGACCTCTGAGGGTCCCTATAATACTGGCACATAGCTTCAACATGATTTTTAATATGCTTTTCAGCTCAATTTCTTTAACACATAAAACCGCATGGAAAATGCCAAGATTATTTAACTATAAAATTTCACAAAAACAATTATGTCACAATTTATATAGTGCACGCCCATACGCCTGTCACCTAGCATGTGCGTCACCTCCCAAAATTCACTAAATACAAATATTCAGGGCTCATACCCTCAACTCCAAGATTAGAAGAGTTACTTACCTCGAACAAGCCGAATCCAATGTCGAGCAAGTTAAACAATGCTCTAGAAATCCCATATTGCGCGTATCAACTCCCGAACGGCTCGAATGTACCACAATTAATTTGATTCAGTCCACACAATTCATAGGAATTAATTCTATATCAAAATGCTAATATTTTCCACAAAATCCGAAATTACGCCCCAAAATTTACCTATGGGGCCCACATCTCGAAATCCGATGAAACTCACAAAATACGACAACTCATCCAATTACAAGTTCAATCATACTAATTTCACTCAAATCCGACTCCAAATCGGTATTCAAACTTGAAAAAATCATTTTGAGACATTAGAGAAATTTCTTTCTATTTCTCTTGAAGATTCAATAATCTTACACCAAAAATTAAGATTAATTCATGGAATATAATCACAAGGGAGTTAAGAACACTTACCCCAAGTTGTGTGGAAAATTTTCTCTCCAAAATCGCCCAAACCGTGCTACAAAATTCGAAAATGAGAAAAATTCTTGGAACCCTCGTTTAAAACACTGCCCAGGCATTTCCGCACCTGCGGTGCCTGGGTTCGCACCTACGCATCCGCTTTTGCGGACAAAAATGCGCGCCTGCGGAAACAGCCAGCCTCCCAAAACCTCACATCTGCGGGCTCGCAGATGCGCGAACCTTCGCACCTGCGTTCGCCCAAGGCCAACCCCAGTCCGCATCTGCGCCAACACCTTCACACCTGCGGCCTCGCAGAGGCGGCAAATTCCCCGCACCTGCGAGCACTGCCCAGTCCCACTCTTGGCCGCTTCTGCGACTGATCTTGCGCACATGCGGCTTCGCACCTGCGATCAAAAGCTTCGCAAGTGCGATCACACCAGTAGGCAGCAGTTCGAGAAATGTTTCAAGTTGAATTTGATCCGTCAACTATCCGAAACTCACCCGAGCCAGTCGGGAACCCGTCCAAATACACCACCAACTCCTAAAACACACCATGGACCTACTCGAGGCCTCAAATCACATCAAACAACCTCAAAAATATGAACTACACACGGATTCAAGCCTAATAAATTTTGAAATTTTTAAATTCTACAAACGACAGCGAAACCTATCAAATCACGTCCGATTGACTTCAAATTTTGCACACAAGTCACATTTCACATTACGTACCTATTCAAATTTCCAGAATCGGATTCCGACCCCGATAACAAAAAGTCAACCCCCGGTCAAACTTCCCAAATATTCAACTTTCGGGAATTCAAGCCAAATTCCACTACGGACCTCCAAATAATTTTTCGGACACGCTCCTAAGTCCAAAATTACCATACGGAGCTATTGGAATCATCAAAATTCGAATTCGAGGTCGTTTACACCTAAGTCCGTATCCGATCACTATTTTAACTTAAGCTTTAAACATTGGAACTAAGTGTTCCAATTCCTTCAAAAACCTCACTGGACCCGAACCAATTACCCCGACAATTTACACAACAACTGTAAAGTACAATTCGAGCAGTAAAGGAGGAAGCGAGGTTGTAATACTCAAAACGACTAGTCGGGTCATTACATTCCCCCCCTCCCTCTCCCCCCACTTAAACATACGTTCGTCCTCGAACGTGCCAAGAGTTGTTTCCAAGCCATCAAATCACTGTTCCATCTTACCACACACGTATCCGGGGGTGAACCCATGTCACTCTATTCCATATAGGCTTGACTACACAATGCAATTGAAAATCATTAATTTAACCTTAGCCCATAAACCTTTGGAATTAAATTTCCAACCTTTAGAATTTCTTTCAAGACACGAATCCTACATTTACACACTGTATGAGTCCGAACAAGTTGCATCGAGCTATAACTATAACCACGGATATAATCAACCAACATATTACACAACTCGCATGCTCGCAGCACCATTCCTAATCGCAGTGACTACTCCAAAACCAACCGCATACTAGTATTAAACCTATATCGAGCCAAACCTCATCCCCAAAACCTTCGTACACTGTTGATAATAAAAGAAACACGCGAAATTTCATGACCACTTACCAGATCAACAAGTCACGGAACTCTCTCACCCCAACCAGAACCATAATCGCTTTCTGAGCCGACTTTCAATATCATCCTTCCGAACATACCGGAATCGAACCTGATAGTACCCATTCTAGGTCCAATGACTTTATATTACTAAACACAACTATTCCACGGACATGCCGCGCCAATATAACTCAGAGCCACAGCCCATGCCATCCGTGTACCAATATGCAACAATTCAAATGTACTCAGTCACGAAAATGACTCAAATGAGAGAACTGCCTCGCAAGATTAACAAGTATCGCCACAACAAAACGCTGAAAATTCATCATACACCGTAGAACCATCAACCGATTCTAACACAAGGTTCATACCTTAACATAGCTCCGCTGTAATAGGTGTCTCCATCCAAACGTTGGTCCATATTATATACCCCGAGCCACCCTGCTCAAAATCAATAACCACGGAGAGGCAAATAACAAAAATGCGACACAAAACCTCAAAGAACAGAACCATTACGTAATTGATCATGCAATACCCAAATACTCATCAAGCTCAGATTCCACTATAAAGCTCAAATAGAACCGCACCATCCGTGCACATAACCAATGAATCACAACTCCTCGTAACATAAAGGAGTAACTCACAGATCATCTCAAAACACGAATAAGCTCAACATCAACCGAATGACACATCCCTCAACAATAGCAGTATGGAGCCAACTATTCCAATTCGGTGTAGAATACACATCTTAATTGGGCATACCAATGGACCGCCAAATCAACTCGGGTTACTCATAAATAGATAAAAATTCTTTCAAAAATTCGTAATGACTGAATCATAACACATTCTATCATCTAGCTAGCTCGGCCACAACTTCACAGTCTACAACCATGAAATAATCCGCTCCTGAGAACTCTCAATCTCCAAATCCATAGAACACGCGAATCACCATATTTGATTCCATCTCCACCGCCCGAATATCTAACGCCTCTCTCATACACGATCATCCCACGAGAAATACTTTATAAATTCTTCCGTGCCACTTGACAAAATTTGAATATCAGCAGTCTATCAACCATGTGAGTACCGCAATACTAATTTATACATCCGTAAGTCAAAAATACAATGCGTCTTCTGAAGTCGGCCCCTTTCTCATACGACACCAAGTAGTAATAGTATTCATCTAGACATCGAAAACTGTTCATGCCTCTAAGAATTTATGACCTCCCTTTCAAGGCTAAACCGTGACCTTGCACACGCCAACCTTAATCCCACACAACTCACCGCATCTATCATGCCATCATTTGAAGAAAAAAAATACGGAACCTCATAATCATTCTGAGTCACAATACTCAACATGCTACTCAAGTCGGTAGGAAAATACCCGTCTCAAACCGTGGTAGAAAACCTCGAGAATGCTTTGGAATCCATTTGCACATAATCAGGCCATCAGAGTTGAATCTCTCTAAATCAACCAAGCCATGCAGGTCGCCAAGCCCAGGTGTATTGGCACAAAGCACCTGTAGAAAAAAAAAATACATCATAAGCACTCAAAGAACCGATCATATCCATTACCATACAGATCCAATCTACTACCAAGTTGTCCTATTTCTCCAAGTCCCTTCCGAATTTGTCTTGAAATTGATACTTCTCCTTACTAAAATATCACGATCTTTAACCACAACTCACCCCCACAAACCTAGCATAGAACCACAACGCCCTACGGCCCATAAGCAACTGTATTCTTCTTAAGCCCCTTCAAAAATACCACAACTGTGACACTCACTTTAAGAATACCTTATGTGAATTTGAAATTGTTCTTCTTACCTTCCTTACACAAAAATATAGAATCCATACACAAGTCCGAAAACATTCTCAATTGCTATATATAATTCTCAAACCCACTGAAATTTTTTCAGGAGTCACCCACTTTGCTCACATCTAATTGCACCGCCCAAATGGGTCAAAAGATACGTGCCCCATTAGTACAACAAAACTCAAAGAAGTAACTCTACTCTAATATCCCCAATCAAATTCATACTCCGTGCGCACTACGTCATTCACCAATAACAACTCACTCATCCCACGAATTTCATATACTCATGCGTGCAATATAATCCTTAACCATGAATTTTCTTATTTGAGTCATCCTCGATCTCAACTTCTGCAAGTCATAGCTAACCCACAAGTATGCCTCAGACCAAAATTAAAATTTAACACCTAAACATGAAATCAAATTGTCAATAGCAGACTCCCCCACTTGGCTCAAAGCCATAAATTTAAACACTAGATAACTCGCAATATCCATACTCTATTACTGTCATAATACCGCAGTCGGTTCAACGAAAAATCTTTCTCAAGCTCATACAACGCCAACCATAAAATACCTCAATCATCCACTAAGCTCGCATTTATTCTCTTGACACTCAAGTCAACTTTATCAGCCAGATTCAAATTCAAATCTCCACCCATACACCTCGTCGGCAGAAAAGAAACTCTTTACTCACATCATAAGGAATACACATACGTAGATTACTCCGCAGGGGATAATCCACCTGCTTAGCCTCAATCTGGTATCTTGTTATACCCTTTCGCATTCACAATTACTATGCAATCACTTAGTCTATCTGAGTCCAAACTCATTAACCAGACGTGAGAATTTAGTTTTACCCCAAAATTTAACAATGTGAAAGATCCTTCAAAACATTCATACTGGAGACTGTACGCCACATCAATTCGAAAATCAAGCACCCAATGGCCTTTCCTTTACATTTCAAGGAAACACTTCTCGTCATATTCAAATCGTCTTAACACATCCCGCATTTATATCATACTCATCACAAAGCCATTCTGCCGCTCATCGAGCCACAACTTCCCCTCATAGGGATATTACCGGACACATGAGTCCAAATGTACAGGTTACAACTGAAGCTGTCGAGCCTAAGTTGCGGTCTAAACCTAGCCTCAAGTCCTCTAGACTGGCCCATCACCAAAACACAGAATACACATCTTAAACCTCGTTCATATACAGCCCCTCGGACAAACCTCACAGTCACTCGTGCCACTCGGGCATACCTCATAATCACTCTTGCCACTCGGGCATACCTCACAATCAATCTTGCCACTCGGGCATACCTCACAATCACTCATGCCTCCCAGTCACTCAGCACTCGGCACTCGCACTCAGTAGGTACCTGCGCTCACTGGGGTGTGTACAGACTCCGGAGGGGCTCCTTCAGCCCAAACGCTATAATCTGCACGGACAACTCACGTGATACACGGACAACTCACGTGCTATAATAATAAAGTATGGTGTAAGCGGGCAACACTAATCCACACACATCCTCACAATCAGGCCCTCGGCCGATATCAAACATGTTGCGGCATGCAGCCCGATCCCATAAATATGTAACATGCTGCGGCGTGCAGCCTGATCCCATAAATATGTAACATAAATCAGGCCTTCGACCTCACTCAGTCATAAACCTCTCAAGCCAATCGGGCATTTCAGTAAAACAGGGCATTCGGCCCAAAATATTTATATGCATCAAAATAGAGTCATAAAACTTAGTTATGATATGCAATGAAATGAATATGAATGAGTATGAATTTTCAATTTAACACAATAATTCACAGCAATATGACCTCTGAGGGTCCCAATAATACTGGAACATAGCCTCAACATGATTTTTAATATACTTTTGAGCTCAATTTCTTTAACACATAAAATCGCATGGAAAATGCCAATATTATTTAACTATAAAATTTCACAGAAACAATTATGTCACAATTTCTATAGTGCACGCGCACACGCCCGTCACCTATCATGTGCGTCACCTCCCAAAATTCACAAAATACATATATTCAGGGTTCATACCCTCAACTCCAAGATTAGAAGAGTTACTTACCTCGAACAAGCCGAATCCAATGTCGAGCAAGATAAACAATGCTCCAGAAATCCCACAATGCGCGTATCAACTCCCGAACGGCTCGAATCTACCACAATTAATTTGATTCAGTCCACACAATTCATAGGAATTAACTCCATATCAAAATGCTAATATTTTCCACAAAATCCGAAATTACGCCCCAAAAATCACATGTGGGGCCCACGTCTCGAAATCCGACGAAACTCACAAAATACGACAATCCATCCAATTACAAGTTCAACCATACTAATTTCACTCAAATCCAACTACGAATCGGTATTCAAACTTGAAAAATTCGTTTTGTGACATTAGAGAAATTTCCTTCTATTTCTCTTGAAGATTCAATAATCTTACACCATAAATTAAGATTTATTCATGAAATATAATCACAAGGGAGTTAAGAACACTTACCCCAAGTTGTGTGAAAAATTTCCTCTACAAAATCGCCCAAACCGTGCTCCAAATTTCGAAAATGAGAAAAATTCTCGGAACCCTCGTTTTAAACACTGCCCAGGCATTTTCGCACCTGCGGTGCCTAGGCTCGCACCTACGCATCCGCTTTTGCGGACAAAAATGCGCGCCTGTGGAAACATCCAGCCTCCCAAAACCTCGCATTTGCGGATCTTTTCTCGCATCTACGGGCTCGCAGATGCGCAGATGCGCAAACATCTTCGCACTTGCGTTCGCCCCAAGCCAGCCCCAGTCCGCATATGTGCCAACACCTTCGCACCTGCGGCCTCGCAGATGCAGCAAATTCCTCGCACCTGCGAGCACTGCCCAGTCCCACTCTTGGCCGCTTATGCGACTGATCTCGCGCACATGCTGCTTCGCACCTACGATCAAAAGCTTCGCAGGTGCGATCACACCAGTAGGCAGCAGTTCCAGAAATGTTTCAAGTTGAATTTGATCCGTCAACCATCCGAAACTCACCCGAGCCACTCGAGACCCAGTCCAAATACACCAACAAGTCCTAAAACACACCACGTACCTACTCGAGGCCTCAAATAACATCAAACAATCTCAAAAATACGAAGTACACACGGATTCAAGCCTAATAAATTTTAAAATTTTCAAATTCTACAAACGACGCCGAAACCTATCAAATCACGTCCGATTGACTTCAAATTTTGCACACAAGTCACATTTCACATTACAGACCTATTTAAATTTCCAAAATCAGATTCCGACCCCGATATCAAAAATTCAACCCCCGGTCAAACTTCCCAAAAATTCTTTCGGCAATTCAAGCCAAATTTCACTACGGACCTCCAAATAATTTTCCGGGCACGCTCCTAAGTTCAAAATCACCATACAAGGCTATTGGAATCATCAAAATTCGAATCTGAGGTCGTTTACACCTAAGTCCGCATCTGGTCACTATTTTAACTTAAAGTTTTAAACCTTGGAACTATGTGTTCCAATTCCTTCAAAAACCTCACTGGACCCGACCAATTACCCCGGCAATTTACACAATTGTAAAGTACAATTCGAGCAGTAAAGGGGGAAGCGGGGTTGTAATACTCAAACGACCGGCCAGGTCGTTACAGCTTACCAATATATTATCTTCAAGCCAGTAACTATTATGTCATCTCCACATGTAATTGCATATCCAAACATGAAATAGGTGTATAATTGGTTGCATCTGCTGGTTTATAATATTTTACCAGTGTAATTCCCCATCTTCAACAGTACGAAGAGGCAAATTACCTTGAGTAATGACATAAAATGCAATAGGATAAGGAAGTCACAACTGACAAACCTTCATCATAAGAGAATTTAACAGAATAATTCACTGTCTCTGAATAAAGACAATCAATTGCACCATAACAACTACCTTATCATAAGTTATCATCACATGCCTTGAAAAGTCTTTAGAGATGTATAAAATGATGTTTTGGTACATTCTAGCAGTTGTTTGAACCGGTTGGACTACTCCATCTCTCCCTTGCTCAATTCAACACTAACTGCCAAATAAAAACAATGTTATTATCCAAAATAACTTTCCAGTTAGCAAAATGACCATCGATGGCGGGTCAGCGCGTGGTGACCAGCAAGTCTCACCTTCGTCAACTCCTTTGGCAACTACTGTCACAACCTCTTTCAGTAGTTCCATCATTACCTCTGTAGTGCAAACGATAAACCCGAAATATAGATAAAAAATGACCACCGCAAATTTCTTCAGGACCAAATAGTTTGAAGCAGAAGGGGAAAAATAAAAATAATACAGTATAAATTGAACTCACCCAAAAGTGGTCAAACAAAAATTTGGCAACAACATACACAATCTCAAACTGATAAAAAGAAGAGCTTGGTAACACATACAGGCTTTTAAGACACATAAAACAAGTTTACCTGAGTGGATTTCAGCACCTCTTCAAATGCATATTTGTTTTGTTCCTTTTGTCATCTTGGTGAATACTTCAAACTCAACTAAAAGCTACTGGGCATATTAAAATTAAATACAAATTTCCAAGCCAAGCGAAAATATCACAACAGTAACCAATCTCCTAATAAGTAAAGCATGGTATTAACTGTCAAAGTCAGACGTATCAAATGAAGAGAAAATATTTAAAGGAAATTTAGAAGTTTACAAACAGTGTAAACATTAATTGGCAGGCCTTATTTGAGGAGCCCTGAACAATAATGAAGCGCCTCCTAAATATTATGTGATTCATATTAAGAAAAAATTAGAAGTCTAACTAATTACATGGGATACCTAAATATACAATTTTATTTTACAGTATTTCCGGTAAAGAGTCTCTCTGCCTGCAGTCAAGCTAACCAAAATAAAGATCAGCGATTCATCCAAAAGAAATGAAACTGTTGAATTACCCTGTGTGACAAAGAGGTCACATTAGATTCCCAGTTTCCACAAGCATGGATCCAAACTGTTTCAGTAACTTCTTTTGTATGTAAAAAAGAAAACTTCTCTTTGTTTCTCTCTTATAGTGTACCTCCATATTTTGAAGAGCTTCGAAAAATTACTATTGTCAAATTTTATCAGTAGAGACAAAGACGCATCTAGAATCATAAGAAAAACAAAAATAACTGGAGAAAAGAAACAAAAAGAACAAGCAAAAAGCTCACCTCAAATCATTAATGAACGGTGAAAGAAAATCAAATATCGATAGGCACAGAAAATCGAAGCAACAACTGAAGAACACAAAGATAAAAAACTTGGCGGATGGAGATTTAACGCGTTTTGGCATTGAGAGAAAGTAATACTTCAGTCTCTATGTAATGCTCAAAGCTAGTTTTTACAACATAATCTTTGCCAAAATGGAACCATAAAATAATACCTGAGAATAGAGAAAGCAGTGAGATGAAAAAGAAATATAATAGAAAGCCTACTTCGAATAAATTTCTCAAACACCTACGTTACAAAATCTCTTGGCATGTTAAAGTTTGTGTGCCCAAAAGCCCGAAGACCTCATAAGAAAACACAAATTTCTAACATGTCATCGAAGATAAAACAGATGATAGAAGAAACAAATAATAAAAAGAAGAATATCCACCAGAAAATAATAATCCAGAGAGAACTCCAGTAGCAATATTAGGAACAAAGGAGCAAGAGGAGAACTGTTTGGAGATAGAGAACTTTGAGAAATCTTAGATCGATAAGATAAACGAAACAGTCACTCCCCATCTGATGAAAATGGACTCAACACATTAGCCAAGCAATACAGAGAATTATCAATATTGAATAGCATTAGCAACAGATGTAAATAATCGTGTTTCTATGCATACAATTTTATCATAAATTGTATAGTTCTCACTCAGGAAGGAAAAAATCACTGGGAGAAATAAAAGCACTTACAAATTGGTCATATATCTGCGAATTCCTGATAAATTTTTTATAGCTGATAAATTGTTTAATTTCTACCATTCATTTGTGCGACCCAAGTATCAGATGATCATGTAAAACAACAAATAGATAACTTTACAGTTTAAAGACGTGCATTTTTTCACAAAGCTTTTCTTTGAAAGATAATAAAGTATAAAAGAAGAAAAAATTAGGAACCAGAGAACTAATATACGATGCTCATTGACTCAAGTTGCAGGATTTTGCAAGAGACAATTAAAAGAAAGCTAAGAGAGTAGGAATAGGTGCTATAATGGAGCACTATTTTGTTCTATGATTGAATTGAATTCAAACTTCGGGAGTTACCTCATGTTTCCAGTGGAAGAAAAAATCAGCACAAAAAGATTCAAGATTCGGACCAGTGGCGGACCTAGAATTTCAAGTCAATGGGTGCTCGAGCAATCACCCTTCTCTGTGTGGGTCTGTCTTAGCCGCAACCCGTAACCTGTGAAAAGAAAGAAGAACCATACTTCTTAAAAAGTGGTTGTCATTTTACATTTAAAGATAAATTCATCATTTTCTTGTATTACTCTAGCTAAATATGAATCTTCTGAATAATTGTACATCAGTCAGTGCATGGACATAAATAAATAAGTTCCAAATGAATAGATTACTTCTAAACCATTCTCCGGCGAAGTGTTTTAGCACCTTTGTGAATCCTCTTAACCCCATGCACCAGAAGACTATCCAATGCTATGGGTGCTTAATGAACGATTTATATCATATTGTATTAAAATATCAATTCAATTATATATACTCATTAGCAGTTTGATGGGTGCTTCAGGAGCCACTCTTCTATATGTGGGTCCGCCATTAGGTAGGAGTGATAAACGCTAGAAATAAAGTGATAAAACATGTCTGTTCAAATATTTACTTAGCACATCATTCATACTAAGTTCTAATGCAAGGAACATCTTACACAGGTAAAGATCAGAATCTCTACATAAGTTTTTATCATAATTCCCATTGTTCTTAACAGAATGTTTTGAAGAAACCTTGCCAATAACAGCTACTAACTCTCTATCATACTGGTCATGCTATGGTGATAACTTATTAGTGAAGTTTACTTTGAGATATCATAAACTTATATAGATCTATTCTTATTACATATTTCAGAATTGGCTAAATAGTTTGCTGTATTTTTATTTTTGCAATAGATATCTGCAACTTGTTTATACCGTCTCACTTTGCTTAATTTTACACAAAGACTCCCTTTTTTTTTAATCCAGTGTATTTAGTTTATCAACTTGATTGTAGCTTTTTGCGTAAGTTACCAATTTTTTATCAGGGGTGAATTATCTATCTATCTATCAATATCCAACTTGCAGAGACTCTACTTTACACTTAACCCCTAATGGAAGCTTTCATAGCCTTGTCATATTAAAGATCATAAATTTTAGAAGTTTTTTCACGACACGAATGTTATGACCGGTTAATGATTACAAGTATCAAAAGTTTTTCGTTATTTTTTAAACACCCCAAGTTAAAGAGAGGGCATAGTTCGTCCGTGTATTTTCTTTTCATATAGAAATCCAAAGCAGGTCCAACCAGCCTGTTCTCTTCCCAAGTGAAGCAACAAATTAAACCCAAAGATAATAAGAAAATCTTATGGAAATCCTAATTCATTGAAGAATTTTCTCAAACACTTACAGAGCAACAGAAAGCAGCAATGGGAACACAAAATTCAAATAATAGAAAATTGCAAAAGATAATACTCCGTAGTATTGGAAATATGTGATAAAGGAAATCAGAATCAAAGGGGCCCAAATAATGCA
Organism: Nicotiana tomentosiformis; assembly: GCF_000390325.3. Lineage (NCBI taxonomy): Eukaryota > Viridiplantae > Streptophyta > Magnoliopsida > Solanales > Solanaceae > Nicotiana > Nicotiana tomentosiformis. The sequence goes on along the minus strand of NC_090812.1, from coordinate 84,897,933 downwards.
AACTAAATTAAAAGAAAACAGTGGTAAGAGAACGCTCACCTGAAGAAACTGTAAAATCTATAAACCGTAAAATTGAGAACAAAGAGGACCTGTAAAATCTAGAGAGAGAACAGACGTTTTAGAGGGAGATGTTACTTTTCAGAAAGTGTTAAGAATGGACTGCACGTGTTGTCCTACCAAAATATGAGTCACCCTAGAAATCCTGAAATGGGCAAACTTACCTCAAACAGATTGTTGGTATAAAGGGTTTTGAAACTGGGAAACTGACAGAGCGTGGAGCTTTTCTGATATTGCTGATACAGACAACTGGGTGTTAACCTTTGGAAAAAAGAGAACCTAGCAACCTGCATCTGCCAAAGAGCTGTCTGCCTTGGTTCCGATAAGAACAAGAAGAGTGAGAAGACAGAAGCCAAAGAAGAGCTCGTAGAGAGCGGTGATTGCCGGGTTTCCCAAACTGGTCGATATAATCCCAGCGAAGTTAAATTAAAAATTAGATGAAAAGACAATATTACCCTTGAACTGTGAGGCAGACAATATTACCCTTATAAATGACATATGTATGACCCTTACTATTATAATTAATTAATTCTTTGCCTTCTAGTTTGATTGGTAGCTTTCTTTTATTAAGTATAAGAATTTATTTCATGTTAAAAATAATTAATTTTTAATTGAGTACTTAAGTTATTTATCACTATTTGAGTCAATTATCATCAATATATCTTGGTAAATGATAGATTTCTCAAAGAGCAACTGATTTGAAAATGTACTCGCCGGAATATGCCTTTGGTAGTGTATGTCTCATATTTAAGAAAAAACCGACAAAAAAATGAAAAATCCGAAAAACCGACAAAAACCAAATCAATAAAAAATCGACTTAATTGGTTTGGTTTGGTTCCAATATTTAAAAAGGCGACTTACTTGGTTTGATTTTTTTTAAGGGAAAAACCGAACCATAACACCCCTAGTCAGCTGACTGAGAGAAACTTTTTATTTTTTTATTTTTATTTTTTCGGGTGAGCAAAAGCAAATTGCGTATTTATTTAATCTATAAAATACTGTAGGAATTGCCTCCAACAATTAGAAAATCCAAAGTAAGCCTCTACATTTTGAATAATCTACTATTTAATTTCTTCGTTTTGGAAAGAGCTTTCTTTATCTAACCAAGCGACTAACCATGCACCCAGATGTTGTGATTTTTGGAAGCAAATGTTTATGACTAAAACTGAATTACTTGCAATTGATAGATTCTGAAATGACTATGTCAATGCTATCCTAAAATGAGTGAAAATATGGAATTCATATTAAAATTAAAATTAAATTTATTCTTTCAACCAATTTCCCAAGATATCATGTTTTAGTTTTCCATGTGTTTCTATCATCAGTTCTAATTTAAATAGGGACTTTTTAGAAGTAATTTTGGCTTGATTAAACAAAAAAATAATTTAATAAATTATATTATTCTTTAATATTTTAAAAGATATACTTTACAAAAATACTCAATTTATTATGAGTTTTTAAGTTATATTGTATTTTCTTTCATAAAACACATTTATAAATGATTTTTTTGTCAATCATAACAAAAGGTTTCTTTTTTACTATTACGTTTTCAAGATAATATGGACAATGCTTTAATGTTACTTTGATTTCTGCACTAATTTGAAATGTAATAGCTTGCTAATCAATTCACTTTTAATTAAATATTTCATTATGTTATATTGTGGTCTTCTTAAGGATTATATAATACATTCCTAAATTTAAGTCCGCTTGTAGCCACCTTCTTGAGCTTTAATACAATTACAATAAATCTACAACTGTAAAATGGTCTGACGAAGATATACTACATACCATTAATTGATCCTACAGTTATTTTTGTAAATCATGAGAGTTGAACATATATCTGTCATAAGTTTGTTGTCGGGATCCAAATTCACCTATAGGTCGTGATGACGTCCAACACTACAGCTAGGTAAGCCAACTAGTAATTTAAACTCATATTCAATTCTTTTAAAATTAACCGAATAATTAAACTCTTCTTACTTGCAGAAATTTAGTAAATTAAAACAACCAAGAACAAAATTTAAATTCAAATATTCTACTAGTGTGTGTGCCAAGACGTGATGTCACAAGTGTATAAGCATCTAGTAGATTATACAAAACTCCAACTACTGTCTCAAATAAATTATACATAATGCAAATACAAGAAGTGCGATGATAGGTCCTCCACTAGTGCATGTCTCAGATCCTTCACAAAAAGTGCAGCAAGTGTAGCATGAGTACGTAAACAACGTTTACCCAAAAAGTATCAAGCCTAATCTCGAAGAGGTAAAGACGACATGGTCAACTTTGACACTCACTAAGGTCAACAATAATAAATAGAATAAAATAGAATTATTTAAATCAGCATGATTCATAGAGTTAACAATATTTTTTATTTAATTAGCAGAAATAATAAAAATTCTTCAAATGCAACAATTTCCAATCTATTAATTAAATTCACAAGCTGCAATTAAGATATCAAGGTATCGTGTAATTATTATTATCATGCACGATTTCTACTGAGGTCGTACGGCCCGATCCAGAGTGTCGTGTATACTGCCGAGGGACGTGCGGCGTGATCCATAGATGCATCTATCCTGCCTAGGCGTTCGGCCCGCTCCACAAGAAAGAAGGACATTTTCTTATGTACCTCCGGAAGGAGAGTATATTTATTATAAGATCAATTCGAGAGGATGAACAATTTCTTTTAACAATTAATTAATTTAAACAGAAAATTAAGCATATGAGATTTTTATCTTTTAATATTTTTCCCTAACAATTCACAATATATATATATATATATATATATATATATATATATATATATATATATATATATCAAATAATTTTAATTAAACAAAGAATACAATTTACACAAGTAATTCATGATTTGAGTCCTAAACTACCCGGACTTTAAGCATAAATAGTAGCTACACACGGACTCTCGTCACCTCGTTCGTACGTAGCCCCTACAATTAACAACAATTATTAATTTAATCACATATGAGGTAATTTCCCCCTCACAAGATTAGACAAGAGACTAACCTCAACTTGCTCCGATTTAATCCACTAGAAGGCCCTTTCCACGATTATCCAACTTTGTCTAGCTCGAATCTAGACAAAATAATTCGATACAATCACTAAAAATTATAAGAATCAATTCAATAAAAAAATACTACATTTTTCAATAAAAATCCGAAATTAATTCAAAATCGTTTGTGGGGCCCACGTCTCGGAATCCGGCAAAAGTTACGAAATATGAACGCCCACTCAACCATGAGTCTACCCATACCAAAATTACTAAATTCCGATAATTATTCGGCCCTCAAAATCCTCAACTCTATCCAAGAGGGTTTTCAAACTTTTCCAACTTAATTCACCAATTAAATGATAAAAACAGTGATGGATTCAGGTAATTTAACCAATATTGAGTTAAGAACACTTACCCCGTTATTTTCTCTGAAAATCTCCCAAAAATCGCCTCAATCCGAGCTCCAAATCGATAAAAATGTTTCAGAATTTAAACTCTTTGCCCAGTGATTTCTTCTACGCGATCGCGTAGCACAAATTTTTACTGCCCAGAAAATAACCCTACGCGATCGCAAACTATCCCACGTAATCGTGAAGTTCAAACCTACAGGCCCACACGATCGCAAACCATTTCACGCTATCGCGAAGCACAAACGCGTGGCCTTCCCTACTGCTCCACTTACTCTACGCGAACGTGACCTCCTCCATGTGGTCGCGAATACCAAATTCCCACACCTACGTGATCGCGGCCCTATTCACGCGATCGTAAAGAATAAAAATATCACTGCCTCAAACAAGCCTACGCGATCGCAAACTATCTCACGCGATCGCGTTGAACAAAGTCGTCTCTGCCTAATTACACTACGTAATCGCCTATAAGGAAATCAGAAGAAAAATACCAGCAGCTATCAACAATCTCCCAAAGGCCAAAAGTGATCAGTTAGCCGTCCAAAACTCACCCCCAACCCCTCGGGACCTCAACCAAATATACCAATAAATCCTAAAACATCATACGAACTTAGTCGAACCCTAAAATCACATCAAACAACGCTAAAACCACAAATCATACTCCAATTCAAGCTTAATGAAACTTAAAATTTCCAGCTTCTACATTCAGTGTCGAAACCTATCAAACCAAGTGCGATTGACCTCAAATTTTGCACACAAGTCATAAATGACATAACGGAGCTATGAAAATTTTCGGATCTGGATTCCGACTCCGATATCAAAAAGTCAACTCTCCAGTCAAACTTCCAAACTTAAATTCTTGTTTTAGCCATTTTCAAGCCTAATTTAACTACGGACTTCCAAATAAAATTCTGAACACGCTCCTAAGTCTAAAATCACCATACGGAGTTATTGGAACCGTCAAATCCCGATTCCGAGGTCATTTTTCTCAAAATGTTGATCGAAGTCAAACTTAGCATTTTAAGGCCAACTTAAGAAACCAAATATTTCGATTTCAACCCGAATACTTTCAAATCTCGAACTAACCATCCCCGCAAGTCATAAATTAATAAAAGTACATATGAGGAGGTTTATTTAGGGGAACGGAGTTCTAAAAGTCAAAAGACCCGGTTGGGTCATTACATTTATAACTTTTGCATTACCTTTTGTAATTTGTATCTTTTTATTCCTACACATAATTATAGCATCTATGGTCAAGCTTCTCCAAGTTCAAAAGCACATCTTTTTTTTCAAAAAAAATACTTTTTTTTCAAATTTAAAGTGTTTGACCAAGCTTTTAGGAGAAAAAAAGCATAAGCAGTTTTGGAGAAACAGAAAAAAGTAGCTTCTTCTGAGAAACACTTTTTGAGAAGCACTTTTGAGAAAAATACACTTGAAGCATTTTTTAAAAGTTTGGCCAAACACTAATTGCTACTTAGAAGTACTTTTTAAATTAATTAGCCAAACACAAACTGTTTCTCATCAAATATACTTTTGAAAAAAATATTTTTGAAAAAATACACTTCTCAAAATAAGCTGATTTTTTCGACTTGGCCAATTGGGCTATTAATATTACATGATTAGTTTGACTTCTCTTTCCGTCACGTGAACAAATTGCATTAAAACAACCACACAGAGATGATACTCTAATTTTCAAAGTAGATCATGAAAAGAAACTAAACCATAAACTTATAACTATGAAAGTAATTTATGGATACTAATTTAAACCAACATAAGCAAGGAAAAAAACATAATCATACTTCAACGGATACCAAGCAATGAAGGTTCTTCCATTTATCATATATAAAACGTGGCCAGTAAAAAAAAAATGCAAAGCTACTAATATTCTTAAAAAAAATTAAGAGATTACACCCTTTTATATTTGTCAGCGATTAACACCAAAAGTAAGTCAACAAATTAATAAGCCACAACATAAACAACACCTAATTTTTTACCATATTTAACTCTTTTCGTCACTTTTTAGCATTTAAATATCTTTTAAGTTTAATTTTGATATTTTAGCTTTATTTCACCTTTATAGGTTTTATTTAAGAAAATTAAAAATCACAAAAATATTATATGTTCTTGATTTTAAAATATGTAGCTAGTATTTTTATTTTTACACTCTTAAAAGAAAAAAAAATATTAATTAAAGCAAGAGTCAATGAATCATTTTCACATGGCAAGATTCTTCCTTATCTTTTATAAATAACTCACATGCTCTCCCTCAAAACTCACATGCATATACACACTCTTTTTCTTGGCCACCAATTAATCCATATACCTACACCTATATATCCTCCACTCACACAACACACAAAAGGGGTGACATTTGAGAGAGGAGAAGAACGAGAAACAAAAAGGCTAGAAAGAAAACTCCAAAACTAAAAAACACAGAAATTCAATACCTTGAATACACCGTAGCTTCTGCCTGTAGAAAACCCAGTTGAAACTTCACCCAAAGTACCATTGTTCTCCTGTTGAATCACTCCAAACCCAGCTGAAAATAGCACCAAAAATCATCCTTCTTCCTCATCGAGACTCCACCCAAAAACTAGTAGAATAAACGTCACTTAAACCTAGCGAAATCCAACCACCAATTTGTCGTCTTCATCAATCCTTAAGCTCAGAAACATAGCTATGAAACAACACCAAAATACCACCAAAATTCCGGCCAAAAACTCCATGAAAACATGTTGAAAATCAGTCCAGACAAGCAACAAAAACGCAGCCCTTTTGCACACAAAAAATCAGCAGCATCGAAAGGGGAGTCTCGAGGACTTCGTTGAGGTCTTTCCCTGCCGGTTCCATTTGTGGTCACTGATGAAAGCTTTTCCATGAGTTCTCGAGTTTGCTTAGCCCCTTTGTAATTCACCCTAGTTCATTTATACAAAAGGTCCGTCTCTATCTTATTTATTTGTTTTCACTGTCATTAAAGCTTACAATATTAATATTGGTTTGTTATTGGAATGCTGTAAATATTGGAACCTGTGTGAGTCTTCTAAAAATATGGTGCACACGTACGTGTGGCCCACTTTTCTGTTAGAAGTCATACCAAATAGAACGAGGTTGGATCAACAACTAGGCCGGGTAGACTTTCGTTCTCCCAGTACATTGCCCCCACCTCGGTTCGAGCTATCCGTTTGGGTAATCCACGTCTAGAACACACCCCCGGGTTTAAACCTAGAATAACATAGCCTCATCCTGGATCCCTAGTAGGAATATTTGTTTGCATCACGTTCATTTGACTTTAGGGATTCAACACAGGGGTAGGGTCCGTCTAGGAGAGGCGTACCCGAAATAAAAGACCATCATGATGCATCTTACGTGCTATTTATGCATTTATTTGTTTCGGCTTGCATGTTGATCAGCCAAGGAAGGAAAATCAAGATAAAAACCAAGAGTGAGGTTGGAGAGAAAATTCACCCAGTTCTGAAAACCCCGGTATTTGGAAATGTCCCGAAACTCTGCTGAAATATTTTTAAAAAAATAAATTTCAAAATGAGTAAATATCATGTTTTTTCGGGTTGTGTCAGAATTGGCAAAACTACGCGGGTCTGATTCTCACCGGATGTGAGATACTTAGGCAAACCTCATCGGTTTCGCCCCACAATTTTCAAAAAAATCCAAAAATATTTTTCTTTACTTCCTTCTTTAAAAAGTATTTATTTTAAAGCCCAATTTTTAAAAAAATACAAAAATATTTTCTTTTTTTTCCTTCTCAAAACCCAAAAATATTTTCATTCTTCTTTCGAAAATTGAAAAGAAAATTCAAGATTCAAAAATATTTTCTTTTTTCTTTAGAAGTATTTCTTTCATAAATTCAAAATAAAAGTCCAAAAATCCAAGAATATTTCCTTTCTTCTTTAGAAGTTTTTCTTTCGAAATTTTAGGAAATCCAAAAAATATATTTCTTTCTGCTTTAGAAGTCTTTCTTTTCAAAATTCTCAACAACAAAAAACAAGCAAATCAAATTCCAAAAATATCTTCTTCCTTCTTTATAAGTCTCTATTTCGAAAATTAAAAAAGACAAAAAAAATTCAAAATAAAAAAAAAGAGTTAGTTTATTTTCTTTATTCCTAATTTTCCTGAACTACGTAATGATCTGATTCGTGCGTCGTCATGATATGTAGGCAATCCCCATAGGATTCGATCATAGCTATAAAATTAATTGAGTGAAAATAAAAATAAAAATAAAAATAAAAGAAAGGAAAAATTGAGTGAAAAAGAAAGAAAAGAGTGACAAAAAGAAAAAGAGAAAAGGAGAGTGCCAAAAATAAAAGAGCGACAGAAACAAAATGAGAAAATCAACAGTGATTAAAGGGAGGCAGAAATGAAAGAAAAGGGGCACAAAGTGAAAAGGGGTTAGTTAAGGCCGGGATGAAACATGCAATCGTTCAAACACATGGTAGGAGTATTTAACTGTTTAGGCGCATTGCATCCCAACGTGCGATTTCCTATTTGTTAAGCGTCTCAAAACTAACAAGGTTGTTGGGTGTGCAAATAACCAGGTTCAGTTCAGGTGGTTAGTTTGTTGGCATTCTGGCATGTTATCCATACAACTCCAGGTCAAAGCATAAGGCAGTCATGACTAGCAAAGAATTGGATGCAGGAGTTGTTGACCCCTCGAGAGAGATTGTAGAGTCGGAATCTGAATTGAAAGAGGAGGTCCAAAGGTTAAAACAACAGATGGTGGAAATGTATTAGGCTTGGATCGGGGCCATCCTCCACCCTCATTTTCCGCTAACTACACTGAAAACCCTGCCATTATCCCACCACTATCACAAGCCCAGATTCTCACTACCGCTGATCTTTTCCCTCAACATGCATCGGGCTTTACCCCTCACCACAACTACCCTGGCACCTCATCCCAACCTTTTCATGCTCCACCATCCAAAACAACCTCATATCCTGCTCCAACATCCACTCCTATTTTGTGGCCCCTCCACAAGCTACCATCCATCGATCTTCCAGTGAACCCGTGTTCAAAGTTCCTGATGCCCAATACTATGCTCCAGAACCAACTTTCAAGGTCCCGGATCCTTATTGTTATACCCTTTACTTTGAGCCTCCCGTTGAAACCGAGAAGCCCGCTAAGAACATTAATCAAGATGAGATTTTCAGGAAGGTAAAGAGTTTAGAGCAATCTTTGAGGAACATGCAAGGCATATGAAGCCAAGTAAGTGCTGCTTACAAGGACTTGTGCTTTTTCCCTGACGTCCAACTGCCCGCCGGGTTCAAGATGCCCAAGTTTGATCTGTATGACGGACATGGAGATCCTGTGACCCATTTGAGAGGTTATTACAGAAAGATGGGAGGCGTTGATGGGAAAGACGAGCTGTTGATGGCCTATTCCAGTCAGAGTTTTAGTGGGGCAGCTCTGGAATGATACACCCACCAAGATGCTAGCAGATGGTATACATGGGACGATATGGCTCAGGCCTTTGCCCGGCACTTTCAGTACAATATAGACATTGTAACGACTCGGCTGGTTGTTTTGAGAGTAATAGCCCTGATCCCCTATTTGATGCTTTCCCCGTATCTGTTTCAGCTTATGTGACTTGCCGGGAGGTTTTGTTTTGGTTTTTGGGATGTTTTGGGACACTTAGTCCCTAAACAGAAACTTAAGCCTTAGAATTTTGACCGTAGTCGGAACTATATGAAGACTACTCTGGAATGGAGTTTCGTTGGTTCCGTTAGCTCCGTTAGGTAATTTTGGACTTGAGGGCGTGTCCGGATTATTTTTTGGATATCTATAACTCATTTAGGATTGAAATGGCGAAAGTCGAATTTTTGGAGATTTTGACCGGTAGTGGACTTTTTGATATCGGGGTCGGATTCTAATTTCGGAAGTTGGAGTAGGTCTGTAATGTCAAATGTGACTTGTGTGCAAAATTTGAGGTCAATCAGACGTGGTTTGATAGGTTTTGGCATCGGTTGTGGAAGTTCGAAACTTTGAAGTCCATTAAGCTTGCATTGGAGGGTGATTCATATTTTTAGCATTGTTTGATGTGATTTGAGGGCTCGACTAAGTCCGTATGGTGATTTAGGACTAGAGAGTATGTTTGATTAAGGTCTCGGGGGCCTCGGGTTGATTTCGGATGGTTAACGGATCAAATTTGGGTTTGGAAGAATAATTGAAGCTGCTGCACCTGTTGTAATCGCACATGCGTAACATTGACCGCAGGTGCGAGCCCGTAGAAGCGAGCCATTGGACGCAGGTGCGGTTTGGAAGGAAGAGGCCAGAGGTCGCAAGTGCGGAGGTATAACCGCATTTGCGCATCTGCAGATGCAGAAGATGGAGCGCAGAAGCGAAAGGGGCCAGGGCGTGAGGGATCGCAGAAGCGGAAGAATTTCCGCAGGAGCGGGCGTCGCAGGTGTGACTATGGGCCGCATGTGCGATATTTCTGGACAGAATGCTTAAATGCAAGGGTTCGCGATTTTTGCTCATTTTTAACATTTTGAGCTCGGGTTTGGCGATTTCTTGAGAGCATTTTTGAGGGATTTCATGAGGTAAGTCCCTTGTGCTTATTTTTGATCAATAATCTTGCTTCCCCATTTATTTTTTCACCTAGTTAGTGTGTATTTAAGGTGGAATTTGGGAGTTGAGACTAGGAATTTGGAGAGTTTGATTTGAGGATTTGAAGGACCATTTGGTGTCGGACTTTAGTAAATTTGATATGGTTAGACTCGTGAGTGAATGATTATTCATATTTTGTGACTTTTACCTGATTCCGAGACGTGGGCCGTGATCGACTTTTTAGGGTGAAGTTCAGAATTTTTGTTAAAGTATTGATTTCATTAATTAGATGAGCCTATTATAGTTGTATTCATGATATGCAATTGTGTTTGGCTAGATTTGAGCCATTCGGAGTCGGATAATCGAGGAAAGGGCATTCTTACGGATTGATTGAGTTTGGTTCGAGGTAAGTGGCTTACCTAACCTTGTGTAGGGGAAATCCCCTTAGGATTTGGTGTTGTTATGATATATGAGCGTCGTGTACGCGAGGTGACGAGTGCGTACAAGGGATATTTGTGGAAAAACCTGATTTTTATTGAGTAATAGCCTATTTTTTGTCTTATCTAAGTATACTAGCATGTGTAGTTATCCTGTTAACCTAGAATAGCATGTCTACGTATCCTAATTGCCTATTTGAACTCTTTGCAACATGTTTAGTAAGTCCTGTTACTTTCTTGACTTGTACTTTGCCTAAATTGTAGGTTTTCTTGTTGTAACTGTTATATTTATTTGTTTGAGTTGCGTATTTATTTTGGAACTACGGGACGGTGTCACGGGAGATTCCCTGTACTGCATATTTATTTTTGGACTACGGGACGGTATCCCGGGAGATCCCACTGTACTGCATATTTACTTTGAGACTACGAGGCGGTTCCTTGGAGTTCTCCCTGCACATTTACTTTTGAGACTACGAGATGGTTCCTCGGGATTTCTCCCTGCACATTTACTTTTGAGACTACGAGGCAGTTCCTCGGGGGTTCTCCCTGCACATTTACTTTTGAGACTACGAGGCGGTTCCTCAGGAGTTCTCCCTGCATATTTACTTTTGAGACTACGAGGCGGTACCTCGGGAGTTCTCCCTGTATATTTACTTTTGAGACTACGAGATGGTATATCGGGAGCGCCCCTGTTTTTATATCATTGTGCGGTGTTGTTATTGCTTTGTGAATACTTCTTGTTGTCTTCTCCATTTTACTTCATGTTTATTATAGCATATGTCTTATTATTATATACCAGTAGGGCCCGGACCTGACCTCGTCACTACTCTACCGAGGTTAGGCTTGGCACTTACTGGGTACCATTGTGGTGTACTCATGCTACTCTTCTGCACATGTTTTGTGTGCAGATCCAAGTACTTCTTATCAGCCCAGCTACTAGCTGAAAGTGCTTGTTGCTGTACGGAGACTTCAAGGTATATATGCCACATCCGCAGACCTCGGAGTTCCCCTCTATTCCCTCCTATGTCATTTACCTTCGTTACTACTTTTATTAGACTCTGGTGTATAGAGATACTAGTTTTCTCCTGTAGCTTGTGACTTATAATGTTTGGAGTTTTGGGAATATTGTATATTATTAGAGTGTTGGTTATTGTAAATGCCAAGCAGCATTGATATCAGTTATTTAGTTATATGTTACAGTCAGATGTTAAGTTTTGTTTTCATTTTTGTTATTTCCGCATCTTTGTTAGGCTTACCTAGTCGTAGAGACCCAGGTGCCGTCACGACATCTTACGGAGGGAGAATTGGGTCGTGACAAGTTGGTATCAGAGCTCTAGGTTCATAGGTGTCGTGAGTCACAAGCAAGTTTCGTATAGTCTCGCGTATCGGTACAGAGACGTCTGTATTTATCTTTGGGAGGCTATGGAACTGTTAGGAAAATTACACTTTTTTGATTCCTTGTCGTGCGAAATTGTTGACTTCAAAATTCTAAACTTTTATATTCTATTTTCTCACAGATGGTGAGGATACGTACAAGCAGATCTGATGACCAGGCACCCGTGCCCCCTGCTAGTGCCGCGAGAGGCCGAGGCCGGGGTAGAGGACAAGGACATCCATGCGGTGCAGCCAGAGCACCCGCACGAGCTGCTATAGAGGAGCCCCCATTAGCTCCAGCTAAAGGGCAGACACCTGAGATACTTGATGCCACACCAGCCCTCCAAGAGACTCTAGCCCAGTTTCTGAGCATGTTCGGCACCTTAGATCAGGCTGGATTGATTCCACTTGCTCCTGCCACATCTCAGGTCGGGGGAGGAGCACAGACTTCCGTCACCGCTACTCCAGAGCAGTGGGTTCAAGCCAACCAGGTTCCAGAGATTATACCGATGTAGACGGTAGCTTCGATTTAGCACGAGACTAGGACAGCCTCTTCTGAGGCAGAGCAGCTCAAACTTAAGGGGTACAAGAAGTACCACCTACCTACATTCAGCGGATTAGCTACAGATAATGCTCAGGGTTTTCTGGAGGAGTGTCACCGTATTCACCATACTATGGGTGTAGCGGAGTCGAGTGGGGTTTCTTTTACTACATTCCAGCTTTGGGGAGCAACCTATTAGTGGTGGCGTGCTTATGCGTTGAGTAATCCGGATGAGGCAGCTTCACTTACATGGACTCAGTTCTCGGACATGTGTTTGAGAGAGTATGTCCCTCAGAGCTTTAGGGACTCATGGCGTGCGGAGTTTGAGAAGCTGCACCAGGGTGCTATGACTGTGTCAGAGTATGCAGTTCATTTCAATGATTTGGCTCGACATGCACCGGCCTTGGTTGCCACAGTTCGAGAGACGGTTCGTCGGTTTATTAAGGGACTCCACCCCAGTATATTGATCAGTATGGCCAGGGAGTTGGAGACGGATATTTCTTATCAGCAGGTTATGAGTATCGCCAGGAGATTGAAGGGCATGCTTATCCGGGATAGAGAAGAGAGAGAGGCCAAGAGGTCTCGAGAGACTGGTTCTTATTCTGGTGCTCGTACACCAGCAGCTCGCCATGGTAGGGGTTATGTGAGTCGCCCCATTCATTCAACTCTTTCAGCCGCCAACAGTATTCCAGTCCCTTCTAGGCCCCAAGAGCCTTATTATGCACCGACAGTATCTAGTGCATCTCCTTCACGGGGTGCTTTTAGCGGTCAGTCCAGCAGACCTGAACCAAGCCAGTCACAACAATCACGCCCTCCGAGAGCTTATTTTGAGTGTGGAGACACCTGCCATATGGTGAGGGATTGCCCCAGATTTAGGAGGGGTGTACCTCCACAGACTTCTCAGCCACCGCGTGCTCCACCAGGTCCTCAAGCTATGATTCCAGCACCAGCTACTGCCCCATCTGCTCAGCCAGCTCGAGGTGGAGGTCGGGTAGGCCGAGGTCGCCCTAGAAGGGGAGGCCATGCCAGATATTATGCTCTTCCTGCTTGTACAGAGGCAGTTGCTTCCGACTCTGTCATTACAGGTATTGTTCTGGTCTGTCATAGAGACGCGTCGATCTTATTTGATCCATGCTTTACATATTCCTACGTTTCCTCTTATTTTGCCCCGTATTTGGGCATATCTCGGGATTCCTTGAGTTCCCCTGTTTATGTATCTACTCTTGTGGGAGATTCTCTTGTTGTGGACCGTGTGTATAGGTCGTGTTTGATTATTCTTAGTGGTTTTGAGACCAGAGCCGATTTGTTATTGCTTACCATGGTAGACTTTGATATTATTTTGGGCATGGACTGGTTGTCGCCCCATTATGCTATTCTTGATTGTCACGCCAAAACCGTGACGCTGGCTATGCCAGGATTATCGCGATTAGAGTGGAGAGGTACCTTAGAGTATACTCCTAGCAGAGTTATTTCGTTTCTTAAAGCTCAACGAATGGTTGAGAAGGGGTATGACGCGTATCTAGCTTATGTTAGAGATGTTAGTATCGATACCCCTACAGTTGAGTCAGTTCCAGTAGTGAGGGATTTTCCAGATGTATTTCCAGCTGATCTTTCGGGCATGCCGCCCGACAGAGATATTGATTTTGGCATTAATTTATTGTCGGGCACTCAGCCCATCTCTATTCATCCATATCGTATGGCTCCTCCTGAATTGAAGGAGTTGAAGGAGCAGTTACAGGAGTTGCTTGATAAGGGCTTCATTCGGCCCAATGTATCGCCTTGGGGTGCTCCTGTCTTATTTGTGAAGAAGAAGGATAATTTTATGTGGATGTGTATTGATTACCGCCAGTTGAACAAAGTCATAGTGAAGAACAAGTATCAATTGCCTCGTATTGATAACTTATTTGATCAGTTACAGGGTGCCAGAGTATTTTCCAAGATTGACTTGCGTTCAGGCTATCATTAGTTGAAAATTCGGGAGCCAGATATCCCGAAGACTGCTTTCAGGACTCGGTATGGTCACTATGAGTTTTTTGTGATGTCATTTAGGCTGACCAATGCCCCAGCAACATTTATGCACTTGATGCACAATGTGTTCCGGTCCTATCTTGACTCATTCGTCATTGTGCTTATTGACGACATTCTGGTGTACTCCCGGACTCGGGAGGATCATGAGCAGCACTTGATGACTATGCTTCAGACCTTGAGAGAACAGAAGTTATATGCGAAATTCTCAAAGTGTGAGTTTTGGCTAGACTCAGTGGCATTCTTGGGTCATGTAGTATCGAGTGATGGGATCCAGGTGGATCCAAAAAAGATTGAAGTAGTGCAGAGTTGGCCCAGACCGTCCTCAGCTACGGAGATCCGAAGTTTTCTGGGTTTGGCGGGGTATTACCGTCGATTTGTAGAGGGTTTCTCATATATTGCAGCACCTATGACCAGGCTTACCCAGAAGGGTGCTCCGTTCAGGTGGACAAAGGAATGCGAGGAGAAATTTCAGAAGCTCAAGACAGCTTTGACTACATCCCCAGTATTGATATTGCCTTCAGGTTCAGGGTCTTATACAACATATTGTGATACGTCGCGGATTGGTCTCGGCACGGTGTTGATGCAGGACGGTAGGGTGATTGCCTAAGCGTCCAGACAACCGAAGGTACATAAAAAGAACTATCCTATCCACGACCTTGAGTTAGCAGCTATTGTTCATGCCTTGAAGATTTGGCGGCACTATTTATACGGTGTTCCTTGTGAGATCTACACCAATCACCGGAGTTTGCAGCATCTGTTCAAGTAGAAGGATCTTAATTCACGTCAGAGGAGGTGGTTAGAGCTGCTTAAGGATTATGATATCACCATTTTGTACTATCCCGGGAAGGCCAATGTAGTGGTCGATGCTTTGAGTCGCCGGGGAGAGAGTTTGGGGAGTTTGGCATATCTACCAGCAACAGAAAGGCCATTGGCGTTGGATGTTCAGGCCTTAGCCAGCCAGTTTGTGATATTGGATATTTTTTAGCCGAGTCGAGTATTGGCTTGTATGGTCTCTCGGTCTTCTCTTTATGATCGTATCAGGGAACGTCAGTAAGATGACCCCCATCTGCTTGTCCTTAAGGACACGGTCCAATACGGTGATGCTAAGGAGGTCACTATTGGGGATGATGGTGCATTGAGGATGCAGGCAGGTTATGTGTGCCTAATGTAGATGGTTTGCGAGAGTTGATTCTTCAAGAGGCTCACAGTTCGTAGTACTCCATTTATCTAGGTGTCGCAAAGATGTATCAGGACTTGAGGCAGCATTACTGGTGGAGGAGGATGAAGAAAGACATAGTGGAGTATGTGGCTCGCTGTGTAAATTGCCAGCAGGTTAAGTATAAGCATCAGCGGCAGGTGGATTGCTTCAGAAGATAGAGATTACAGAGTGGAAATGGTAGCAGATAACTATGGATTTTGTTGTTGGGCTCCCACGGACTCAGCGGAAGTTTGACGCAATTTGGGTGATTGTGAATAGGTTGACCAAGTCAGCTCATTTCATTCCTGTGATGACTACCTATTCTTTCGAGCAGTTGGCTCGAATTTATATCCGCGAGATTGTCAGGCTTCATGGCGTACCGGTATCCATCATCTTTGACCTGGGTACGCAGTTTACATCACGGTTCTGGAGGGTTGTGCAACAGGAGTTGGGTACTCAGGTTGAGCTAAGCATAACATTTCACCCTCAGACGGACGGATAGTCCAAGCGCACTATTCAGATATTGGAGGATATGCTCCGCGCTTGTGTGATAGAATTTGGGGGTACTTGGGATCAGTTCTTGCCACTTGCGGAGTTTGCCTACAATAACAATTATCAGTTGGGCATTCAGATGGCACCGTATGAGGCTCTATATGGTAGGCATTTTCGGTCTCCGGTGGGTTGGTTCGAGCCGGGCGAGGCTAGATTATTGGGTACAGACTTGGTTCATGATGCCTTGGATAAGGTGAAAGTAATTTATATTGACTTCACATAGCCAAGTCCAGATAGAAGAGTTATGCGGATCGGAAGGTTCGCGACATTGCATTCATGGTTGGAGAGCGGGTCTTGCTCCGGGTTTCACCTATGAAGGGCGTTATGAGGTTCGGGAAGAAGGGAAAGCTGAGTCTAAGGTTCATTGGTCCCTTTGAGGTGTTGCGGCGAATTGGGGAGGTTGGCTATGAGGTTGCCTTACCTCCTAGTCTAGTAAGATTTCATCCGGTGTTCCATGTTTCTATGCTCTGGAAGTGTCACGGTGAACCGACTCATGTGTTGGATTTCGGCTCAGTCCAGTTGAACAAATATCTATCTTATGTTGAGGAGCCAGTGGCTATTTTGGACAGGCAGGTTCGAAAGCTAAGGTCAAAGAATATTGCTTCTCTGAAGGTTCAGTGGAGGGGTCAGCTGGTCGAGGAGGCGACTTGGGAGACCGAGCATGATGTGCGCAACCGTTATCCTCATCTTTTCACCACTTCAGGTATGTCTTTATACTCATTCGAGGACGAACAATTATTTTAAGAGGGGAAGGATGTAATGACCCGGCCGGTCATTTTGAGAGTAATAACCCCGATCCCCTATTTACTGCTTTTCCCGTATCTGTTTCAGCTTATGTGACTTGCCGGGAGGTTTTGTTTTGGTTTTTGGGGTATTTTGGGAAACTTAGTCCCTAAATGGAAGCTTAAGCCTTAGAATTTTGACCGTAGTCGGAACTGTGTGAAGACGACTCCGAAATGGAGGCGTGTCCGGATTGTGTTTTGGAGATCTATAACTCATTTAGGCTTGAAATGGCGAAAGTCGAATTTTTGGAGATTTTGACCGGTAGTGGACTTTTTGATATCGGGTTCGGATTCTGATTCCGGAAGTTAGAGTAGGTCCGTAATGTCGAATGTGACTTGTGTGCAAAATTTGAGGTCAATCGGACGTGGTTTGATATGTTTTTGGCATCGGTTGTGGAGGTTCGAAACTTTGAAGTTCATTAAGTTTGAATTGGAGGGTGATTCATCTTTTTAGCATTGTTTGATGTGATTTGAGGGCTCGACTAAGTCTGTATGGTGATTTAGGACTAGTAGGTATGTTTAGTTGAGGTCCCGGGGGCCTTGGGTTGATTTCGGATGGTTAACGAATCAAATTTGGTTTTGGAAGAATAGCTGAAGTTGCTGCACCTGGTGTAATCGCAACTACACAACATTGACCGCAGGTGCGAGCCCGCAGAAGCTAGCCAATGGACACATGTGCAGTTTGCAAGGAAGAGGCCAGAGGTCGCAGGTGCGAAGGTATAACCGCATCTGCGCATCTGTAGATGCGGAAGATGGAGCGCAGAAGCGGAAGGGGCCAGGGCGTGAGGGAACGCAGAAGCGGAAGAATTTCTGCATGAGCGGGCGTCGTAGGTGCGACTATGGGCCGCAGGTGCGAGATTTCTGGACAGAATACTTAAATGCAAAGGTTCGCGATTTTTGCTCATTTTTAACATTTTGAGCTCGAGTTTGGCAATTTCTTGAGAGCATTTTTGAGGGATTTCTTGAGGTAAGTCCCTTGTGCTTATTTTTGATCAATAATCTCGCTTCCTCGTTTATTTTTCCACCTCGTTAATGTGTATTTAAGGTAGAATTTTGGAGTTGAGACTAGGGATTTGGAGAGTTTGATTTGAG
This sequence comes from Nicotiana tomentosiformis, assembly GCF_000390325.3. Taxonomy (NCBI): domain Eukaryota; kingdom Viridiplantae; phylum Streptophyta; class Magnoliopsida; order Solanales; family Solanaceae; genus Nicotiana; species Nicotiana tomentosiformis. Next base: position 84,879,896 of record NC_090812.1, on the reverse strand, counting down.
GATTTGAAGGACCATTTGGTGTCAGATTTTAGTAAATTTAATATGGTTAGACTCGTGAGTGAATGAGTGTTCATATTTTTGTGACTTTTACCCGATTCCGTGACGTGGGCCTGGGTCGACTTTTTAGGGCGAATTTTAAAATTTTTGTTAAGGTATTGATTTCATTAATTAGATGAGCCTATTATAGTTGTATTTATGATATGCAATTGTGGTTTGCTAGATTTGGGCCATTCAGAGTCAGATAATCGAGAAAAGGGCATTCTTATGGATTGATTGAGCTTGGTTCGAGGTAAGTGGCTTGCCTAACCTTGTGTGGGGAAAATTCCCTTAGGATTTGGTGTTGTTATGATATGTGAGCACTGTGTACGTGAGGTGACGAGTGTGTACACGGGCTATTTATGGAAAAACCTAATTTTTATTGATTAATAGCCTATTTTTCATCTTATCTGAGTATACTAGCATGTGTAGTTATCCTGTTAGCCTAGAATAGCACGTCTATGTGTCCTAATTGCCTATTTGAACTCTTTGCAGCATGTTTAGTAAGTCTTGTTACTTTCTTGACTTGTACTTAGCCTAAATTGTAGGTTTTCATGTTGTAACTGTTATATTCATTTGTTTGAGTTGCGTATTTATTTTGGGACTACGGAACGGTATCCTGGGAGATCCTCTGCACTACATATTTATTTTGGGACTACGGGACGGTATCCCGGGAGATCCCTCTGTACTGCATATTTATTTTGGGACTACAAGGCGGTTCCTCAGGGGTTCTCCCTGCACATTTACTTTTGAGACTACGAGGCGGTTCCTCGGGAGTTCTCCCTGCATATTTACTTTTGAGACTACGAGGCGGTTCCTCGGGAGTTCTCCCTACACATTTACTTTTGAGACTACGAGGTGGTTCCTCGGGAGTTCTCCCTGCATATTTACTTTTGAGACTACGAGGCGGTACCTCAAGAGTTCTCCTTGTATATTTACTTTTGAGACTACGAGACGGTATCTCGGGAGCGCCCCTATTGTTATATCATTATGCGATGTTGTTATTGCTTTGTGAATACTTGTTGTTGTCTTCTCCATTTTACTTCATGTTTATTATAGCATCTGTCTTATTATTATATACCATTAGGGCCTGGACCTGACCTCGTCACTACTCTACCGAGGTTAGGCTTGACATTTACTGGGTACCATTGTGGTATACTCATGCTACTCTTCTGCACATGTTTTGTGTGCAGATTCAAGTATTTCTTATCAGCCCCGCCGCTACTAGCTGAGAGTGATTGCTGTTGTACGGAGACTTCAAGGTATATTTGTCGCGTCCGCAGACCTCGGAGTCCCCCTCTATTCTCTCCTATGTCATTTACCTTCCTTACTATTTTTATTAGACTCTGTTGTATAGAGATACTAGTTTCCTCATGTAGCTTGTGACTTATGATGTTCCGGATTTTGGGAATACTGTGTATTATCAGAGTGTTGTTTATTGTAAATGCCAAGTGGTATTGTTATCAGTTATTTAGTTATCTGTTACAGTTAGATGTTAAGTTTTGTTTCTATTTTTGTTATTTCCACATCTTTGTTAGGCTTACCTAGTTGTAGAGATTAGGTGTAGTCACGTTATCTTACGGAGGGAGAATTAGGTCGTGACAGACATTGTCCCGGATTGCCTATCCCTGACCAAGGTAGAAAAGAAGCCTAATGAAAGTTTTAGGGAATACGGGTTCAGATGGAGGGAACAAGATGCCTGGGTCAATCCAACAATGGAAGAAGACGAGATGGTCAAGTACTTTATTCAAGCTCTAGATCCTACTTACCTTGGCCACTTAATCTCAGCCATAGGTAAGCCTTTTAACAACGTGGTAAAGATGGGAGAAATGGTGGAAGGGGGACTCAACTCAAGCAAAATCATGAGCAACTCCGCTATAAAAGCAACCACACAAGTAATTCAGAATGGCACATGAAGCTTGTTGGGTAAGAAGAAAATGGATGATATTGCTATGGTTGTTTCGGGACCATGGCGTGGCCCAAGGGGTCCACCTCACCAATACACTCAGCCTCGGCCCCAACCTCGAGCCTACACCCAAGCTCCATATAATCCATCCTAGCATTATTTCACACCACAAGACCTACAATACTCAGTCACACCACCCTAATACCATGTTCACCATGCACAATCATATGCTCAACCCCCTCCTTACCCGCAATGGAATGCACCAACTCCACAAAACTCTTATCCACACCCACAACCCTATCGAAACCTTACTGGTCCAAACTTTTGACCTGGGCTTGAGTATAAAAGAGAAAGGTAGCAGCGGAAAGAGACCTTCACCCCTCTGGGGGAGTCCTATGCCAGTTTGTTTCAAAGGTTGAGGCAATTGGACGTGTTGAGGCCGATTGAGGCAAAGATACCAAATCCGCCCCCAAAGAACCTTGATTATTCTCTGAGGTGCGCATATTGTTCTGATTCCCCGGGGAACGACTTAGAGAAGTGTTGGCATTTGAAAAGAGCAATCCAAGAGCTTATTGATACAAATCAAATTGTGGTACAGAGCTCGGATGCGCCAAACATCAACCAAAATCCTTTGCCATCTCATATAGAGGCGCACATGATTGAAATGGTTCGTAAGGATGGGGAGTATGGGAATTCTACCAAGCCTGTCCCACACATGTCTAAGTCTTTGGTCAAGTCAGGGGTTGCAAAACGCTCAATATCATCAGTCTTGAAACAAGTAATTAAAGGCGGTGAAGAGCTGATCAAGACCTCCCAATGTCTAATTTGTTGTGGTTGATATTGTTGAAATTGGGGAAGGTTCTAGCAACACAGACGTGCAGCCTGTTAGACCGAATGCGAAGCTTAGCAATTGGGAAGCTACTCCTCTCCCCACCCGGGAGGAGTTTTGATAGTTTGCTTTGTTTTTCTTTCTTTTGTCTGGGTTATGCCAGGGTTGTAACCCAGATTTTATTTTTTTCTTGTTTTGACGTTCAAACCTTTCTATCATTTTGTTTTCAAGGAAATGCAGTGTCCCATTTATCGTTATTCCTAATGTGTATTTTTTTTTCTTTTTTTCTCTTTTGTACAGTTATTTTTATGCTGGTTCTAATGACATGACATGCATGAGGAATTTTCAGCCAGATCTTAAAAGCCAGTCTAACCTTGAAATAATGATCCAAGAAGTTGAATGTGATGAAGATGCATCATTTGAGAAAATAGAGGTTGAGATCCCATCCCTCCGAGTTATTGTAGAAGTTGAAATTGATAATGATGAGTGGGTGAGAAAAGATTGGCAGCAAAATATCATGGTCAACTTTATCAAGAGAAAATGGCTAGAGCGTACAATAAGAAGGTGTGTCGCAAGAAATTGAACAGGGCCAACTAGTCTTGAAGCGCACCCATCCACATCAAGCTGAAGCTAAAGCCAAGTTTGCCTCCAACTGGCAAGGGTCGTCCGTTGTGACAAGAATGTTGCCCAATGATGCTTGATACTTGACAGACATAGAGGGCAGAGTTGCGGATATGGCCATTAATGCTGATATCGTTAAGAGATACTATGCATGACTTCTTTGCCTTATCTTCTATTGTATGTCTTGTACATGGCATTTCTAAAGTTTGGTATGACGAAGGTGTTTTATTCAGCTACCCAAACACCTTTATCCTTTGCTACCCCTTTTGAGCCTTAATGTATTTTTTTTCATACCCCTCTTTTGGAATCAGAAAATGGAGTTAGAAAATAGAAAAAAGAGAAAAGAAAAGAAAAGAAAAAAAAAGAGAAAGAAAAACAAAAGAAAAAAAAAGAAAAAAAGAGAAAGAAATAAAAAAAAATGAATAGCGGTTTGAACTACGTTCGACCTGATTCCTTTTAAGGATACGCAGGCAGCCTTACTCTAAGGTTCGGTCCCATCAAATAAAAATCCAAAATTCCCCAGATTCAAAAGAAACTAGGGCAGAAATTTTAGTTTTACAAAAGATCTGATTCCAAAAGTTGTAATTTTGAACCCTTTCATCTTAAATTATCTAGTGCCTTCATGCCACCCTTTCTTTCTGACCCTGTCCAAAAGCCTACACTATGGTTCAAAGAAAGACCTTCCGATCAATCTTTGAGGATGCCAAGTCAAGCGAGATAAAGGTATGATTTACATTGTGGGTAACACTTTGATTATGGGCACAAGGAAAAATAAATAAAATGAGAGAGTCTTATTGGTGAAAATCCCCGCGGGCACAGTAAGGCGATGGTGAGCCGAGAGAAAATTTAAAATGAGAGACTCTTATTGGTGAAAACCCTCGCGGGCACCGTAAGGTGACGGTGAGTTGAGAGATGAACAAATGAGAGAGGTTTGTTAGTGAAAACCCTTCGGGGCACTACAAGTCGAATGAGGTTCATGACTTTACAGAGAAATTGGATCATTGAAAGCCCGGTTTTTGAAGTATGAAGACATGACATGAACTGAAATTGTGATTGGTTGGACGAATTTAGGCCGATCAATCGAAATGCATGTCATGATCATTGGAGCAAGTTGCTTCACTCAGATAAGTCTCTTTTCCTCTCTCATCCGAATAAGACATCCTCATTCAGACCTTTTTTTTGTTTCTTTTGCCAAAAATCACTTCACTTTGTTCTTTTGGTTATATTTCTTTGTATTTCTTCCAAGTCAATTTTGTTAAGGCAAGCAAGAAAGGACTTCAAAGCCTATTATCGGCTTCTTGATTGCACAAGGCAAAGTTTGGCCGAGCACATCATAAATAAGATGATTCAGAAGGAGGAATGTGGTGCTAACTGAAGTTCAGGTAATCAAGTGAATATTGAATTTTGAGAAAATACAAAGGCTCAACAATTGTATGCATGAAAATGCAACAAGTGAGTGAAAGAGATTCGGGTCATCCAGAGGTTTTTGTGGTCAAGGTTCGATCAGAAGGTCAAACAATTCCTTGTTAGCCCGAAGCAGCTAATCAGAATGAAGCATGGCAGCAACAGAAGCAGACACCTTCAGCAACGATGCCACAAACTAACCACCATATTTTCATATTCACAAAATTTCCTTTGATTGAAACAGGGGAAGGAAAATTTGGTCGTTCGCGAGGATCTTCCATGAGGAAAGCATGGTTCAAAGGCAAGAAATTTTTGTCCATTCTGCAGGGATCCTCCATAAGGAAAGCATAGTTCAAAAAATTTATTTTGTTTTGTCTATTTTGTTGTGATTGCAGGCACTCACCTAGAAAACGAGGGAATTCATTTTAGAGTTATTTCAATTTCAAGTGAATAACAGGTACCCACCTGGGAAACGAGAGAATTCATTTCAAAATTTATTTCAGATTTCAAGTCAGTAGCAGGCACCCACCTGGAGAACGAGGGAATTCATTTCAGAGTTACTTCAGATTTCAAGTCATTAACAGGCTCCCACCTGGAGATTGAGGGAATTCATTTCAAGTTTCAAGTTATTAACAGGCGCCCACCTGGAGAACGAGGGAATTCATTTCAAGTTTCAAGTTAGCAGGCGCCCACCTGGAGAATGAGGGAATTTATTACAAGTTCAAGTCATTAGCAGGCGCCCACCTGGAGAATGAGGGAACTCATTTCAAGCTAAAGTCTTAGGCAAGGAAAATTTGGTCGTTCGCGAGGATCTTCCATGAGGAAAGCATGGTTCAAGGGCAAGAAATTTTTGTCCATTCTGTAGGGATCCTCCATGAGGAAAGCATAGTTCAGAAAATTTATTTTGTTTTGTCTATTTTGTTGTGATTGCAGGCACCCACCTGGAAAATGAGGGAATTCATTTCAGAGTTATTTCAATTTCAAGTGAATAACAGGCACCCACTGCGGAACGAGGGAATTCATTTCAAAATTTATTTCAGATTTCAAGTAAGTAGCAGGCGCCTACCTGGAGAACGAGGGAATTCATTTCAGAGTAACTTCAGATTTCAAGTCATTAACAGGCTCCCACCTGGAGAATGAGGGAATTCATTTCAAGTTTCAAGTTAGTAACAGGCGCTCACTTGGAGAACGAGGGAATTCATTTCAAGTTTCAAGTTAGCAGGCGCCCACCTGGAGAATGAGGGAATTTATTTCAAGTTCAAGTCATTAGCAGGCGCCCACCTGGAGAATGGGAGAATTTATTTCAAGTTAAAGTCATTAGCAGGCGCCCACCTGGAGAATGAGAGAATTCATTTCAAGTTAAGTCAGTGGCAGGCGCCCACCTGGAGAATGAGGAAATGCATTTCAAGTGCAAGTCAGTGGCAGGCACCCGCTTGGAGAACGAGGGAATTCATTTCAGAGTTACTTCAAATTTCAAGTCAGTAGCAGGCGCCCACCTGGAGAACGAGGGAATTCATTTCAGAGTTACTTCAAATTTCAAGTCAGTAGCAGGCGCCCACCTGGAGAGTGAGGGAATCCATTTTAAGTGAAAGTCAGTGGCAGGCACCCACCTGGAGAACGAGAGAATTCATTTTAGAGTTATTTCAATTTTCAAGTCAATAGCAGGCACCCACTTGGAGAACGAGGGAATTCATTTCAAAATTCATTTCGAGTTGAAGTTATTAGCAGGCGCCCACCTAGAGAACGAGGGTATTCATTTCAGAATTCATTGCAAGTTCAAGTCAGTAGTAGGCGCCCACCTAGAGAATGAGGGAATCCATTTCAAGTGCAAGTCAGTGGCAGGCACCCACCTAAAGAACGAGGGTATTTATTTCAAGAGTTTCAAGTTATTAGCAGGTGCCCACCTAGATAATGAAGGAATATTATTTCAAGTGTCAAGTCAATAGCAGGCACCCACCTGGAGAACGAGGGTATTCATTTCAAAATTCATTTCAAGTTCAAGTTATTAGCAGGCGCCCACCTGAAGAATGAGGGAATTCATTTCAAGTTTAAGTCAGTGGCAGGCGCCCAACTGGAGAACGAAAGTATTCATTTCATAATTCATTGCAAGTTCAAGTCAGTAGCAGGCGCCCATCTGGAGAATGATGGAATCTATTTCAAGGGCAAGTCAGTGACAGGCACTCACCTGGAGAACGAAAATATTTATTTCAAGCGTTTCAAGTCATTAGCAGGCGCCCACCTAGAGAATGAGGGAATTCATTTCAAGTTCAAGTCATTAGCAGGCCTACCTGGAGAACGAGGTATTCATTTCAGAATTCATTTCAAGTTCAAGTCAGTAGCAGGCGCCCTCCTGGAGAATGAAGGAATTCATTTTAGAGTTATTTCAATTTTCAAGTTAGTAGCAGGCGCCCACCTGGAGAACGGGAGAATTTTTTTCAGAGTTATTTCAAGTTTCAAGTAGGTAGCAGGCACCCACCTGGAGAATGAGGGAAGTCATTTCAGAATTCACTTCAAGTTCGAGTCATAGGCACCAGGAGCCTTCCTAAAGAACATGGTCAACTTTAAGTTTTCAAGTTCAAGTTAGAGAAGTATCATGAGCCCGCTTGAAGAATAGGGTCAACTTTCAGTTTTCAAGTTCAAGTTAGAGGCAGCAGGATCCCTCCTGAAGAATAGGGTTAACCTCCAGTCTTTTCAATTCAAATCAGAAGTAGCACAAGCCGCCTGAAGAACAAGGTTTGCAAGCTCAAGTCTACTCCAAGTTCAAGTTTATTTCAAGTGCAAGCAGCAGGATGCTCGCCTGAAGAACATGGTCAATTTCCAGTTTTCTTCAAATTCAAGTCAGCAGGATGCCCACCTGAAGAATAAAGTGAATTTTCAGTTTCATGTTGAAGGATCAAGCGGAGATTCGAGGAAGATTCAAGACAAGAAGTAGATAGGATCTTGTATGTTTCTTTTATTTTGCTGTAATTTTTGCTTTCAATTTATGATGTAAATGGCAGGGACCACGGACCGAAGCCTCGACGGAACCTCACTCGACTCTCCAACTCACCATTCCATTATTCTCCTTGAACTACACGCGACTTGATTCCCTTATAACCCGTGATATGTAGGTTGCCCAAAATCAGGACTCGGTTGCACTCTTGCCTTTTATTTCGTTTCCCTTTAAATAATGATTTGGTCAAAAATTAGTCACATGGCTCACCTTGTCTTTGCCTGAAAACTCTTCATGTTTTCACGCAAAGAAGGGCATGCTGTGAGCACCAAATTTTTGACCATATTTAATTCTTTTCATCACTTTTTAGCATTTAAATATCTTTTAATTTTAATTTTGATATTTTAGCTTTATTTCACCTTTATAGGTTTTATTTATGAAAATTAAAAATCAAAAAAAAATATATGTTCTTGATTTTAAAATATTTAGCTAGTATTTTTTTTACACTCTTAAAAGAAAAGAAAAAATATTAATTAAAGCAAGAGCCAATGAGTTATTTTCATGTGGCAAGATTCTTCCTTATCTTTAGTAACTAACTCACATGCTCTCCCTCAAAACTCACATCCACATACACACTCTTTTTCTTGGTCACCAATTAATCCATATACCTACACCTATATATCTTCCACTCACACAACACATAAAAAGGGGGGCGACATTTGAGAGCGGAGAAGAATGAGAAACAAAAAGGCTGGAAAGAAAACTCCTAAACTAAAAAAATACAGCAATTTAATACCTTGAATACACCATAGCTTCTGCCTGTAGAAAACCCAGTTGAAACTTCACCCAAAGTACCACTGTTCTCCTGTTGAATCACTCCAAACCTAGCTGAAAATAGTACCAAAAATCATCCATCTTCATCATCGAGACTCCACCCAAAAACCAGTAGAATAAACGTCACTTAAACCTAGTGAAATCCAACCACCAATTTGTCGTCTTCATCAATCCTTAAGCTCAGAAACATAGCCATGAAACAATACCAAAATACCACCAAAATTCCGGCTAAAAACTCCATGAAAACATGTTGAAAATCAGTCGAGACAAGAAACAAAAACGCAACCCTTTTACACAAAAAAAATCAGCAGTATCGAAAGGGGAGTCTCGAGGTCTTCGTTGAGGTCTTTCGCCACCGGTTCCGTTTGTGGTCGCTGATGAAAGCTTTGACATGTGTTCTCGAGTTTGCTTAGCTCCTTTGTAATTCACCCTAGTTCATTTATACAAAAGGTCCGTCTCTATCTTATTTATTTGCTTTCACTGTCATTAAAGCTTACAATATTAATGTTGGTTTGTTATTGGAATGCTATATTTCTTTATCACGTAGTTGATTTCATTTTATCTTTTTATTTAACTATTTATTCTGGTGATTGAACCTGCTATGCGTATCTATTTTGTTCACGCCTAAATCTGTGTCTAAATATGTGTATATAAGACATAAATTTTAAGCACTAATTTTGAAGTGTTGTTTGAAAATATAGATTTGATTCTTAAATTACTTAGCTTGACCAATGTTTGAAAGTTTTAATTGTTAAGTTGAGTTCATGATCGGTCGAAAGGCTTCATTAGATATAAATGTTTGAATTTTGGAATTTAGTTTTTAATATAAAAAGAATTTTGGTTTTAGCTAATAAGAAATAAAAGGATTTGGGCCGTTCGGTTGATTCTTATAAGACGGATTGGTCTTGGCTACACTTTTCATAAGTAATTGGGCTGAAGAAAAGGGTTTGAGGACCGCTTTAATAAGACAATTAGATTTGGGTTAGAGGCAATTTAAGTCGCGGCCAGCTGTCCGATGGGTGGAAACAAAAGAAATCAAACCTTTGATATTTTGGACTGAAATAAATCATCTGTTAGGCCCACTTTCGTGATAATATGTTGCGGGGACATTTCCTCTTCAATAACAAGGCTAATCCACCTTTCATAAAAAACTTACTTTATTCCCTCCACCATAAATTCCATAATGTACATCCCACAATAATTTCAAAGTAGGAAAAATAATCCATGAATACGTTAGAATGTTTTAAGCATGCTCTTAATTTATTGAATCGTCGTGATTATATATATGTCCGCGTGATATAATTATAATTTTCAAAATAAATATCAAGGTATGCGTTTGCGCAACTTTGGGCAAAACAATCTTAACAAATTAATAAAGCGTGATTAATTGTGTACACGTACGCGTGGCATGATTTTAAGCGCCCCAAATAAAATGGATTTACGCACATGTGATCCGTTTCAAAGATAAATCCATAACGCCATGATTAAAGTGGTAAAAGGTAAAAACGCACATAGGTTCTAAAATACGTAATTTAAATAATTTAATTAAGACAGGTATGATTAAAGCGACCGTGCTAAAACCGCAAAATTCCGGAATGCCTAACACCTTCTCCCGGGTTAACAGAATTCCTTACCCGATATTCTGGTTTCACATACTTTAAAACAGAGTCAAAGTTTCTCAATTTCGAATTTCAAAATAAACCGGTGACTTGGGACATCATAAATTATTTCAAGTGACGACTCTGAATTAAAATAAATAATCCAATTTCGATTAATGTCACTTTAATTGAAAAAACTTTTTTATCCCTCGAAAAAAAGTAGGTGTGACAGATTCAGAGGTAAACAACACGGTGAGGAATAAAAGAAAGTTTCATCCATACTTACCCGTCCAAGAAAGATATTTGGTGCGCGCATTTTTAATTTGAAACAACAAGGCAATGTAACCGTTTATATAGTGATAGGAGATGGTTAACTAAAAGTGTCCTCCGTGTGAAATTGGTTTGGGTTTGGAACCCCAACAATAGATAAGAGGCTTAACTCTTAAAGCATATGATTATTTTATGTGTTGCTTTTGCTAGTATATTGGTGTCACCAAATAAATAATTTTATGGATAATTTCGTAGAAAGACATCAAAACAGTGAATGGGAAGTGAACATTTGTTTTATTGACGATTTGTTTCTTAAACCGTTGGCTTTTGACTATTCACTATCCTCTTTTTTCAGCGTTATTCATGATCTTTACGTTTCAAATCCCTTCACCTTTTACCCAAATTAAAGAGAATTTGATTTAATATTACTCTACCACCAGTGGCACAAGCTCTTTATAGACAAGCTTTGGTTACAAAATCCTTAAGGCAGCCAATGATTAAACTAATTTTGAAGGAAAAGTTAGTTACACAATTGGAAAGACACAACTTTTCCGAGAAAGGACACAACAATTTTTTTTCTTCCTTAATTTTTTATAAGTAGGGTATTTAGATTATATAGAAGAGTATTTTGGTAATTCAAGTTTTTAGTTTTAGGTTTCTCATTTTTAATATAATATTGATTATGTTTTATATTGTATGAAATTTTGTTGGTTTATTACATTGTCACTTATCTTATTTCTAGGAGTTTAGAGTCAACCTCTTTATTCGCAAATTTCTAAAAAGATCAAAATGTTCAGTTTTTTAATTTGTGTTAGTTTGAAGAAATTTTTGTAGAATCATGATAAAAGTATCTTTTGTTTTACTTGTTTGTTTGCAATATTAGATTACAGAAATACCAACAATATTCAAGATATTAGTACATAAAGTCACAAGAAATCACAAAAGACCTCTGAGAACTTCTGTGGGAAAAATTCTTAGTAAGCTAATTAAATGTGATCAACATTCATTATTTTTAAAAAACTTACACTTTTTTAATTTTTTAATTTATTACTCAAATATATTAGCTAATATTAATATTTATGTGATTTTTAAAAATGTACTTATCTGAAGTGCGTCCCCACAGACTAAAAAAGTTTTGTGAAATTGAAATAATAAAAATATAAAATTGGAATAAATTTTTAAGTTGATTAATCACTTCTATGAGTAGAGTTTTTTTTTTTGCTGAGTTGGCTAAATATAATAAACAATCATTATTTTTAGGAAATTATACTTTTTTCTTTAACTTTTATTTTTAACACCAATATAATTTCATATAATATTTATGTTATTTTAAAAAAAATGATAGTTATCGAGATAGAGTTAAGGTCTAATTCGAATATTTGAAAACTAGCTCACGAGGAAATATTTAAAACGGAAAATGGTCAAAAATATTCATCTACTATGCGAAAGGATCATATATACCCTCCGTTATACTATTTATCTATAAAAGCCCCCGACGTTATAGTATTGGTACAAAAATACCGTTCCTCCGTCAAGACCTCAGCCATGTCCAACACGTGGCCTAATATTTTTCTAAGGTTGATGCCATGTGGCAATGCCACTCACTCCCCCAACCCCATTTACCCCCTCCCCGTAACCCTTCTCTCTGTAATTGCAAGAAAAATTCCTTTTTGATTCTTTTTTCCTTGGCCTTTCTTCTAACTCGGTATCAGTACCATCCAAGAAAATAATATATGTGTGCTACATATCCTTCAACAACAATATGTGAATCGTATTCAAATTCCTCTTTCGTTTCTTTTTGTTGTTCAGTTGTACATCCGATTAATATATCTGTTCTTCTGAATTCTATTGTAATTAAATAAAAATTCAATCTCTACTTTTATTCTTCCAGTAATTCTTGCTTAGTAGTCAAATTTGTTATTATATTTTATTCTTTCGGCTCGTGAATAGTGAGACTAGAACTCTGCGCCTAAATCGTGATGAATGCACTTGTGATTTGGATAAAGGGTTTTGTTGATTTGCCTAAAGCTTTAAGAACGGATAAGAAAGAAGTTGACATTAAGTCTGCAAAATTGTATTAATTGATTTTGGAATTTTTTTTTTTAATTATTATTATTATCTTCTTTTAGTTTGATTATGTTTAAAGTAAATTTTTTTATCATAGAGCTGCTTAATATATTGTTGCAGATCGATGGCTTCGTCTACTTTAACTTGATACTGAGCCCCGGAAAGAGTTAAGTAAATAATTTTGCAATAAAATTATACTATGTGTGTTAGGCTATATGAACGATGTAAATAATATGAAATTCCTGTTATAGAGAGAAGGGGCAGCTTATGGAGGTTTGTAGTGGTGGGTTTAGAGTGGTGGTAATGATTATGATGGTTGGGTGATGTTAATGACAGTGATTGGGTGAAGGGGAAGGTGGTGGTGAAGGAAAAAGTGGGGGTTGGGGGTAAATGGGGTTAGGGCGGTGAAGTGACAATACATTTATCTCACCAAAATATCAGGCCGCGTGGGATGATGTTGGATATGGTGGAGGTCCTAATGGAGAAAGGGTATTTTTGCATCAGTTTTTTAATGTTGGAAGCTTTTGTGGACAGATATTATAACGGATGGTATATATGATCTTTTTCGGATAGTAAATATATATTTTTGACCCTTCTCCGTGTATATAAAAACTATGATCTTAATTAATGTGAAAGTTAACACCATATCACATACGCAGGATAATGGACAAAATCATAACACGTGGGTTCGACACTGAATATAGTGAGTGAGGTGTGAACTATCCAGTACCATATAAAAAGTAGAGAACACACAGCGTCAACTAATTTGGCTGTCTTGGACATAGATGTAATTTAAAAGATCGATGCTGTATAACAAGCTGTTGAAAAAGGCAATTAAGTGCAAACATGAACAAATTTGGAAATGAATTTTCTACAATTTGATATATAGAAAGATTAGTGAAGATGGAGCGTTATTCTCTTCAACGTGAATGAGATGGGACAAGTAAATAACAAAGCTTTGATTATTGAATTTGCTAGAAACTCTAAGATATCAAATTAGTTACGTTGCATATATCACTGCCCTTAATCAACTCATTAGACATATATATGCAAGTCCAACTTCCCTTTACTGCTTAGCTTACCGTTAACCCTCTGTCTCTTCGTTCATGCGCGCGCGCACCTTTCTCTTAAAGAATATACTACTATAATACGCTAATATTCTGAAAACATTATTCTGTATCTCCTCTCAAAAAAAATATCTGAGGTAAATTTTGGCGCCCACTAATTAGACATAATTTGTTGAATCTTGATCAATGAGCTGACTATTAATTTCTTGGTGTAAAAATACTGTAGCAGCTTGTTCGAAAGATATATAGTACAGTGGCCTACAGGGTTAAGAAAGATTATGTCAAAAAATATCTAATCATATCCCTGAGCTTAATTTCCCCTTTTCCCATTCCACGTTACGCACGAAATGCAATTGAATATGCCCTCACTTCAGTGACCTTAAAATTGAATATGCCAAACACCATCCTGTTTCTTCCATCTTTCCTTGTAAGCAAAATGCAGAAAACACAGTCACTAATTATTTTTCCTTTTCTTGTTTGCCTGTAATAGTCTAAGAGATAATGTTTCGGCTACATATATATTTCGTGGAAATATTTGTGATGATGTTGCAATTCAACGTCCTAGAGTTTTTAACTGAGTAAAATGCACCAAGCAAAAAATCAGGCCCCAGTCCAAGTCAAATCATCAACATTATGAAAAGCAATACTGTATAAGTTAACAACCAAAAACTCCATTATATTAATTAAATACAGTGGAGAGACCGGAGGGGCAGGGCAGGGTAGACTTTGACTATATTCCTGCCTTTTTTTCCTACCACACCTTTGACACAAGTGATGGAAAAGGATATTGCATTTAATTCATTCTTTTATTTTATTGATGAGCTAGCTTCTGTATTTTGATTTTTGACTCTTCGCCCTCGTCCTTTGACTTGACTTGGCATTTCGTTCATTTATTTATTGGCAGATTCTACTTCTTTTCTATTTGCACTCTCTAAATTAGAAATACAAATGAGGCACCAAATTATACGAAATGATATCACTTACCCACTTTTAAGTATGTTATTTAAAATATATTCACGGTTTGTAATATATTTAAAGATTAGCCAATTTCGCTCAAATTTCAGGACATGATGTTCTAGAGTTTAAACCTCAAAGTTCAAACTTTAGGACAAAGTGTCCTAAAGTTCGAAAATTGTGTCTAAAAATTCAAATCTTATGTCCTGAATTTTAAATTAGTAGTTCAGAAATTCAGGACACTTAGTCCTAAATTTCAAATTAGCAGCTCAAAAATTCAAGATACTTAGTCCTGAAGTTTAGGTAAATTGGCTAATCTTTAAATATATTGTAAATTATGAATATATTTTAAATAACGGATTTAAAAGTGACTATTGCTCCACTTCGCCCAGAACTGAAGTTCTGTACAGTCCTTATGAAATTCTGTATGATTTTATTCAACAACGTATAAATTTAAAAATGGAATATTTTTTTGACCAAACTTAAATGTATATGTTTGACCTGGCATGAAATCAAAGAAGATAGCAAAACCGCGTTTGGCTCTGTACCAATAGCAAACTACATCATGATTGTTCTTTTAGGAATAAGAAAAGGGAAAAAGGTTTTGGGCAAATGTAGGAAAATTGGGCACATTGAACTTGTGTAATAAAATATGGCATAATGTTCTCTTTTTTACAACTTAAACAATTACTATTGTTTTTGGTGAACGATTAACAAAAAAGGTAGACATCAATTTGGGTTAGAAAGATGAAAATTTAATTTTGACTTTTTTGCAATATAGAGTAAAAATTTTACGGGGCGCCCTATTTGGTCGCCCCCATTTAACCTATACCCATATTTTTAAAATTATATAACTTATACCCTAATTTTGACAACTTCAAATCCTGCGACCTATGCGCTCCTTTCTTCCTCTTCTTTTTTTCCTCTTCTTCTTCTTTTCTCTCTTAAATATGTTATCATGTAAGTTACACATGTTATCGTTTCTGGAAATTGGACAAAGCGACAAATCAAGAAGAAAGAAAGACTCGTCACTGCCTCTCAAACATTAATACATTCCAACACAAAGTACGTAAATAATAAAATAAGAGTTTATTGTCAAAACTCGAAGAAGCATCAACTGAAGTTTGGGACTACAGGGACAAACTTCAGACATTACCAGGTTAAATTTTGTCTGAAGTTTGCAACTATTATGCCAGAAAAAATTATCTGAAGTTCAAATATAACAAGTTGATTTTGTCTGAAGTTTGCACTACAAACTGAAGAATTTTAGACTAATTTGTCTAAAGTTTGCATTACAAACTGAAGAACTTCAGACTAATTTGTCTGAAGTTTGTACCCCAACACAAAGTACGTAAATAATAAAATAAGAGTTTATTGTCAAAACTCGAAGAAGTATCAACTGAAGTTTGGGACTGCAGGGCCAAACTTCAGACATTACCAAGTTAAATTTTGTGTGAAGTTTGCAACTATCATGCCAGAAAAAATTATCTGAAGTTCAAATATAGCAAGCTGATTTTGTCTGAAGTTTGCACTACAAACTGAAGAACTTCAGACTAATTTGTCTGAAGTTTGCACTACGAACTGAAGTTTTTTTGATTGCTTTTGCAAGTCAGGCCAAACTTCAGACGAAAATATCTGAAGTTTTACTTTGATAAGGTCACACTTCAAGCAAAAATTTCTGAAGTTCAAACTTCAGACATTAATTCTTGCTACTTCAGGCCCCGTATGCCTGAAGTTACCCGAAAAGTAGGTACGCTTATAATAATTTTTGCAAAGCGGGCATAAGTTAAATTATGACCCAAAAACTGGGTATAGATACAAATCCCCCTCTAGAAAATTATATACAGTCAGGTCTCTCTATAACAACATCCTTATATAACAATCATTCACTATAAAAGTCAAGTTTTTCTTGAAACTAATTTTTTATGTTATATCTTACCTCTCTATAATAGTTGTTTACCTATAAAAGCAACATCCATTTTTATAGTAGTACGCTCTTTGTAAGACCACCCCTCTATAACATCAATGTAGAATCTCTAAGATCACCAATAATATGTTTAAAGATTTTAATCTCATCCTACTGCTACTTGAACCGAGATAAAAGATTCAATTGTTAAGCTATTAGATTGCCTTCAAGGGAAAACTATCAGACAATATCCTTTTACTGAAAGTTTGTATACAAATAATTGCCAATTCAATATTATATCGCTAGTAAGAAAGTAGAATCTATTAAAAAATGAACCTTGACGTTGAAATTATTTGAACCAAATCAATTTTGTTCCTATCTCAATGAAAAGAATTTCTAACTTGCTTACTCGCTTGATCACTGGAATCGAAGCCAACACAAGGATGGGAGGGCAAACGAAATACAATAGAGAACAAAAGTTACTCGATGGAAGCCAATTGTACCTTCAACATCTACTAGATCTCAAAGAGAAAAATAAATCTATTTCATCTGTAACTATAAGATAGGACTTTATATCCGCCTATGATAGTGAGCATACAATTAATGAGTTCTTCTATCAATCTTGAAAGAATTTAATCTTCTAGTAGCTTTAAAAAATATGTCTTAAAGTTTAAATCTTTGTACATTTATTTATGAATTTATTAATAATGTATTATTTTTTCTAATATTTAATTAGTAAAATATGCATATATTTTGAGTATTTAAATTTGATTAATTTTCTTATCTATTATATGTAACCTTAAAAAATGGATAATTTTTGTTTATAACAGAAAAAAATATTTAAACATCAAATGATGCTATAAGTATATAATAACCCCGTAAAGTGAGAAATAAATTATTTACCCTAAAAATGGATAATAATTAAATTTGTATATGGTTTTAAGGATACGTGGATTAATTCAATACAAACAATAAACTATGTTAGATTAAACAGATAAAGGACGTAATAGATTGTCAAACCACTTAAAAGGGGTGATTCCAGAGTCAATAACAGCCTTAATGAGATAGATGCCTGCCCTCGATCCCGGACTCACAATAACGAAGCACTGATGAACAAGAGTAAGAACTTTGAATAACAGAGAAAATAAGAATATATTGTCTTGATATGCGCGTTACAGTGTCCTCAATGAATAATCAGACCCCCTTTATATAGTAGGGCAGTTTTACCCTAAGTACAATTCCATAAAAGGTAAAAAATCTTCTGTTTAACTAATCATTGGCTCTCTGCCGATATGTGCCGAGATCCACGCAGTGATATCCGGCTAGTCACGGATATCATAGACTTTTATTGGCCGTGCTTGATTATCTGGTAATGCTCTCTGAGGCTTTTAGGGTTCGAACCGGACTTGGGGGTCATGGCTCCGATACTCCCGAGGACGGATGTTTTGCCTGGACCCCGGATCAAAGGGCTCCTTACCTCGATTCTGATTTCTTGCCTTTACGTTTCTTGCCCCGTTCACTTCATCAGAAACTTAGGCGTGCCACGGGCTCGATTTTACCCATATACAGAAGTCCTCTCGTTTCTCGGAGAGTAAGTTTACGGAAACGACGATAAACAACATGAGCATCTCGATTCCTTCTTCAATACGTCGTGACAGAAATGACAAAGAATCCAAAACGTCCCGTCAGTCGCGTCATAATGACTTCAAACGCGTGTCGGCCATCGACAGACCGTCCCTGGACACGAAACGGCGCGAAGCCTCTATAAATACTCCCCCCATTCGTTCATTTTTTACTTTTTGACCAAGCTTCTACCTTCGTACCTTCAGGATATCACTGCCTCTCTTCATACCCAAATATTTTTACCTTCGTGTTTCAACATTTTTCAGCAAATTGCAAGTTTTTGTTTATCTTCTACCCAAACCAGTGCGCTTGATTTTCTCAACAAGCTTTTACCCTTCATCTCCCAATCTTCCTTCTCACTTATTCAAACTTTTTTCCAGATAACAATGGCGAAGATTTCCAAGATTGTTCCCCAAAAAGTTGCTTCTTCTTCTTCACGACCGACCACCGAAGTCGAGGAGACCACTCACGATGTGGTTGACCTCTAGAGGTCCGCTTCGGGCGCGGATACTGGTTAACCGGCAGTCGACCCTCCCCTGAAAATATTCGTCCCCGGGGGTGTTCGGTAGTGGACGACTTTAAGGTCGAAAAGCCCTCATCGGTGCAAGGCCGATGCGAGGCGGTATCTAGGTATATTTGCTCTATCACCGAGGCCATCCTTCCTGCGGTTCGTAAGGACTGCGGCTGGGCAGATAAGGACATAGTAATCCCCAGGCCCGATGATGACATTACCACTCATGTGGAGGGGTATCTGAGTGTTTACACTTACCCCTTCACATTGGGCCTGGTGGACCCGGTTATTTTGGACTTCTGTAGGAGGTATAAAGTGTGCCTTGGTCAGATCCACCCATCGATGTGGAGGATCGTAATCCTCCGATTCTTTGTGAAAAAGATTGACTCATGCTTGTTCACCATCGATCATCTACTCCGCCTGTACAGTCCCCGAATCTTCCAGGAGGGACTGATAAAGCTCGTACGTCAGGCTAGCAAAGCCCTATTTTCAAGCATCGACGAGGACCGGGATCGGGGATGGAAGAGACGTTTTGTTCGGGTGAAGACCGCAGACTTGATCCTTGCCGAGTTCAAGCCATTCCCCGAGAAGTGGAATGTATCACATAAGCATAACTTTCTTTTAAATGTCAATTTTATGTTTTATCTCCCTTTTTCTTATTGGTATTTGCTGTGATGCAACCCTTTCTCAAGTCCTAAACGCCATTCCTCGGCTCAAGGAATGGATCGAGTGCATTTGCTTGTAGATGCCTTGTTATGAGTGCTCATGGCGCGATCTCTCGAAGGGTCGTTTGGAGGCTCTTTCCCACGGTAATATCTCTTTCCCGAATAAGTAACATTAGGCTCCCCTTTTAGCATCACATTCTTATTTCCTTTCCGTTCTTTTCATAGTCTTGCTTAAGACATTGAGCTCAGACCTTCAGTAGGGTATGAGGATTTGTCCGTTGATCCCTCCGCCCTGGGATAGCTCGGGGCTGCTGCAGGAGAGAAAAAGAAAAGAAAGGCTCCGAGTTCCCCTAGCTCGAAGAAGAATAAGCCTGTCACACCTCCTTTTTACCCCCAAAATGATGAAATGAGTATTATTGATTGTGGATGGTGGGTTAAAGAGTTTTTCCAATTAAAGTGACAAACTTGAATAGGGATTATTTTATTTACAGAGTCGCCACTTGAAATTGATTTTTTTGGGTGTTTCAAGTCACCTTTTGTTTGAATCCCTAGTCAAAGGAAAGATTTGACTCTTTTATTATTGGTCTGCAAAACAAAATCCGGGTAAGGAATTCCGTTGACCGGGGATAAGGTGTAAGGCATTCCCCGAGTTCCGTGGTTTTAGCACGGTCGCTTCATTGACTACAACTTGGCTTAATTATTAGGCCCAAAACCACACGTAGCACGTCATATTGACCCATTTGACTTAGTGAAATTTCTTACAGCTTTCTTCTCCAAAGCTTTCACAAAAATAAACTAATGATAAAATAATATTTAACTCCATGACACATGCTCAAAACAGAATTACTGCAAATGCAAGTGACATGGACAGAAACTGCAAATAATGAAGTAAATATCTAGAATATGAATTAGCGAATTAAGACGACAAACAAAGGCATGCTAATACAAGATATCAATTAAGCGACAGAACTTTTACTTAAACCAACAGGAGCAAAAATAAAATAAAAAAAAATTAATTAAAGGGGGGGAGGAGACCTTATGTGAAGCTTTTCAAATATGTGTATTGATATAAAACTCCAAATGTATACAGCAAAGTGGGACTCCGATTGTCAAACTCGCCCACAGAAAACGGACAGCAACAAAACCTCGGACTGGAGCTTTCGAACCTCAAGTGACTCGAACAACGACTTCAAACAAGGAGCCCGAACTCGCCGGTAGCCTCTGTTTTTGACATAGGAATAGTGGCTGTTTCGGGGTGGTTTAGTGCTGGATTCTTTGGCTGGAAAAATAGCTTTTTTTTCTTACTGATTTTCGTCACCCTTTTTTGGCTATTTTTGCAGCGAATATTTGCTGGAAAAGGGCTGTTTTTCAGGTATTTTCGGAGCTATTTTTTGGAGTGATTTTTGGCTATTTTTTTTTTTTCTGTTTTGAACTGATTTTTGCTGGGGTTTTGATGTGGAAACAGAGCTGGTTTATGGACTATTTTCGGATCCGATTTTGAGTGAGAAAAGCAGTGTATTTTCCCCGTTTTTTGGGTGGATTTGGACTGATTTTATGCATGTGGGAGGGGGACAAGCATGGGGGGACAAAAAGTAATGGGGGGACAAAGCATGGGGACAAGAATAATGGGGGGTTTAGACGTGGGGGACAAGGCATGGGGGACAAACAATAATGGGGGGACAAGACATGGGGGACAAAAATAAGGGGGGGACAAGACATGGGGGACCGGTATGGTGGGGACACGCGCGGAAAGACGGGAGCGGAAAATATTCAAACACGGTAAAAAATTAAGTGCTCACAGCATGCCCCTCTTTGCTTGGAAACATTAAAGGTTTTCAGGCAAAGATAAAGTGAGCCGTGTGACTAGATTTTGGTTTGGACTGCCTACATATCCTGGGTTATAAGAGAATCAGGTCGCGTGTAGTTCAAGGATAATGATGGAATGATGAGTTGGAGAGTCGAGTGAGGTTCCGTCGAGGCTCTGGTCCGTGGTCTTGCTATTACATCAAAATTGAAAGAAACTAAACAAGCCTATCAACTATGAGTTACAAGATTCCTATCTATAAGTCTTTTGGAGCTTGATCTTGAGTCTTGACTGGTTGTTCAATACGGACTCTGATCCGAACCTTGATGCTTGCTAACTGTAGGTGCTAGTTCATTCTTCTACGGCTTCTTCTGAGCAAGACGGGAAATGTGAAGCTCGTAACTTTAGTCATGTCTTGAGTAGTCCATATCCTTTCTATCTTCTTCTGCATTTTGATTCACTTCTTTTCCTTTTCTTTTCTTTATTCTGGATTGAGACTTTTTCTTTTGTTCATCTCGAACACTGTGCCTCGCGGTAAAACCTGCTCAGACATCACAACAAACAAACAAACGAAATTTTTCTGCCCCAGTTTTCACTAGGGAAATTTCGTGAGTTATTGTAACAAAAATTCTAAACTACTTCTTTATTGAAAGAAATAAAAGAACAGGAATGGTGTACCCTGAAAAGGTCATGATAATTTTTTTTTTTTATTGTCCCAAAAGAATGTCTCAACTAAGGATTTGTGTACCTTATGTTAGGAAACTGTGGTCAGAGAATGGGATACCCTATATTGGCAATGATACCAGGGAGTGGTGTATCCTGCTTTTAAAATCAAATCAACTAGGGAGTGGTATACCATATGTTGGAGAACACAACAAGGGATTGGTGTACCCTATACTGGTAAGGAAATGTAATCAGGGGATGGCGCCCTGTATTACTGAAAAGGAAATATAACCAGGGGTTGGTGCCCTGTAGTACTGAGAAGGAAATGTAACCAGGGGTTGGCGCCCTGTATTACTGAAAAGCAAATGTAACCAGGGGTTGGCGCCCTGTATTACTAAAAAGAAAATGTAATCAGGGGTTGGTGCCCTGTATTACTGAAAAGGAAATGTAACCAGGTGGTTGGTGCCATGTATTACTGAGAAAAAGAATGCTGAATCCCCTTGGTGAAAAAGTTCTACCTGGGTTAAACTATGAAAAACAAAACTGGACAAATAGTACTTCTACCTGGAAATATAAGCTGGATCCCCTTAGGCAAACTACCTAGGTTAAGCTACGAAAAGCAACCTGAGCGAATAGTACTTCTACTCGGAACTATGAGCTGGATCCCCCTAGGCGAAAAAGTTCTACCTGGGTTAAACTATGAAAAGCAAGCTTAGGCGAAGAGTACTTCTACCCGGAAATATGAGCTGGATCCCCCTAAGCGAAAATGTTCTACCTGGGTTAAGCTACAAAAAACAGCCTGAGCGAAGAGTACTTCTACCCGGAACTATGTGCTGGATCCCCCTAGGCAAAAAGGTTCTACCTGGGTTAAACTATGTAAAACATCCTGAGCGAAGAGTACTTCTACCCGGACCTATGAGTTGTATCCCCCTAGGTGACAAGTTTTTACCCGGGTTAAACTATGAAAAGCAAACCTGGGCGAAGAGTACTTCTACTCGAAACTATGAGATGGATCCCCCTAGGTGAAAAAGGTTCTACCTAGGTCAAGCTACGTAAAACAACTTGACCAAAAGTACTTCTACCTGAAACTATGAACTGGATCGCCCTAGCCAAATGGTTCTGCCTCGGTTATGCTACGTAAAACAACCTGAGCAAAGAGTACTTCTACCCGGAACTATGAGCTGGATCCCCCTAGGTGAAAATGCTCTACCTGGAACTAATAGCTGAATCCCCCTAGGCGAAATGGTTCTACCCGAGTTAAGCTACGGAAAAATAAATCCTGAGCGAAAATTATTTCTACTCGGAACTATGAGCTGTATCCCCCTAGGCGAAAAGGTTCTACCTGGGTTAAGCTACGAAAAACATCCTGAGCGAAGAGTACTTCTACCCGGAACTATGAGCTGGATCCCCCTAGGTGAAAATGCTCTACCTGGGTTAAGCTACGAAAAGCAACCTGAGCGAAGAGTACTTCTACCCGGAACTAATAGCTGAATCCCCCTAGGCGAAATGGTTCTACCCGAGTTAAGCTACGGAAAAATAAATCCTGAGCGAAAATTATTTCTACTCGGAACTATGAGCTGTATCCCCCTAGGCGAAAAGGTTCTACCTGGGTTAAGCTACGAAAAACATCCTGAGCGAAGAGTACTTCTACCCGGAACTATGAGCTGGATCCCCCTAGGTGAAAATGCTCTACCTGGGTTAAGCTACGAAAAGCAACCTGAGCGAAGAGTACTTCTACCCGGAACTAATAGCTGAATCCCCCTAGGCGAAATGGTTCTACCCGAGTTAAGCTACGGAAAAATAAATCCTGAGCGAAAATTATTTCTACTCGGAACTATGAGCTGTATCCCCCTAGGCGAAAAGGTTCTACCTGGGTTAAGCTACGAAAAACATCTTGAGCGAAGAGTACTTCTACCCGGAACTATGAGCTGGATCCCCCTAGGTGAAAATGCTCTACCTGGGTTAAGCTACGAAAAGCAACCTGAGCGAAGAGTACTTCTACCCGGAACTATGAGCTGGATCCCCCTAGGCGAAATGGTTCTACCTGGGTTAAGCTACAAAAATGGGAGGTATGAACAGTAGTGATGCATGCTGCAAATAAAGGAAAGTGGAGATTTTAACGAAACCTACCTTTGGTGACATTCGCCCGTTGAAAATCGCCATTTTGCACCGCTTTGATCCTGCTTCAAACAAAGAAAAATTTGTGAGTTTTTAGAGTGGTGGTCGGTTTGTGGCCTTGATGCCCTTAGTAGTTCGAATTCACCCCTCTGCTGTCGAAGAACTGATTTTGTCAGTGTGATACCGAGGTTCCCGAATACTCTGTATCGCTTTCTGGAGACATTGTCTTTCTGACGGTGCCCCTGGCTGTTTCCTTTAAAATCAAACTTAGTGGTCTTTCACCTAAAACCAATGTTTTTCTGTAGTGCTTATCAACTTTTCCATGAAGCAAGTCTTGCTCAAGAGACCTTTTCAGTTTCTTTGAGACACTTTGTCTGCCTTATCAAAAAGAGATCACATATGGATTCCTGCCTTCGTCAATGCCGTATATGCTCCAAATTTATGCTTGGTATTACGGGAAAGTTATAGCCAGTTTCGCAGCCATCTTTGCTTTGCTCTTGATGCAAGATTAGACCGAAAGAGAATCTAAGAAAAATTGTGGAAAAGAATAGAAAAGCAATTGGAAAATGAAAAAGGAATTGTGTCTAAATAAAAGGTGTCCCTTTCGGGGAGAGAAATAAGGAGACTTATCTGGAGATATGTGCCGACTTCAATGAATCATGACATGCATTTTGGATTGGACGCCTGATCTGTCTGAGCTGTCTAATTCTCAAAATACGTCGCAAATGTTCATCTTGAAACTGTCTTAGTTGTACTCATGTCTGCGCATGGAAGACCCTCATTCGGTTAGTAGCGCCCTTTGCGGGTTTTCACTAACTGACCTCTCTCATTTCTCTAATCACTGGCGCCTTATAGTGCCCATACGGGTTTTCACCGATAAGACTCTCTCATTTCTTCTTCTTTTTTCTTTTTTTCTTTTTTTTTTTTTTTTTTTTTTTTACTAAAATACGACCCACGGAAGGTTGGCTGATGCCCCTGGCATGGGGACTTCAAGTATTCTCAAAGATCGATCAGAAGTTCTTGACAGGAAAAGGCGAAAGGAACCTTGAACTGAATTACGACCTTTGGAACTGTTTCTACAGGAAAAACTGTAAGATAAAACAAACTTCTGCCCCAGTTTTGGAATATTAGGAATATGGATTTTTGTTGCAATGGGACCGAACCCGGGGTAAGGCTGCCTACGTATCCTTTCGGAATCAGGTCGGACGTAGTTCAATAACTCAGAAAATTTGCTCTTCTTTTTTTTTTTTAAGTACACATGTTCCAAAAAGTGGAAAACAAAGGAAGAAGAAAAATACAACTTGAAAGGGGTAACAAAAGGGTGACACTTTCTTGGAATAGCGAGCAATGGTAGCCTTCGTCATCTCGATCTAAGAAAATCATGCACGAAAGTTCCACAGTGGGTATATATCATACATAATATCTTTTGACTGCATCTGCATTAATAGTCATATCTGGTAGCCGTCCTTCTTCATCTACCAAGTGCAAGGCCCCTTTTGGTAACACTTTCTTGATGATGTACGGTCCTTTCCAGTTTGGGGCGAACTTTCCTTTAGCTTCTACTTGGTGTGGAAGAACGCGTTTCAGGACGAGTTGGCCTACCTCAAAGTACCTTGGACGCACTTTCTTGTTGTAAGCGCGTGCCATTCTTTGCTGGTATAACTGGCCAAAGCACACTGCTGCTAGCCGTTTCTCATCAATCAACATTAGTTGTTCTAAACGGGTCTTTACCCATTCTGCATCTTCAATCTCCGACTCCACAATGATCCGAAGAGAGGGAATTTCGACTTCAGCCGGTATTACAGCTTCTGTCCCATATACCAACAGATAAGGAGTTGCACCGACCGATGTGCGAGCAGTCGTGCGGTATCCCAGGAGAGCAAAAGGCAACTTTTCATGCCATTGTCTCGAGCCTTGGACCATTTTCCTAAGAATCTTCTTGATGTTCTTGTTCGCTGCTTCAACGGCTCCATTGGCTTTTGGCCGGTAAGGGGTAGAATGGCGATGCATAATTTTAAATTGCTCGCATACTTCCTTCATCAAATGACTATTGAGATTGGCTGCATTGTCAGTGATAATGGTATTTGGGATACCAAAGCGGCAGATGATGTTGGAATGAACAAAGTCTAACACTGTTTTCTTGGTGACTGCTTTGAAAGTGACGGCTTCCACCCACTTGGTGAAGTAATCAATTGCAACCAAAATGAATCTATGCCCATTTGAAGCCTTTGGCTCAATTGGCCCAATAACATCCATTCCCCAAGCAACGAAAGGCCAAGGAGAGGACATGGGATGCAACTCTGAAGGTGGCGAGTGGATCAGGTCACCATGAATCTGGCATTGGTGACACTTGCGAACAAAACTGAAGCAATCTCGCTCCATTGTAAGCCAATAATACCTTGCCCGCAGAATCTTCTTCGCCAAAACATATCCATTCATGTGAGGTCCGCATACCCCCGAATGTACTTCACTCATGATCCGCTTAGCTTCTGTTGTATCTACACATCTCAACAAGTTCAAATCTGGGGTCCTTTTGTACAAAATTTCCCCACTCAGGAAGAAACCGTTGGCGAGCCTCCTTATAGTTCTTTTTTGATCTCCCTTAGCGTGCTCTGGGTATTCTCTCATTTTCAGGAATCGTTTTATGTCATGATACCATGGTTCACCATCTGGTTCTGTCTCAATTGTATTGCAGTAACCGTGTTGATTCCGAATTTGGATTTCTAGTGGATCGATATGGGTGTTTCCCGGATAAGGGAGCATCGAGGCTAAAGTAGCCAAAGCATCTGCTAGCTCGTTGTGAAACCTGGGAATGTACCTGAACTCGATGGATTTGAATCTTTTGCTCAAATCTTGTACACATTGTCTGTATGGAATAAGCTTGATGTCTCGAGTCTCCCATTCACCTTGGGCTTGCCGGATAAGCAAGTCAGAATCTCCCATAACCAATAGTTCGTGCACATCCAGATCGAGGGCCATTTTCAAACCCATGATACATGCTTCGTATTCTGCCGTATTATTGGTACAGAAGAACCGAAGTCGGGCTGTTGCAGGGTAATACTGTCCAATAGGTGAGATGAGGATTGCCCCGATCCCAACTCCTTTGATATTGACAGCTCCATCAAAATACATTTTCCATAGAGGGTTGTCGTCTGGAACTACTTCCTCTATTGAGTTGACCTCTTCGTCTGGGAAGTATGTGGTAAGTGGCTTGTACTCATCATCAACTGGATTCTCTGCCAAATGATCGGCCAAAGCCTGTGCTTTCATTGCAGTGCGAGTGACATAGACGATGTCGAACTCTGTAAGTAGGATTTGCCATTTTGCGAGCCTGCCGGTGGGCATTGGCTTTTGGAAAATATACTTCAGAGGATCCATTCTGGATATGAGGTAAGTAGTATAGGCCAAGAGATAATGTCTCAACTTCTGAGCGACCCAAGTCAAAGCACAACATGTCCTTTCTAAAAGGGTATACTTAACCTCATAATTTGTGAACTTCTTGCTCAAATAATATATTGCTTGTTCCTTTTTGCATGTCGCATCATGTTGCCCCAGAACGCATCCAAAAGAATTATCCATCACCGATAGATATAAAAACAAAGGTCTACCAGGTTCAGGTGGGACCAGTACAGGGGGTTTTGATAGATAATCTTTGATCCTGTCAAAAGCATTTTGGCAATCGTCTGTCCACTTGATTGCAGCATTCTTTTTCAGCAACTTAAAGATGGGCTCGCACGTGGTTGTGAGCTGAGCGATGAACCTACTGATGTAGTTCAACCTTCCGAGCAAACTCATGACCTCCTTTTTGTTCTTCGGGGGTGGCAGATCTCGAATGGACTTTATCTTAGATGGATCCAATTCGATGCCTCTCCGACTGACTATAAAACCGAGGAGTTTCCCAGATGGAACCCCAAACGCACATTTGGCTGGATTGAGCTTAAGGTCATACCTTCGAAGCCGTTTGAAGAACTTTTCCAAATCATTCACGTGGTCAGCCTGTGTCTTTGATTTTATGATGACATCATCGACATATACTTCAATCTCTTTGTGCATCATGTCGTGAAAAATGGTGGTCATGGCCCTCATGTAAGTTGCCCCTGCATTCTTTAAACCGAATGGCATGACCCTGTAACAATAGGTACCCCATGGAGTGGTGAAAGCGATCTTTTCTGCATCACCCTCATCCATTAGAATCTGGTGGTACCCAGCATAGCAATCCACGAACGACTGTATCTCATGCTTTGCGCAATTATCTACAAGAATATGGATGTTCGGCAAAGGAAAATTATCCTTCGGGCTTGCTTTGTTCAGGTCTCTGTAGTCAACACAGACTCTAGTTTTTCCATCTTTCTTTGGCACGGGCACAACATTTGCCACCCAGGTGGTGTATCGTACAGCTCTGACAACATTGGCGCTCAACTGCTTCATTATTTCCTCTTTGATTTTATCACTCATGTCCGTTTTAAATTTTCGCTGCTTCTGTTGGACTGGTGGAAAATCAGGATACGTGGGAAGTTTATGAACCACTAAATCGACGCTTAAACCAGGCATATCATCATAAGACCAGGCAAACACATCTCTATACTCAAATAAAAGCTGAATCAAGGCATCTTTGGTTTTTTGTTCAGTGTGAATGCTTATCTTTGTTTTCTCTAACTTCTTCATGACCTCCGATATTGATTGGCTCAGTTTCATTGAGGTTGGGCCTAGGCTTGTTTTCAAATTGTTCCAACTCTCTTTTTATTTCATCAAAGACCTTATCTTCATCATATTCGACCTCTTGATGCATTATTTCGAATTTAGACAGCCTTTTGAGATCTGGGCGTGAATTCCGCATGCATGTCATGTTATTAAAGCCGGCATTAACAACACTGAAATGGAAATAAAAATGGCAGGAATTAGGAAAAGGAAAATATACAAAATTTAACACGAAACTGAACTGCATTTCATTGAATTCGAAAGGATAGGAGGGTTAACATCAAAATAAAACAATCATACTAAGATATTCGGATTACAACCCTGGAAGTAACCCAAAGTACAAAAGAAAGAAGCTGCAAAAGTCAACTACCAAAACTCCTTCCTTATGGGGAGAGGAGTTGCTTCCCAGTTATTGAGCATGGTTTCTGGGCCAATTAGTTGCATATCGGCACGACTAGTGCCTTCTCCCGCATGGATCATGTTCACTTCAAAAAACATCTGCCTGAGGTCTTGGCAAATTTCATCAATGTTTGCATGCGCCTCGGAATTTTCACCATATTTGAATCGTGGCTTGACAAAAGTGTGGAAAATGTGAGGGATAGGTTGCTGCAAGACCCACCCTTGCTTCTTGCAGTGCTTGGCTTTGTCTTTGTCTGCTTGTGTTGGCCTGAAGCCTAAACCAAAAGTACCCCTGTTACTGAAAGGAGAAATGGGTTCTGAAATTCCTTGCAATGATGCCCCCAAACCTTTTCCTGGCTCATAACCTTGTCTCATCATAAGTGCAGCCACCATTACAGATGTGGCAGAGAGACGCGGATGTAGAATGGGTTTTCCTTCCTCAACATGGTCCACAACAACCACTTCGAAAGCCTGATAGACAATGGACTCACATCCTTCCTTGGCCTCAATACATGGGATTAACGGGTCTTTATAAATGGATGACTCGTCTTCTCCGTGAACAATAATTTCTTGCATGTTGTGCTCGAATTTGAGCATCTGATGCAAAGTGGATGGCACAGCTCGGGCTGTATGGATCCATGGCCTTCCAAGAAGCAAGTTATAAGAAGTTTTCATGTCCAATACTTGGAAGACAATTTCAAAATCAACAGGCCCAATCATCATGGTCAGGTCGATCTCCCCAATGGTATCCCTCGCTGAGCCATCAAAAGCCCGGATGAGAACATTGCTGGGTCGGATCCTGTCTGTATTGATCTTCATTCTTTTCAAGGTAGAAAGGGGGCATACATCTACACTCGAGCCTCTATCAACCATGACTCGCTTCACATAATGCCCCTCGCATTTGATAGTCAAGTGCAAAGCCCTATTGTGACCGGCTCCCTCCTCAGGAAGTTCATCATCAGTAAAGGAAATTCTGTTCACCTCAAAAAATCTATTGGCCATCTTCTCTAATTGATTCACAGTGGTATTTTCTGAGACATGTGCCTCGTTCAGGATTTTGATTAGTACACGGGCATGCTCTCCTGAGTGTATAAGCAGAGATAACAGAGAGATTTGGGCAGGAGTCTTTCTCAGCTGGTCAATGATTGAGTAATCGTGAACTTTCATCTTTTTCAAAAACTCCTCCGCCTCTTCTTCAGTGACCGGTTTCTTTATTGGCATTTGGCCTTCTCTGATTTGCTTAGCCTTCCTCAACTCTTCTGGAGAGTAACACCTTCCTGATCGAGTCAAACCTCCAATTTCCCCCACTTCTTCTATGATTTCCTTACCTTTGTAGGTTACTACAGTTTTGTTGTAGTTCCAAGGGATGGTTTTCGTATTTGTTATACGGGGTTGTGTGGCAGGCTTGATTATGATTGGCTCTATTATACTCGTCGTACCGCCCTGATTCTCCTTTGTGATGGGGTGACCTCCAAGGACGTATAACTTTGGGCTTTGAGCATTGGAGCGAACCTCCAACCTCGAGATTTTTGGAACATATAAAATTGCCCCTTCTGAGCCCTGAGCACCTTTCACAATCAACGGTGCATCTAGGCTTGGATTTACTTCCAGTTTGGTTCCCTCTTGAATTGTTACCACTGTCATTTCTGCTCGACCAACCGGCTTGTATTCATGATCTCGGCCAATCATTCCCACAAAATGAACATCATTGTGTACTGGTAATGGGTTATTGGTCACATTAGGAGGGTCCTCACCATTCGTGACTACAATCAATTTTTCAACAATGAGTCTTTCTACGGCTCTTTTCAAGGTCCAACAATCATCAGTGCTATGCCCCGGAGCACCTGAATGATATTCACATCTAGCGTTTGCTTGAAATCCATGTGAATCGGGATGCATATGGTGGGGAGCGATGGGTCCAATCACTCCTATCTGCTTCAACTTTTGGAACAGACTAGAGTATGATTCCGCCAATGGAGTAAATTTTTCCACTGGCCTCTGCTCTCGGCCATAATCCTGCCTAGGACGAGCGTTGTAGGGTGCCCGAAAATTTTGCTGCTGAGGTCGGGGTAATCTTGGAGCTGGTGCCCGTACCTGTTGATTAGGAGGACGAGCATATGATTGAGCATTAAACACTGTGTATTGTGGCGGTCCCAAAGAGTACTGAGGAATTGGCGGGGGATAGTAATGTTGAGGGTAGATGGAGTGCCCCTGCTGAGCTTGCACATAAGGGTGCGATGCCCCTCTTTGAACTTCCCTGGATCCCGAAGTCATCATGGACCCTTCATCTCTTTTCTTTCTATTTGCCAAACTTCCCGACCCATTTTGGATAGCCTGGGTGGTGGCTTTGAGAGCAGCTTGACTTACAATTCTGCCAGTCTTGAGGCCATTTTCGACCATTTCTCCTATTTTGATCGCTTCTGCAAAAGGTCTACCCATTGCGGACATCATGTTCTGAAAGTAATCAGGCTCTTGGGCCTCCAGAAAAACAGTAATCAACTCGTGGTTATCCATGGGTGGCTTGACTCTAGCTGCTTGCTCCCTCCACTTGATTGCGTACTCCCTAAAGCTTTCAGTCGGCTTTTTCTTCATATTGGACAGGGAATTGCGATCCGGTGCAATATCTATGTTGTATTGAAATTGTTTGACGAAGGCTTGGGCCATGTCATCCCAGACATGCCAGTGAGAGATATCTTGGTCAATGAACCATTCAGAGGCTACTCCCACAAGACTTTCTCCAAAATAAGCCATCAGCAATTCTTCTTTTCCACCTGCACCCCTCAGTTGGTTGCAGTACCTTTTCAAATGGGCAATAGGGTCGCCGTGCCCATCATATTTCTCGAATTTTGGGGTCTTGAACCCTGGTGGCAAATGGATGTGAGGGAACATGCATAAATCACTGAACGAAACACTTTTGTGACCCCCTAGTCCTTGCATGTTCTTTATGTTCTGTTCAAGACTTTTCATTTTCCTGGCCATCTCATCCGACTCAACCGTCTTGGCAGGCTTTTCATTTTCCACTGGTGACTCGTACTGAGGAGTCTGATTATATGGAGCCGAAACCCCGAAAGCCATGTTTGGAGAGTAGTATTGGCCATCATAAGCGTGAGATGGTGGCTCGTTGATTGGCCTCGTCACAGGATGTGGAGGCGGGATTGTGTATGCCGGTGCGCCAGACACGACTAGAGGAGTGTTCCTGACCGGTGCGACTGGAGGTCGCACATTAGAGGTACCGGGAGCAACGTGGAGGCTGTAGTTTGGCACATACCCTGGTGGTAGGATGTGGTCGCTCGTTGCATGAGGCGGTGGTTGAGTGACCAGGGGTACGGTGGAAGTTCCCTCTGAGGGACCACGGGGTGGAGGCTGACCAGACACCCAAGCTTGATACACATCAGACAATTGTTGTCTCAATTTTCTTATTTCCTCTGACTCTTGTTCAACTGATTGACCTTGTGGATCGTCACTGATCAACTCGATCTCATCATCGTTGGCCATTACTACCGCTCCCTTAGATCTAGTGAAGTAATGGTGTGTTGCCAGTTTCACCACAAACCAACCACCCTAAGCTTACTAGATAAGAGACCGCAAACGTGTTAGGGTTAAGCATTTTATAGATATGAATCACATAATGTGCCATGCTCCTATCATTGTCAATATTTCTAACATGCTTTTGGAGGCTTCATGTTTCATTCCGGCTTATGAGGTAGCTTCTTATTGACGCTTTTTTTTTTTATTTATTTATTTATTATTATTATTATTTTTTATTTATTTATTATTTTTTTTTATTTATTTATTTTTTTATTACTCACGCCTCATTTTGATCCATCATCTTAGAATCATTGAAAAAATATTTTGATCGAACCTTTTGTGGGTTGCCTACGTATCATGTCGCCGCATGAATCAGATCATTACGTAGTTCAGGACAGACAAAATAACAATTATATATATATATATATATATATATATATATAAATAATAACAATTTTGATTTTTTTTTTTTCAAAATGACTCTAAAGACATAAATATGACTGAAAATGCGACAAATATAAAATTAAAAATACGACGAATGCAAAAAAAAAAAAAAAAAAAAAAAAAAAAATGAAACTAATAACTAAGTGACTGCACTAAAACTTTAATCTTCATTGGCATTCTTTCTTAAACTGATATCATCAATGATCTGCATCCCTTGGCCTCCACTCTCCCCCAACATCTCGTACAAATTCTGAAACACTCCCGGCAATTGTGGAACGAGGGCACGTGCCTGTTGACCAACTTGCTCATTGTTTAGATGACGATGATCATCGTGGATATATGCTGCTTTTTCTGCCAATTGAAGTACTTGCTCTCTCGCTTGCCCCATATTCATGTGACAATTCTGCAACCATATCTGGGTAGTGTTGAGGGCGTTACCCATATCAGTCTCGCGTCCCTCGTATTCTTCAATCCGGCGATTTAGCACAGCTCTCTCAATCATCCACTGACGCCGCTCAACCTCAAAATCTGTATGTTGACGACTTTTCGTTTCTTCCAATTGTGCAAAAAACTGACCCTTTGAACGTATCGAATGGGCCCTTTCCCTTGCAAACTGCTCTCTCTGTTTATCAAACTCTAATTGCTGTTGGTGCGCATCCTCTTCAATGATACTCAAGTCTTCTTGCAGCTTACGCATTTCAGCATTTTTATTTGCCTCAACTCTTCTAACTAAACCAATAGTGCTTGCCAATTCTTCTTCTAAGCGGGCCGCCTCATTTTTAGCATGCTTTAGATCTTTATCCATGCCCTGTAAGGCCGATTGATAATCTTTCTCAATATTTAAACGAATCTGAGCGACTCCGGCCTGCATTTGGGCTTGTTGTTTAGATATGGTCATCCGGGAATGCTCCAATTCCTCTTTTAACCTTTCTATAGCTCTTTGATCGTTTCTCCTCCTGTTGGATCCTTCAATCCTATCTCTAAGAAACGAAGGGTTATGAAACCAGGTAATATATTCAGGGATCACCTCTCCACGATCGCGGTCTTCTACCATATCATTCAACTCCGAGACTTTACTTGCATACCAAATTTTCATAATTTCTTCTTCGTCATGAGGTTGATCTTTACCAAAATCATAACAGAACTTGCTCATATCTCGTGTTGGTGGCACCTCCTGTAGTCGTGCAAATTGGCGCATTACCCGAAGTGGAGCATAAGACTGAACACCATCCAATCCTATGAGTACCAAATAAGAGTGGTATGCAGACTCACAAATGACCTCTTTGGAGGAGAACCAATCGTAGTTCCAAGTGATCCGTTTGGCAGACAGAGTAAGAAGTAGTTCTTTCCAGGCGCCAATCCCCTCTGGTAAGTCACATTTATCAATCCTTTTCTGGTGATCGTAAGTATGATTGGGCCATAACTCACTAAAATTAGTGATCGTAGGATGACGATAGAAATGCTCCAAAAACCATATCTGTAACAAAATGTTGCAACCATCGAAGTTTCGCGCGCCCATTTTACATCTAGTTAAAGCACGAAAAATGCAAGAAAGAATCATAGGAACCAAAGTATAATCACTCCCTTCTGAGGTCAGAGCCTCAACTATACCTGCCAAACGGATGTCAATGCGTCCCTCTCTTTCCGGGAAAACTACACGCCCCAAAAAAGTGACCATAAATGCAAACCTTCTATGTATCTTCCACGTTTCCTTATCTTCCTTTGATTTTAATTTTCCCACATTCCTTTCGAAATTGCATTCTAGGCCATACAACTGAAACAAAAGGCCCAACTTAACCCATTTGCCTCCTAGACCTTCATATTGTCCGTAATTTATGTTCAAAAGCTTCAGAAACCTACCCTCATTCATATTTTTTGGTACTATGGGCCTTTGGCGGCGAAGATTGCGGCCCCACCCCTGGAAATGGGAGATTTCCTCCAAGGTCGGAGTCATTTCGCAGTCGGTAAAACGGAACACATTATTTTTCGGATCCCAATGCGGAATTAAAGCTTCAATCACATCCCTCCTGGGCTTTATCGTAATCATGTGAACCAAATGTCCCAAGTATTTCTTTATCTGGTTCCGCTCATATTCCTTAAAATCTCTCCACCAATCCCACAACAACTGTGGTATCTGATCGACAATCAGAAAATCTGGTATCCCTTCTGATCTGGGCCTCTTTTCAGACCTACCTCTTTCCCCACTCATGGTATGCCTGTCTAACCAGACACAGGGTTAGGATTTGATCAAACATATTATTGACACACAAAAATTCCGATTTCTTGGGTTTTGACTCCATAAAAGAATATAAATCAATAAATAAAAACTCAACTATGGGACTATAAAAAATATTTTCGGATTTAGTAATTTTTTTTTTATTTTTTTATTTTATTTATTTATTTATTTATTTTTTTTTTGGATTTTCTAAGGAAAGAATTGTAAATATGGAATTAAGGAAAAGGAAAATATTTTTGATTTTTTTTTTTTTTTTTTTTTTTTTTTTAATTGGGGCCGGAACCGATGAGGTTTGCCTACGTATCTCACATCCGGTGAGAATCAGACCCGCGTAGTTCGGTTAAATCGACTATATTTTTTTTCTTCTTTCTTTTTTTTTTTAATGAAAATTAATCTTTAAAAACCATATGACTGAACCACATCATTTTTTCTTCGTTCAACCGATATATGCTAAAGTCGGTCGACATGCAAGCCTCCCAAATAATGCAACAAGTAGCACATAACATGACATAATGGTCTCAACAAGGAACTTGTCCTAAAAGACAACTCGGCTCATGAGTCGAGTGCTTCTAAGTCAAATGCACATGATGCAAATAAAGCGTAGCCTACTAGGGATATTCATTTCTTGTGGCTTGTTCTTCTAAGTTTGTAAATCCTAAAGGAGATGGTATCTAGACCTGGCTTACTCAGGCGGACAACCCGAGCCGGGGAGCGTCAAGCATTACCAGTAGTAGAACAGCACTGGCTAGCTAACGGCTCTCCCGCCTAAACATATGTGACTAAATCCTTCACCAGAAGCTGGTAGGCTAACTGGCTTTATCTCAAGACAGAAATTTTGTGATGCTGGTAGGCAAACACAACATAACTAATTATCAGAAGACTCAGAGGGATGCGAGAGAAAAATACAATTTATATGTACAGTTCAACAATATCAAAGCGGTAAAAACTCGACAAGTAACACATTAGACTCAAATAAATCACAATATATACAAAAATTAATAAAGCCAAATAAAGTCAATGTACAAGCTCGAATTCTTGAAAAGGGTCCCCAGCAGAGTCGCCAGAGCTGTCACACCTCCTTTTTACCCCCAAAATGATGAAATGAGTATTATTGATTGTGGATGGTGGGTTAAAGAGTTTTTCCAATTAAAGTGACAAACTTGAATAGGGATTATTTTATTTACAGAGTAGCCACTTGAAATTGATTTTTTTTGGGTGTTTCAAGTCACCTTTTGTTTGAATCCCTAGTCAAAGGAAAGATTTGACTCTTTTATTATTGGTCTGCAAAACAAAATCCGGGTAAGGAATTCCGTTGACCGGGGAGAAGGTGTAAGGCATTCCCCGAGTCCCGTGGTTTTAGCACGGTCGCTTCATTGACTACAACTTGGCTTAATTATTAGGCCCAAAACCACACGTAGCACGTCATATTGACCCATTTGACTTAGTGAAATTTCTTACAGCTTTCTTCTCCAAAGCTTTCACAAAAATAAACTAATGATAAAATAATATTTAACTCCATGACACATGCTCAAAACAGAATTACTGCAAATGCAAGTGACATGGACAGAAACTGCAAATAATGAAGTAAATATCTAGAATATGAATTAGCGAATTAAGACGACAAACAAAGGCATGCTAATACAAGATATCAATTAAGCGACAGAACTTTTACTTAAACCAACAGGAGCAAAAATAAAATAAAAAAAATTAATTAAAGGGGGGGAGGAGACCTTATGTGAAGCTTTTCAAATATGTGTATTGATATAAAACTCCAAATGTATACAGCAAAGTGGGACTCCGATTGTCAAACTCGCCCACAGAAAACGGACAGCAACAAAACCTCGGACTGGAGCTTTCGAACCTCAAGTGACTCGAACAACGACTTCAAACAAGGAGCCCGAACTCGCCGGTAGCCTCTGTTTTTGACATAGGAATAGTGGCTGTTTCGGGGTGGTTTAGTGCTGGATTCTTTGGCTGGAAAAATAGCTTTTTTTCTTACTGATTTTCGTCACCCTTTTTTGGCTATTTTTGCAGCGAATATTTGCTGGAAAAGGGCTGTTTTTCAGGTATTTTCGGAGCTATTTTTTGGAGTGATTTTTGGCTATTTTTTTTTTTTCCTGTTTTGAACTGATTTTCGCTGGGGTTTTGATGTGGAAACAGAGCTGGTTTATGGACTATTTTCGGATCCGATTTTGAGTGAGAAAAGCAGTGTATTTTTCCCCCGTTTTTTGGGTGGATTTGGACTGATTTTATGCATGTGGGAGGGGGACAAGCATGGGGGGACAAAAAGTAATGGGGGGACAAAGCATGGGGACAAGAATAATGGGGGGTTTAGACGTGGGGGACAAGGCATGGGGGACAAACAATAATGGGGGGACAAGACATGGGGGACAAAAATAAGGGGGGACAAGACATGGGGGACCGGTATGGTGGGGACACGCGCGGAAAGACGGGAGCGGAAAATATTCAAACACGGTAAAAAATTAAGTGCTCACAAAGCCAATGAGAAGATTGGCCCGTAAGGCAAATGAAAGTTCTGGCTCTCGAGCGCCCGACTCGAACTCGCTTTATCGGCTCAGGGATGAGCTCGAGGAGGATAATATTTTTGTGGCCCGTAGACCGATATCCCCCGAAGAGCGGGTGGCTATTGAATGGGAGATTCATGAGGCCGATCTCCCTCAGATTAGGGAAGTCGATGAGGATACTGGAGCCGAGACTTACTGGGATGCCGGCCATGCCCCAAAGGAGGCACCCGGTGTAATAGATATTTCAGGGTCACCTTCTTATACCGAGGCCATACTTGAAGAGGCTCGAACGACGAAGGAGCGATCCAACGAAGGAGCTGATGGTGTGGACGATCCCTTCAGTTCCTTTTTTGAAGGTGTGGACTCAACCACCCTGGAAGACTTCTCCGAGTTAGGTGATATGGAGGTGCCGAGGAAAGATCCATCTTCGGAGGTCGGCGGGCTGAACTCGAGCCTAAAATTAATCAACCGGTTCCCCACCCCGAGCATGGATCCCGGCCGAAAGCGGTCAATAATCATCACCGTCCCGGAGGATGCCCGGGTTCTTTCCGCCCCCTTAGAGTAACTAGCTACCTCTAGTGCCTGGTAACCGAAGAAGACCAGGCAAAAATGAACGAGGTGGATACACCATACTTGTTTAACGACGCACAACAGGCGATGAACCGGGTAAGGCGTCATTACACTCTTTCATCTTCGAATTTAGTTTTTGATATCTCTCATGCCTTTTCTTTTTCTTTTTTTAAAAAATATTTTTGCAGGCCTCCTACTTTAACATGAAAGCTTTCTCCGGTACCGGGCTGAGGTTAACCAGCTCGAGGCTGAGGTTAAGGAGCTTGTTGAGAAGAGGGACATGTATAAGC
Organism: Nicotiana tomentosiformis; assembly: GCF_000390325.3. Lineage (NCBI taxonomy): Eukaryota > Viridiplantae > Streptophyta > Magnoliopsida > Solanales > Solanaceae > Nicotiana > Nicotiana tomentosiformis. The sequence continues at coordinate 84,841,398 of NC_090812.1, read as the reverse complement.
TTCTCATCGAGCAACGTGAAAAAGAAGCCAAGAGTCTCTGAGCCGGGTTGGATACGGCTCAGAAGGAGCATGCCGACCTGGTGGAACAAGTAAAGATTTTTGAAGTTAGTGATGATGAGTTATACATGGCGACTAACGGCCATACCCCGCAGGTCCAGCAGAAGGTTGAAAGGATCGACCAACTCCGAGCCGAGATGGATGAGGTCAAGGCTATGGCCGAAGGGTGGAAAGGAAAAATGGACTGATTGGCTTTAGAGAAGGAGACTTCTCGGGAGCAGCTGGCATCGATGGAGGTCCAACTCCAAGTGGCGAGAGAGAAAGTCGAAGCACATGCTCAAAGAATCGAAGACCTTCAGTTGAACGGGATGCCCTCGACAAGGAGCTCAAAACAGCGAAGTCTGTGTCGGAAATAACCAGGGCTGATGTTGAAGAGATGGTGGCTCAGTATAGGGCTAATGCCGAGACAGCCCAGGACCGCCTGAAAGTTACTGTCGAGTATGTGAAGTGGTTGTCCCGAAAGGAGGTTCTCGAGGAGGTCCATGCCCGGGGTTTCAACCTGTCGCCTGAGATTGAAGATGCGAAAAGGCTCGAGGCCGAGGCCAAGAAGCCGGTTGGCCCCGAGGGTGAGGAAGGCTCTGAGGGCTTCATCAAACCCGAGGATGGAGAAGACCCCGACGACTCCGGTGACGAGGCAGGTTCTGGTAAAGATCAGGCTTAGGTGCCTTAGGGATTTTTTTTGTTTCTGCATTTTGTTCATTTTGTTGAGGCCGTTATCGTTGGCCTTTGTAAAAGACTTTCACTGGAATGTATATAAGGCTTTTTCTCCTTTGGCAATTTTTGAGTTTGTTTCTTTTGGCTTTCTATTTGTGATTGCAAAGATTTCAAATTCCTTAGCACAGAATAAAACGTAGTAATAAGGTTTTGTTAGGAGGTTCAAACAAGACTCGTTTTCGATGTAAATTTTGTTTAAAACTTTTGAAGGGCTCGGTATGACCGGAAGCTTTCCCTGAAGTTCTTGTTTAGACGTTTTTAGATTATGGTTTTGCCGAGGGTAGCCTTTGAACCGGTTTGGAATTTTCGAAGGCCTTATGTTTTGATTACGGGCTTCGGACGTCTCCAAGCCATACGTACTTGCCTTGGACGACAATCCCCGAGTGGGGGTGGCAGTAGCCTTTTAAGTTTAGGCACTGCCTAATAGGCTTCTGTGCCTCTGGGCTTCGATAGCCCGAGCCGTCCGAGTTTTCCTTGGACGACAGTCCCCGAGTGGGGGTGATCTCTTGGATCTCGATAGAGGCGGCCCTTGGGATCGTTATCCTTAAGGAACAAAATGTAATAGTCTTAAGGGGAAAATATGTATCTGCAAGGTAGAAACTTTATTTCATTCCTGTGCACAATATACAAGATTGTAAGTATGTATAAGCTTCGTGTTATGGCTTAGGTGGTCTACGCGGGCACGATTCACTTGACTGTTTGGCCCTTACAATAAATCCTATCCACTGAGCCTAGACTGTTAAAGCACAAAGTTTCCTTCCTTGCTAAAATCATTTCCAGAGGGTGATGGCCCCCAATATTCGAGGTCGATTGTCGAGAGGGCTCAGATACTGTTGATGCGACCACCGATTCAAGTTCATAACCGGTATTTGATTCTAAGTTAGCACGATCCATTGTTGCCTCATTAAAAACATTGTCGGAAAACTTATTTGGGACAAAATCGGTTCAAGGAAAAAAGAGTGCAACGTGTGCTTTCAGGCCTAACAGCTGCATCATTCTTTGGTTGTTGCCTACAAGTATTAGTCCAATTCGCAATATATGTAAAGAAAAGAATAAATGGGATCGTACCTTAGCAGTAGTATCGTTTTAAATGGGTCACGTTCCAGTTGTTTGGTAGTTGCTCACCATTTCCTGCTTCAAGTTTGTATGAACCTTTACCAGTAATCTCGATAATTCAATATGGACCTTCCCTATTTGGTCCTAGCTTTCCCTTTGTTTGGGTTCTAGGTGTTCAGCGTTGTTTTTGGGCGGCCAATCGGACGAGGGCGGCCTTGCACCTCTCGTCCAATAATTCCAAGCTCGTGCTCATGGCCTCACCGTTTGACTCTTCAGTTGCATATCGGAACCTAAAACTCGGTTCTCCTACCTCGACCGGTATTAGCAGTTCGACGCCATAGACCAACGAGAATGGGGTGGACCGGTACTAGATTTTGAGGTCGTATGTTATACTCATAAGACTTCGGGCAAAATTTACTTCCATTTTCCTTTGGCGTCGATCAGTCTCTTCTTAAGGTTTTGGAGTATAGTCTTGTCTGTAGACTCCGCCTGCCCATTCCCACTAGGGTGATCAGGTGTTAATAGGATCCTTTTGATCTTATGGTCCTCAAAATATTTGCTCACCTTACTGCCAATGAGTTGCTTCCCATTGTCACATACGATCTCGGCCGACATTCCAAACCGACATATTATGTGGTCCCAAATAAAATCAATAACTTCTTTCGCCCTGACTTTTTCAAATTCCTGAGCTTCAACCCATTTAGAAAAATAGTCAGTCATAAATAATATAAATTAAGCCTTACCAGGTGCCCATGGCAGGGGACCGACGATGTCCATTCCTCAGTTCATGAATGGCCAAGGTGACAAGACCGAATGCAGCAGCTCCCGGGGCTGGTAGATCATCAGTGCGTGCCTCTGACAGTCGTTGCATCTCCGTACGAACTCCTTAGCATCTTTCTCCGTATCGATCCAGTAATTGCCGGCTCTGATTATTTTACAAACCAACTATTCGGCCCCTGAGTGGTTTCCGTAGGTGCCTTCGTAAACTTCCCACAAAACGTATTTGGTGTCTCCCGGCCCCAGACATATGGCGAGGGGGCCATCAATTGTTCTTCTGAATAGGGTGTTATCTTCGGACAAGCTGAACCTGGCTGCCTTAGTGCGCAAAGCTCTTGATTCTTTAGGATCCGAGGGTAACTTCCCGGTCTTCAGGTAATCTATATACTTGTTTCTCTAGTCCCAGGTTAAGCTTGTCGAGTTTATCTCGGTGTGGCCTTCTTCCACTACCGATTTTATGAGTTGTACGACCATTCCTGAGTTGAACTCATCATCAACTAACGACCCCAAGTTAGATAGAGCATCAACTTCACTATTTTTATCCCGGGGTACATGTTACATGGTCCACTCCTTGAATCGATGTAGCGTTACCTGTAGTTTATCCAGGTATCTTCGCATTCGTTCCTCTTTCACTTCGAACGTCCCATTGACTTGATTCACCACAAAGAGGGAATCGCATTTAGCTTCGATCACTTTGGCCCCCAGGCTTTTAGCCAATTCGAGACCTGCAATCATGGCCTCATACTCGACCTCATTGTTAGTCAATTTCACAATTCTAATAGATTCTCTAACTACGTTACCCGTGGGTGGCTTTAGCACGATGCCAAGACCGTACCCTTCTGTGTTTGAGGCAATGTCTGTAAAGGGGGTCCAGATCCTCGAGGAAGTACCTGAGTTCAACAATAATTCCCTCTCGACTTCGGGTATTAGGGCCGCGTAAAGTCGGCCACGAAGTCTGCCAAAGATTGGGATTTGATGGCGGTTCGAGGTCGATATTCGATATCGTACCCGCTAATTTCCATGACCCATTTTGTCAATCATCCCGAGAGCTCGGGTTTATGTATTATGTTTCTTAACGGGTAAGTAGTTACGACACATATAGGATGGCATTGAATATATGGCTTTAACTTCCGAGAGGCTCTTAGCAAAGCGAGCGCCAATTTCTCCAGGTGAGGATACCTAGTTTCGGCCTCGCCTAGAGTCCTACTAACATAATAGATAGGAAATTACGTACCTTCCTCTTCCCGGACTAGGACTCCACTTACCTCTATCTTGGATACCATTAAGTACATGTACAACTGCTCGTCTGCCTTCGGAGTATGGAGCAAATACGGGCTCGAAAGGTACTGCTTGAGTTCTTCCAAAGATTTTTGGAACTCCGGGGTCTATTAGAAGTTATTCTTCTTCTTTAATAACGAGAAGAACCGATGGCTCTTATCGAAGGATCTTGAAATGAACCAGCCCAAAGCGGCTATATGCCCGGTTAGCCTTTGAACGACCTTGACATTGTCTACGACGGTGATGTCTTCTATGGCATTGATCTTGTCGGGATTGATCTCGATTCCCCGGTTGGACACCATAAATCATGGGAACTTTTCGGATCTGACCTCGAATGCACATTTCACCGGGTTCAGCCTTATATTTTATTTCTTTAGTATGTTGAAGATTTCCTGCAAATGTTCAAAATGGTCCTCTGCTCGCAGGGACTTTACTAACATGTCGTCAATGTGAACCTCCATCAATTTTCCTATTTGTTCTTCAAACAACGGGTTTACTAGGCATTGGTAAGTGGCAACGACGTTCTTTAATCCGAACGACATTACATTATAATAATAGGTGCCGTATTTAGTGATGAAGGAAGTTTTTTCCTGATCGCACGGGTCCATCCGGATTTGGTTGTACCCGGAATAAGCATCGAGAAAGTTGAGGATCTCGTGGGCGGCCGTTCCATAGATCATGCGATCGATGTTGGGTAGAGGAAAAGAGTCCTTGGGGGTATGCCTTGTTCAGGTTTTTGTAGTCTACACACATTCTTAATTTATTTCCCTTTTTAGGGACTACTACTTTGCTAACCAATCCGGGTACTTAACTTCTCGAATGGAACCTATTTTAAGGAGTTTAGATACTTCGGCTTTGATGAATGCATGCTTGACTTCGGACTGAGGTCTCCTCTTCTGTTTAACCGGGTGAAACTTCAGATCTAAGCTCATCTTGTGAGTAGTTATTTCTGGCGGGATCCCTGTCATGTCAAGATAGGACCAAGCGAAACAATCTATGTTAGCTATAAGGAATTCAATAAGTTTTTTTCTGAGCTCGGGACTTAACCCTGTGCCCAGGTATACCTTCCGATCGGGCAGGTGCTCGATCAATATGACTTGCTCCAGCTCCTCAATTGTTGACTTGGTGGCATCAGAATCGTCGGTGGCTATGAAAGACCTGGGAACTCCGTAGTCGTCATCCTCGCCTATCCCCTGCTTTTCTGGTTCGGTCGGGGTTGGTGTCGGTGACTGCTATTTGGTTTCTTCCTTGGTAACCGAACTCGGGTTCTTTGATATTGAGAGTGCGGATATTAGGATCACCTCATCGACCGCGAACATCTCTTTTTTGGTCGGTTGCTCTTCGTAAACTATTTTAACTCCCCCTGGTGTGGGAAATTTCAATGCCCAGTGTAATGTTGAGGGTACTGCCCTCATATTGTGAATCCATGGCCTCCTGAACAGAGCATTGTATCTCATATCTCCTTCAATCACATAGAACTTTATTTTCTAAACGGTTCCTACTGTGTTTATCGGTAGGGTTATCTCCTCTTTAGTGGTCTCACATGCCATGTTAAACCCGTTTAAAACTCGAACTGCATGCACAATTTGGTCTTGTAGACCCAGTTGTTCCACGACCCTCGATCTGATTATATTAGCCGAGCTACCTGGATCAATTAGCACATGCTTAACTCGAGATTTGTTTATGAGTACAGATATTACCAATGCATCATTATGTGGTTGCATGATGCCTTTAGCATCCTCATCGTTGAAAGATACGGTTCCCTCTGGTACATAATCTCGAGTCCGTTTTTCTCTTTTAATGGACACTTTAGTGCACTTTAACATCGGATCCTGGGGGACGTCGACCCCACTAATGATCATGTTAATGACGTACTGAGGTTCCTCTTGATCGATCTGCTTGTTGGAGTCCCTATTCTTGAAGTGAGTTTTGGCTCGATCACTCAGAAACTCTCAGAGGTGTCCGTTGTTGAATAACCGGGCTACTTCCTTTCTCAGTTGTCGGCAATCTTCGGTTATGTGGCCGTGAGTGCCATGATATTTACACATTAGGTTAGGGTCCCTTTGGGCAGGATTGGATTGCAATGGTGGAGGCCACTTAGTATCTTTGATGCGTCCGATGGCTGATACGATAGTGGCAGTGTCGACGTTGAAGTTGCACTCCGATAACCTTAGTGCTTCCTTAGACCCGATGGGTCTATCAAAATCGCTTTTGCTCATGAGTCCCCGGTTATTCTGACCTCGGTCGCTCCTTCTTTCACTTCTCACAATGTTGCGTCCGAACTCATTACCCCTTCGATATCCATTATATGATTGATACCGGTCTCTATTCAATCTTGATTCATGATAAATATCTCTTTTGGATCTGTCACCAGTTCTGATGGGATAAACGGACCCGGAAGGGGCCCCGAGCTGATCATCTTCGAACATAATTTTTGATTGGTACCGGTTATGGACGTCAGCCCAAGTTACTCCCGGGTATTCTATCAGATTTTGCTTCAACTTCTATGAAGCCAATGAGCTTCGGGGATTGAATCCTTAGGTGAAGGCATGAATGGTCCAATCATCTGCGACCGGAGGCAGTCCATCCGTTCCATTTGAAACATTGATACGAATTCCCTGAGCATCTCGTTATCTCTTTGTTTTACCTTGAAAAGGTCTGATTTCCTGGTTTCGACCTTGATGGCCCCGGCTTGCGCTTTTACAAAGGCATGTGTAAGCATAGCAAATGAGTCAATAGAATTAGGGGGTAAGTTGTGATACCATATCATAGCTCCTTTCGACAAGGTCTCTCCGAACTTTTTCGGACAGATTTGATTTCATCATCTTCCAAGTCATTTCCTTTGATGGCGCATGTATAAGAGACCACATGTTCATTGGGATCGATTGTCCCATTATACTTTGGAATTTCGGGCATACGAAACTTTTTCGGGATCGGCTTCGGAGCTGCGCTCAGAGGGAAAGGCTTTTGGATAATTTTTTTGGAATCTAGGCCATTTAGTATCGGTGATGCTCCCGGGATTTGGTCAACCCTGGAGTTATAGACCTCCATTTTTTTGTCGTTAGCTTCGATTTTCTTTTCTCCCGATTCCACTAGTTTTGTTAGTTCCTTAAGCATCTTTATTATCTCAGGGTTGGTCCTGGATTCTGCTTCACCCGTCCTTTCTGTGGCCGGTTCATTCCTTCGGGCGTTTTCCCTGGACGATTCGGGCTCAACTCTGCTAGGGGATCGGCTTTGGTTTTGCAACTGGGCTATCGCTGCCTGTTGAGCCTGTAACATTTCGAAGATCACGCGCAAGTTGATCCCGTCACCTCCGTAGTCGTGTGTGCTCCGGGCTATCGACCGAGCTCCCCCGCGAACACTGTTTTTGGGTCAGTAGGCAAGTTTGCTTCGATAGCCACGTGTGAGTTAGCATCGATCGGATCAACGACTAGGACCACGTTGGGATCAGTAGGGGGCACCTCGTTGCTTGGTACCACATTGTTATTTTCGCCATGGTAGCCGGACTCAACATCCATGTTCAAATGGGTAGATTGGGAGTTCGACATTTATAATCTGACCTGAAATTAAAAGCTCAAAGAACAAGTGTAAAATAGAGTGTGTTATGAAAATTTGTAGCAAATTGCAACTATTATCCTTAGCCACGCGGTGTGCGCCAAACTGTTTACTCTAAAAAATGGATAACAATTAAATTTATATATGGTTTTAAGGATACGTGGATTAATTCAATACAAACGATAAATTGCGTTAGATTAAACAGATAAATGACGTAATAGATTATTAAACCACTTAAGAGGGGTGATTCCGGACTCAATAACAACCTTAATGAGATGCCTTCCCTCGATCCCGGACTCACAATAACGAAGCACCGATGAACAAGAGTAAGAACTTTGAATAACAGAGAAAATAAGATATATTGCTTTGATATGCGTGTTACATTATCCCTAATGAATAATCAGACCCCCTTTATATACTAGGGGAGTTTTACCCTAAGTACAATTCGATAAAAGATAAAAATCTTCTGTTTAACTAATCACCGGTTCTCTGCCGATACGTGCCGCGATCCACGCCGTGATATCCGGCTAGTCACGGACATCACAGCCTTTTGTTGGTCGTGCTCGATTATCTAGTAATGCTCTCTGAGGCTTTTGGGGTTCGAACCGGACCTGGGGGTCATGGCTCCGATACTCCCAAGGGCGGATGTTTTGTCCGGACCCCGGATCAAGGGGCTCCTTGCCTCGATTCCGGTTCCTTGCCTTTACGTTTCTTGCCCCGTTCACTTCATCAGAAACCGAGGCGTTCCACGGGCTCGGTTTTACCCGTATGCACCGGTCTTTAACTTGAACTGTTAATAAAATTTAAAAGTTTTTTAAAGAATAGAAATTATATTTAGATAATATATATAGTGTCACAAAAAGTAAAGGATGCAGTGTGATATTTTGTTGTTTATAATTGAAACTTTTAAATCCGTTATTGGATACGTAAATAGAAAAAGGATGGTATAAGTTGTGGAAAAATGATTTTAAGAACAGACAAAGGGATATGTATGAGCTGGAAAACGGAAGAAGACCAAGTCATACAATTTGGTATTGAAATTTACAACAATCAACCCAGAGTGTGATTGAATAGAAAAAAAAAGAAAGCCTTATAGTAGTATTAATTTGAGTCAAGTCAAACAAGCTTCGGAAGCAAACAAACAAGGCTGATCAGGAGACAGCTGAAGAAGAAGAAAAAGAAAAGCTGCAAACAGATCTCCTCTCTCTTTTTGGCTGACCTCCTTTGTATTCTTATGCCTTCTCTGCTTTGGGTGTCTTATTTCTTGGGATTCTACTTCGATTGAGATACTTTTGGACCTACACAGCACTCATTAGTAACAAGAAATTCTGGACCCAGAGAGAGAGAGGGATGGGAATTTGTTTCAGTAATGCGTCTGATAATCAGAGCCCATGTACCACTGGCCATTTCAGTTCAGGTATCCTTTCTCTTTTACCCCCCTTAATTAGAATCTGATGCCCTCACTTATTCAGAGATTTCAAGAATTCGTTTCTATCACTTCTTTCTGGGTATCGGCTTCTATTGATTTCGCTTTTATGTATTCATTTTTTCTTCTCTTAAAGTGCTTATCTATCCAAAAACTATTACCTGGTTGATTAATGTGTGTCGGTTTTTATTTATTGAAATTGCAGCAAGCATATCACAGACGACCAGCAACACGACATCCTCAACTGTGAGCAACGTCTCCGGGAATAGCCAATTCTCAGCAGCCAGTGGATCAGTCGATGAGGTTTATCCGAATGGGCAAATATTACCCCACTCCAGTTTACGGATGTTTTCTTTTACCGAACTCAAGGCCGCCACCAGAAATTTTAGAAATGATACGGTGCTGGGAGAAGGTGGTTTTGGGAAAGTTTACAAGGGTTGGCTTGATGAGAGGGCTTCTGCCAAGAGTGGTAGCGGCACTGTAATTGCTGTTAAGAAATTGAATTCTGAAAGCTTACAAGGGTTGGAAGAGTGGCAGGTCATTCCTCTCTTCTAAACATGGACCTATTTCTAGTTTATACCAGCAGCTAGCTTGCTTCGTTTAGTGTAGCTGCAATTGCTCTCTTCTTTATTCTCTGCATGAGCATATGGGTCAATTTACAAAGAAGCACTTAGTAACTCATTTCTGGGTAATATTGGTTGGCTGGAGGTTTTTAACGTTCCATTGACTTGAACTTCTTTGATTACTTTTAGTGGGAAAGATTAAATTAAGATTTAAGATATTATTTATGCTGTTTAATGCACGTCGTTTGCTCTAAACTTTAGCAAAAACATATTCCTCGAATGTCTGGCACCTTATTGTCGTTCTCCAGAAATAGAACAGTGACCAATATGATTATGCTAACATTGAGTTGGATGGATGGTCTAGGATCTTTGTTTGCAGTCTTCGTTTTGTAGTGCAGAATTTGTGTTTACATGATTTCATAAAGCACCTTTCCACTTGCTCATTCATCAAGCTTAGTGAGTCATCACTTTTGGACGCAGGCAACCCTCTACCATCTATCCAATTGCATTCCATTGTCTCGCCTTTTTGCTTTTTTAATTCTTGTATAATCCTGTTTTACCATCTATCCAATTGCATTCCATTATCCAATCTCAGACTATTTTCTTGTGATGATGGGGTTACATCAGGGTTCAGCTCTTAGCCCATTTTTATTTGCCCTGGCGATGGACGTGCTGACGCGCCACATTCAGGGGGAGGTGTCATGGTGTATGTTATGTGCAGATGACATAGTGCTAATCGATGAAACGCGCTGCGGGGTTAACGATCGGCTGGAGCTGTGGAAGCAGACCATGGAGTCTAAAGGTTTTAAGTTGAGTAGGACAAAACTGAATACTTGGAGTGCAAGTTCAGTGTGGGGACGCAGGAAACAAAAGTGGAGGTGAAGATTGATACACAAGTCATCCCCAAGAGAGATAGTTTCAAATATCTTGGGTCTGTTATTCAGGGGAATGGGGAGATTGACGAGGGTGTTACGCATCGTGTTGGAGCGGGGTGGATGAAACGGAGGCTTGCGTCTGGTGTGATAGGAATGTGCCACCAAGTCTTGAGAGCAAGTTCTACAAAGTGGTAGTTAGGCCGACTATGTTGTATGGAGCCAAGTGTTGGCCAGTCAAGAAATCTCATGTCCAGAAGTTGAAAGTAGCAGAGATGAGGATGTTGAGATGGATATGTGGGCATACCAGGAAGGACCGGGTTAGGAATGAAGTTATTAGGGACAAGGAGGGTGTGGCCCCTGTGGAAGACAAGTTACGGGAATCGAGGCTGAGATGGTTCAGGCATGTGAAGAGGAAAGACATCGATTCCCCAGTAAGGAGATACGAGAGGTTGACCATAGCGGGTCAGAGAAGAGGTAGAAGGAGGCCTAGGAAGTACTGGGGAGAGGTGATTAGGCAGGACATGGCTCTACTCTACTTCAGCTTACCAAGGACATGACCCTCGATAGGGAGGTGTGGAGGTCGAGAATTAGGGTTGTGGGTTGACAGGTAGTCAAGAGTCTCTTCTAGTCGTTTTACTGGGGAGAGGTGATTAGGCAGGACATGGCTCTACTTCAGCTTACCAAGGACATGACCCTCGATAGGGAGGTGTGGAGGTCGAGGATTAGGGTTGTGGGTTGACAGGTAGTCAAGAGTCTCTTCTAGTCGTTTTAGTAGTATTAGTACTAGTCTTGTATTCTCCTATTCCGAGTTCCTTGCTGATTAGACGATATGGCATTAATGCCGGTAGTTTTCGCACTTCTCTTATAGCTTCGTATTCCTAGTTTCTCTGCTATTACTTGATGTGCTATTTGTTTCTTTTATCTTATTTCCTTGCCATTGTTAATGTTGGTTTATTGTGTCCTTTTCACTGTTCTTGAGCCGAGGGTCTATTGGAAACAACCTCTCTTCCTTCGTAAGGTAGGGGTAACGTCTGCGTACACACTACCCTTCCCAAACCCCACGTGTAGGAATGCACTGGGTTTGTTGTTGTTGTTCCTATTTTACTGAAACTTGTGATATTATGTCTTCTAATTTAGTAGATTGGTTAACATCTTTGGGCACATGTTTTGCTTTCTCCTGATTAACTCTAGTTGTTCATTGACTAGACTAGGAACTATAGGCTTTTATTCTAAATATTTAAAAGTGAAAAATTAATCCATTGCTCAGAGACAGTGAGTTTTTATTGCTGGTATCTGCTAAAAAATTTTCCAAGGTTCTCTGTGAATCTCATTTCATTTGTTTATGCAGTCTGAGGTGAATTTTCTTGGAAGACTTTCTCATCCTAACCTGGTCAAACTCTTGGGATACTGCTGGGAAGATAAAGAGCTATTGCTTGTCTATGAGTTTATGCAAAAGGGCAGCTTGGAGAACCATCTCTTTGGAAGTAAGAGATGAGCTATATCTTCTCAATAATATATACGCTATTCTAGATTAACGCAGTGAGGAATGTGTCTACTTCATTCTCTACCTAAACATATTTGTTCTCTTTGGTCTGCTTAGGGGGCTCTGCGGCTCAGCCACTTCCATGGAACGTAAGGCTTAAAATTGTGATTGGCGCAGCCCGAGGCTTGGCCTTCCTACATGCATCGGAGAAGCAAGTCATTTACAGAGACTTCAAGGCTTCAAATATATTACTTGATGGCGTATGTTCCCTTTTCTTCTCCCTCAGAATATTGTCATATAGTGGATTAACGCATGTAATATAGAGATTCAAAATTGACGCCAGTTGATTATTTCATTCAGCACAAATCCTCTTCTTCTGAGCATCTTTCTGGTTTACACGCTGTTTTGCCTAAAGTTTGGAGCTCTTCATCACAAAGTGACAAAACCTGACTAGCTGTGAACATTAGGGAGAAAAGGTTGTTATTAATAAAAATGTTTCATGACATTTTTTAATTCCTTTTGGTTTCAGTCTTACAATGCGAAGATATCAGATTTTGGCTTGGCAAAACTAGGTCCTTCGGCTAGTCAATCACATGTGACTACACGGGTCATGGGAACGCATGGTTATGCTGCTCCTGAGTATGTTGCAACAGGTAAACTTTCTGTTGGGCTTCTGTAGTTGGAAATTCAACTTTTCTGGAATCACATCTAGTTCTTACAGGCTCAAAAACATAGAGTCAAATCCAAATAAATATATGTTCATACTTCTATTGTCATTTTTCGACAGGACACTTATACGTAAAGAGCGATGTCTATGGTTTTGGTGTTGTTTTAGTGGAAATGCTAACAGGTCTACGGGCACTAGACACAAACCGTCCAAGCCACCAGCATAATCTGGTTGAATGGATTAAGCCACATTTATCTGATAGAAGGAAGTTGAAGGACAAGATGGATTCACGGCTGGAAGGGAAATATCCATCCAGAGCTGCAGTACAAATAGCACAACTGGCACTGTCATGTCTTGGACCTGAACCTAAAACCAGACCATCAATGAAAGAAGTAGTGGAGAAACTGGAACAGATTGAAGCTGTCAATGAAAGACCCAAGGAGCCTAGAGTAAGTTCCAGACATCAGACTGCTTATAGATATGGTCAGCAACCTTTGCACCATCGTTCTCCACTTCATCCAAGGCACGATGTAAATCGAGCCTATCCACTCCCAAGAAGAGCATACTGAATATGATACTTTCTATTTATACAACAATTTGAAGAAGTTATGATAACTTAGTTGTCCAAGTAGAAACATTTTCTTCTTCTTCTTTTGTCGCCTGGCTTCTTCAAAGCCATTGTATGTCTAGTTGGTCTATAGTCTGAGCTTGTGAGGTGAAGTGGTAAGGCTCTGTATGGTGTTGGGTTGTAATTGTTTTAGTGATATGTAAAGAGGTCGTTATTTTGTACATTGAAGGAGATTCAGATTTCGAGTCAGTAACTTGTTACTGTCTTATGTTATGGATGTCATTGAATAGAGAGGTGGTGGCTAATGGCTATCAGAACTTAAAAACTGGAAGCAGATAATTACGCCTGCACATAGGACTGATACATCTATAATTTTATTTTGATATTGATTCTAAAATAAGAATGGTATTCCATATGATTATCTTCGTTATTCTTGGAGGGAAGTGAACTTTGAGTAATTAGAGTCGTTATCAAAAACTACGACCTTCCATCAAACAAACTATAACTGATTTAATGAGCCATTCGCAGTTTCACAGTCTGAATTTGTTCATACTTACTGTTACGCGGCGCCTTCCTGAAGTTCCTTGGAAGGGCGACGTAAGGCTAGGCAACCGATGTCAGTACGGTTGCTGTCCGCCAACTGAGGTCCCCTCCGTACGCTAGACTAGATTGTCAGTGCCGTACGGGAAAACCAATGTCATGAGCAATTGAAAGAGAGCAGAAAAGAGAATTGAGAATGAAAGAAAGCTTGATTGCATTGAATGAAAGCTATTACAGAAAAACAAGACGGTGTCGGGGGGAGAGACACCAGTACAGAGAATTGTTTGCTTGCTTGAAAGTTTTGATTGCTTGGTCCCCCTTAATAATGCTTAAAAAAATAAACCAAAGTTACATGACTAGACCTATGAAAGCTGGAAAATCACACTTAAAGAAAATGCAGCAAAACTACTCTATATTTACAATGAAAAGGACTTAGTCTTCTACAAAGCAGAAACAAGTCTGTTGGCAGCAACTTTGTCTTTAGCATCAGGGTCCGCGCGCGCGGCATTGTCTACGTGCACGGCGCTGCTGGCATCTGCCTGTGGCTGGGCGCTGGCGATGGCTATCGGTGGGGCGACAGAGGCACTTGCGCGCTTGTCACTTGGAGCTGCCGAGACCACGGGACCGACCGTGGCGACGGGTGTTGGGAAGCTGGCCAGGACGCCACGGGGCGTGTCCAAGGGGTCATGGGGCATGGTTGGAAAGCCGCCCATGATATTCTCCCCCACCTAAGTTGGCGACGTCCTCGGCGCCTTCCTTGCAAGGTAATCATCAATCAGGCTCTTGTAGGCTTTGAGGTTTGTTCCCCTCTCCCAAGTATTCTCCTCTGCATCACATCCCTGCCATTTCACCAAGAACTCCTGGTGATCTTTTCTTGAGGCGTGAATCACTCGATCATCAAGAATAGCTTCAGCACGCCTTTTTCCGGTTGAATTGGGGCCTCGAATACTTGGTATTGTGAGTTGGCTTCGTGAAGGATCCTCCACATCTTCCCGAAAAGGTTTCAGGAGACTGACATGGAAAACAGGATGGATTTTCCACCAAGCTGGGGTATCCACCCGGTATGCAACTTTCCCAATGCGCCTTTCAATGGACAAGGGTCCAATATATTTTTGCAATAGGCGAGGGTCATGGACCCCTGCAAACAAGTACCGCTTTGGGATTTTGACCATCACTTTGTCTCCCACCTGGTATTCCACAAAGCGGCGATTCTGATCAGCATGCCTCTTCATCCGCTTTTGGGCTTTGACAAGATAGCTCCGCACTATCTCCAAATTTTGCTTCCATTCTTTTGAGAAGCTGGCAGCCCGAGGAGATTTTGACATGTTTGGTGCGTTCACTGTGTGTGGGAGTAGCGGTTGCTGTCCGGTAACAATTTCAAAAGCGCTTTTGTTGGTACTTGAGCTCTTTTGTGAATTGAAACACAGTTGAGCAGCATCCAGAAGCTTCACCCAGTTCTTTTGCGATCCGGTCACAAAGTGCCGGAGATATTCCTCTAGCATGCCATTGAATCGCTCCGTCTGGCCATCAGATTGTGGATGAAAACTTGAGCTATGACTCAATTTTGACCCGAGACACTTAAAGAGTTGGGTCCAAAAATTGCTAGTGAAGCGTGAGTCGTGATCACTAACAATGTCTTTGGGTAGGCCCCAATATTTGACGACCTGAGAGAAGAATAGTCGAGTTGTATCTTCTGCTGATATATATTGTGGGGCTGCTATAAAGGTAGCATACTTGGAAAACCGATCCACCACAACCAAGATAGTTGTGAGATCTCCGACCTTGGGCAATCCGGTGATGAAGTCCAGGGAAACGCTTTCCCAAGGTCTTTTTGGGACAGCTAGTGGTTCCAAGAGCCCTGCCTGTGTCAAGCGGTCTGACTTATCCTTCTGGCATACTAGACAAGTCTTCACATACTGAGCGACGTCGTCGACCATTTGAGGCCAATAATATGCACGGCGAAGCAATGCCATGGTGCGTTCCTCGCAGGGATGACCGGCCCACAGAGTATCGTGGCATTCCGCTAGAAGAGCCCGTCGCAGATCTCCTCCTTTAGGAACATAAAGTCGGTTCCCTTTCACCTTCAGGAAACCATCTTCGGTGTAGAACTGGCGAGTCTTGCCCTGTCCTACCAAATCAACCAAATACTGTGCAGCGGGATCCTTGATGAGTAGATCTTGTATCTGGTCTTTTATAGTGGTGGTTACTTCGCTTCCCTTTAGGGCGGCGAGTACACACACCGATGCTAGATCAGCTCTCCGACTGAGTGCATCAGCAACATGATTGGTCTTCCCACTTCGGTGCTCCAGGTTGAAGTGAAATTCCGCTAGAAGTTCCTGCCACCTAGCCTGTCGACCATTCAGCTTTGGCTGGGTCATGAAATGGCTAACGGCGGTGTTGTCTGTCTTGACACGAATGAGGCTCCCAGTAGATAATGCCTCCAAAGGTGTAAGCAATGAACGACAGCCAATAATTCTTTCTCATGGGCGGCATAGCGCCGCTCTGCATCCTTCAGCTTCCGGCTCTCGTATGCTACGGGATGCCCTTCTTGTAGCAATACTCCACCAAGTGCATAGTCAGAGGCATCCGTTTGCACTTCGAATGGTTTGGCCAAGTCAGGGAGGGCCAAGACTGGGCTACTAGACATAGCCATTTTCAATGCGTCGAAGGCCTCTGCCCGCTTGGGGCCCCAATCCCAAGGTGTGACCTTCTTGACGAGTTCTGTCAGCGGCACTGCAATGAGGGAGTAACTTTTCACAAAATGCCGATAGAAGTTGCATAGGCCAAGGAACGACCTCAAGGCGTGGATATCCTTAGGAGGCGGCCATTCTGTGATGGCCTGAATCTTTTGCTGGTCCATCTTGATCCGCCCTTCCTCGATGATATGTCCGAGGAAGTCAATTTGTTTCTGAGCAAAGGAGCACTTGGATAGCTTTGCATATAATTCGTGCTCCCGCAATCGGGCTAGGACCTTCCGCAAATGCTCCAGGTGTTCTTCTAGTGTCTGG